>NC_064625.1:9664357-9975557 GCF_023898315.1 Schistocerca nitens | reverse complement strand
AGAATATTGAAAATTTTTGGATGTGTACATTGCTGAGAAATTGAATTGGAAGAAGCATATCGATGATCTGCTGAAACGGGTAGGTTCAGCTATTTCTGCTGTTAGGGTAATTGCAAATTTTGGCGATAAATATGACTAAATTAGCTCACTATGCCTATTTTCCTTCACTGCTTTCATTAAAAAAAATTTCCCTTTTTCAAACCAACAGCTCAAGTCATGGAATCAATACTAGAAATAAGAATAATCTTCACAAGGATTTAAAGTCACTTACTCTTGTACAAAAAGGTGTGCATTATTCAGGAGCACACATTTTCAATAACTTGCCAGCAGCCATAAAAAGATTAACAACCGATGAAATTCAGTTTAAGAGAAGCCTAAAGGATGTATTGGTGGCCAACTCCTTCTACTCCATTGATGAATTTCTTAGTAGAACCAACTGATTTTTGTGTGTGTGTGTGTGTGTGTGTGTGTGTAAGTACAGTATAACTTCTGCACAATTTCAGTCCAGTAAAGTTTTCATTGTAAATAAGTATTATTGTAGTTGTATTACGCGTTTATTACCTAATAAATAAATAAATAAAAACTTTTTATTTTAAATTCAGTGCATTAGTATTTGTAAAATGATTCTTTCATATAGTGTTCAATAAAAAATGACGATCATTCCACTTTGGACCTGTAGAATGGTACATTAGCTTATTTGTTTGAATTGTAAGTATTTGTCATGTATTGTCGTTTTTCTCACATGTTCTACATCCTGGAGGAACTCCTCACTACGTATCAATTGGAATGAAAGTAAATCCAATCTAATGCAGCACCAAATGTCATTAATTCTTCCTGTTTACTTGACATAGCGTATCTCTTGATGCGAACACACAAAGTAACCTGTCGGTTCACCGCAGCAGACTATGCGAATACGTAGAAGTGTTGGTCGCTAGTGTAAACGGGAATGCGGACAACGAACAATGTTGCCAACATGTTGAGCGAACAAGTTGCACAGAATGTTCCGAACAAAAACATGTTCTGAGCTCAATGTAAACGCGCCTTAAGCCGTCGGCACACGGAACGTGCATCTGAGCGTTGAGCGTGGCGAGTTTCTGACGTCATAGCTTGTAATAGCACTTTCGGGAGTCTTTCCGAACGTGCAGAGCAATATCTGGCATGTCAGATATTCTGGGCGTGCGTCTGAGCGTTGACCAATGAGATGGCACAACAGAGTTGTAAGGCGCCATATTGGCATTCATTTCAAGCGTATATGTATATATGCCGTCTCTGAGCACCAGCAAATTGAGAATCACTGGAAAACCCGTTGTTAACTGTGTGATTCATTCCAATAAAATAATGAGAAAGATCATATTCGTGGCAAAAGAATTATTGTAACTTGCGTATTATGAGAGTAGGCTATTTGAAGGCACACTGAAGATCCACCCAAAACGCATTGTTCTTTGTCAAGTTGTCATAGTTAAAAATAATAAAAAAAAAGTTAAATTTCAATTAGTAACATACATACGATAAGATTTTTAGCAAGGGGTAATATACTATGTTTAATCACCAGTTCTGCGTTGTTGGTTTAGCGTAATGAGTAGCGTCACTGTCCTGTTCTCTAATGTCTGCCGGCACGGTAGCTCAGCGTGATCGGTCAGAGAGCCGGTTGGCCTCTGTAATAAAAAAAACTGAGTGGAAGGATCAACCACCGAACTTTAACAGGATGTCTTGCGACGTCCGCAACGACCAAACACAACGATCAATAACGAACAAAATGCAAAAAAAAAAAAAAAGTCTATTAGGGCGGTGGATCGCGTCTTGACACTTCCAAACATTTTTCCTAACATTAGCGTTTTTATTAGGTTCCGATACTTTATTATTAGTTTAATATAAGTATATACTATAATTTTTGATGTTATGTAAATATAAGCTCGCCTTTTTTTTTTTTTTTTTTTTGAGGGGTGACTTCGTTCGATTGGCTTAATCAACAGGACAGCTTGCGCTACTTGTTTAAAGATATTTTGCTCCTTTTCCTTTTACGCTTGGTAATTCACATGTTGCAAAGATTCTGCTATTGGGTAGGAACAGTCATCGAGTAAGACTGACCTTGAGATTTTACTGAAATGTGGGAATGACGAAATAATGTTTATCTTGTGCGTAGAAGTATTCCAAATTTGTACCGCACTGTTTGTAATGGAACTTTTATAAGCTCGGGTCCTCGCGTCCTTATTGATTGGACACGGTACTTTTCTTTTCGTGGACGATGGAGGAAATGTGCGTTTTGATAGAGCTAACGTGGGAATTTTACGCGCGCCCGTTGAGTAAACAGTGTGATTTACGACCTTTAAACATCCTTCGACTGTCACTGGAGTGCGTCGCGATCGGGTATACTACGTCGGAGCCCACCTACCGCACGCACAAGTCGCATCCTTGCTGAGCGTTCAGCAGCACGTCGAACTCGGCACGCTCGACGTTAACGTTCGACAGCACGGTCCGTGTGCTGACGGGTTTAACGCGAGTTTGGACGAGGAGAGGGTTAAGCAGAATGGGACGGGAAGGAGGCAGAGTGGGCTACTGACCGGCGACGGGCGACAGCGGGTAGAAGTCTCCGTGCAGCGGGCAGTGGAAGGCGACGCGGCGCTGGCGGTGCCTGGCGCGGCGGGCCAGCAGGCAGAGCGCGGCGCCCGCGAGCAGCATGGCGACGCCGACCGCCAGGCAGGCCGGCCCCAGCGCCCGCGAGCTGCCCGTCAGCGAGACGCGCGCCTCGTACTCGGCGGGCAGCTCGCCCGCCGCCGGCCCGCGGTACGCCGCCGCCGTCAGCACGCAGCCCGCCAGCGCGAACAGCGCCCCGAACGCCGGCAGCGCCACCTGCGACACGCCACAACACCGCTGCCTCACCACACACTCTCTGCCGTTCGGCGCATCAGAAAAAAAAAAAAAATTTGGTGTCGTAATATTTCGTGTAATGTAACATCTTGTATAGACACCTTTTATTAACCTGACACGTTCCACATCATTACAAAGTGTCGTATCATTATCTATGGAACAAGTACTAATCTAACCTAATCTCGAGGTATGTGCCTGCTCAGGGTCAGTCCAAAAGTTTGTCCAAGAGGTGCCTCTTTTCTAGGCGCCAAGCGGCCCCCCCCCCCCCCTTCGCCCCTTTCTATCTCTGAAAGGAAAAAATTTACCGAATTCACATCTTTTTCTTTCAAGAAAGCGATTTAAAACTCAGTAATGCACAGGTTTTTAACGTGGTCGCTCCTTGTAACATTATGTGATTGCTTATCATTTTAAATCATTCACTAATCGAGCAGTCGCTCGGCAACAGCTACAGTTAGCAAATAATGTTGCGAGAATGTAAAAGGTGAACGACCTGTGACGTAACTTGTTTATTGTCGAAGCGCCGTCAGAGATGCAGTGAGCTACTGACTTTGAAAACTGCGGCGCGAAAAACGGACAGAAGAAGAACACTTTTACACTTTTTTTTTATTTACATGATATTCTCGATTAACAGTTACTCAGTTACTCATTTTTTCTTCTATTATCTCTTGTAACTTGTGTCGGACGCGCATGTCTTGCCGCCGTACTATTATCGTTAAAAATAATATTCTTTTAGTGTTAAGTAAAAGTGCAATACTGCATAGCAGTAGATTTATTGTGCGACGTGTATGTGAAAACGTCAAAGGAGTTATTTTCATTACGAGAAGAGAAGTGCCAGTCAAAACGGCATCCATGTTAAATCCTTCATTGCAGTGTAAGTTCATCTATTAATTGCCATAAATTCAGAGTTAATGGAACTGGTGTATGGACTATTTATTTAATATAGAATCTATGTCTCACTCCTTCATGAAGTTATTTAATTTTCTTTATGTTTCTGCCAAATAGAGAGTTCACGAATTGAAACTTCCTGGCAGATTAAAACTGTGTGCCCGACCGAGACTCGAACTCGGGACCTTTGCCTTTTGCGGGCAAGTGCTCTACCAACTGAGCTACCGAAGCACGACTCACGCCCGGTACTCACAGCTTTACTTCTGCCAGTGCCTCTTCTCCTACCTTCCAAACTTTACAGAAGCTCTCCTGCGAAACTTGCAGAACTAGCACTCCTGAAAGAAAGGATATTGCGGAGACATGGCTTAGCCACAGCCTGGGGGATGGCTAAGCCATGTCTCCGCAATATCCTTTCTTTCAGGAGTGCTAGTTCTGCAAGTTTCGCAGGAGAGCTTCTGTAAAGTTTGGAAGGTAGGAGAAGAGGTACTGGCAGAAGTAAAGCTGTGAGTACCGGGCGTGAGTCGTGCTTCGGTAGCTCAGTTGGTAGAGCACTTGCCCGCAAAAGGCAAAGGTCCCGAGTTCGAGTCTCGGTCGGGCACACAGTTTTAATCTGCCAGGAAGTTTCATATCAGCGCACACTCCGCTGCAGAGTGAAAATCTCATTCTGGAGTTCACGAATTCTTTCGTCGAAATCGGACGGAAGTTTCTCCGCGCCATATTCTACTAGTAAATGCATGATTTCCCTTAGGAAATTCATGTTGAGCTATCCAAAAATAATTATATTTTGAATAGGCATGTACTCTCCTCTGCAATGCAACTTCCGACTGATCAGACGATCCAACAAGAAACAGCCGCACACGGTCGGCGTTCGCAAATATATTTCCACCGCTGATTATAGCTAGATGTTACAGCACAAAAGTAAACATATTGTTATAATTAGCGACTACGAACGGGGACATTTATAACTGTATGTTTATGTATACACATTACGTAAACATATCGTTATAACCTCTAATGGCTACTTACAAGTCGCCATTCCTCTTCCACAATATTAAAAATACCCACGTCTAGCCCCCTACGTACTCTACAAACTATCGTATGCGCACCCTTTCGTGCGCGAACAGGCGTTCTCGTGTCCACACTTTGCGTCATTGCGGGAGCAGTCTGCTGCGGATCCCCTTCTTTGCTTGGCACTTTCTGCTGTGTTTACTGTAGCGAGAAGGGGACAGGAAAAGAAAACGCAAAAGTGACCTGTCTCTAAAGAACTATACAAATAACACAGTTACTAGAAGTACAAAGTGACGGCAATGTTTTCTTTGCGTCTTTCAGGAGGTCGCGGCGAGATTTTAGATTTTCTTCTCGGGGAAGTCCTGTGATGAGGCTGGAGATAACATATAGTTACAGTCCGATCCACGCACGGTGGCGATTCGTGCATGTCGAGGCACACAAGTGGATTGCATTGTTGATGATTCTATCTGTCGCTTGCGCCTTTGTCCCGCACTGTGCGCGGGGTTGGAGTGGTTAATTCTGATTTGGCATGTTAATGTGAAGGGGTGGCCGGATGCCCATCCTGCCGCCACCCTGTTACCCCCCTGGGACGGAATCAGAGTACCCCATCCGTCTGCGTCTAGTGTAAATCGTGGAAAAGTGCGGATGTGTTTCAAATGCCTGTGAGTCGTGTAACTGAGGCGGGACGTGGGGACCAGCCCGGTATTGACCTAGAGGGATGTGGGAAACCGCCTAAAAATCACATCCAGGCCGGCCGGCACACCGGCCCTCGCCTTTAATCCGGCGGGCGTATTCGATCCGGGGCCGGCGCGCCTACCAGAGTCCAGGAAGCAGCGCATTACCTCTCTCGGCTAACCTGGCGCATTGTTGATGATTCCGAGCGACAATTGTGCTGTATGTGCATGCGTGTGCTTTCTGCATGGAAAAAGCGTATAGGCTATCCCGCAAACCATGTATCTAGCTTACTTATGCATAATTTATCACTTACCACCACCGTCACAGATGACAACTCGCAGCAAATGGAATCGAAATTCATTAAACAACTCGCTACGATCACGTTCAGTGCTCGCATTGTCTACGGAATTCATAGCAGAGCGCTCAGAACACTGAATGCTCATTGCCTGTCGAACTATGCGTGACGTAGGTGCGCAGAACAACCGCTATCGTTCGTGACTTCTACTACAGCAACTGGCGAGATAATACTACTCTGTGAACTATTTACTTCGCATTTCAAAACAAAGTATTTCAGCGATCATTCCCAAATACGTGAAATACTTAAGGGAGGCTTTCAGTGGTTATGTGAAGGTTCATTAACTTTCAGTGGTTATGTGAAGGTTCATTAACTTTCAGTGGTTCATTAACTTTCAGTTTCTACTGTGTATCTTATTTCATAAAGTTATTTACAAAACTTTAATCATGAAACATAACATGTAGTATGATGAATAAGACCGTTTGAGCCGTATGGTAAATCTTTCTTTCTGATCTAACTGGTTTGGCGATGTTCTAACCATATCTTCAGGGATACAGATTTATAATTTATTCCAAACGGCAAGCAATAGACGACCCAACATTCTTTGTACCATTGGCACAAAAGCAACAGCACAAACAATTCCACGACTGTGGATGCCCACGATACAAATTTGCTGCTTACATCTAGATTAACACCCTCGGACCCGATAAATTTGGGAGTTTCATACACGCCAAAATCCACTAGAAATTATCAGTGTCTTTCACTTCTGAGCTACACACATCCAATCACTTGTTTTCTTCTCATGCCAGGCTGCAAGTCACCACAGCACGAATATTCGTCCACAGTTTTCATACACAATTTACATAAATCTCTGGCTTACTCTTCGAAGTTTTTATACTTCGAAACTAACGGTATCTTATTCTATACAGTAATATGATCGGACACATTTTATGTAATACTTCTCGCTCAAGACGTAAAAAAATCAATTTTTTATTGAAATAATCGTTAGAAGCTGTATTTTACACGGCTTTTTTTTATATCTCTAAACATGTATAAATTTAAGCGTGCTTCCTTTGTAGTCAATAGACATCATTGCACATAAATCGCTTCACAGTGTAACTTCAACACACTAGACAATGAAACAAACCTCCACCTAAAGCGTGAAGTAATGCGCTTAACGCACGGTCTCCATTTCCAGGAAATTATGCATGCACAAATGCGCACTGTTGGAAATGTATGTGCCCACCAAAGATGAACACAAAGAAAGGCATCCTGTGGACGCACCTCATATAGAATCGCAGCACTCGCCGCTGCGAAGATTGTTACCATCTGATTGTTGAAATGACACTAGCGCCCCTAGCGGCGAGAAACCCAACCGTAAGATTAATGGATACGGAATCGGATTTTGGGTTAAAAAATCGAATTTTTTTTTATTGGCGTATTATATTCTGCCATGTTTCCTCTTTAAAATGACGTATCATACATAGCTCTACTACAATTATAACTATTTTATTTTTATATATTTGTGAGATCGGGTATTGCGCTTTAGTTATACACGTCTCTCGTGGCTGACCATGAACTTTTTGGCAGTACCTTTAAAGTGACATGAATTCAAATATCCCGGTTTCCAGCGACTATTTATACACTAGTTGCCCGAAAATGTTTCTCTCTGGTTTCCTCAAGTTACTCTTTGACTTTGTGGCGGGACTGTTTTGTAAACAGTGTGATATAAGAAAGTAGTTGTTGTTGAGTTATTTCGTATTTAGTGCTTCATTTTTCGCAGTGAAAATGCCTAGAGCTAAAGCAAAAGTATTTAAAAAGCGTGTGAACTGGCAAAAGAAAAGAAATAATGATTCATTAGCAAAGCAAAGCAGTTCATCATCATCACTGTTGGAAAATGTGATTCCACTTATTACTGATTTGCCGAACGAACTTACACCAAATGAAAACAGTGCTTCTCATAAAAAACTAAGTGATTTGGAAGAGAAATATAATTTACTTGATAGAGGGAATGAAGTTTTTGAACTCATTGATACGAATATATTGTGTGAAGCTCTTGAAAACAGTTTGTGCTGCAAAAAATGTCATGGAAACGTTTCTCTGAAAGTAGAATCCCATGTTGGCCTGGCTGCCCAGTTTAATTTAATATGCAGTGTTTGTAAATACAGCTGTAAGTTTCCAAGTTCGGTTTCAGTAACTGTAAATAATGGATACAAGAAAACTGAACTTTATAGTGTAAATATTAGGTTAGTTTATGGATTGCGAGCAATTGGTAAGGGCAAAGCAGCTGGTGATATGCTATGTGGTGTTCTAAATCTTCCAAGTGCACCTTCAAAGTTTGAAGCTTACATTATGTACTAGGATCTGCAGTTGAAGATGTAGCACAGAAGTCAATGCAGGTTGCTGTGGAAGAAGCAGTGGAAGAAAATGACGGCAGTCGTGACCTCACAGTGGCGTTTGATGGCACGTGGCAGAAAAGGGGCCACACCTCCAACAATGGTGTTGTAACAGCAACTAGTGTTGATACTGGCAAGGTTATTGATGTTGCAATAATGTCTAAATACTGTAGGTGCACAGGCAGGCTGAAAAATGAACACAGTGATGACTGTATTGCTAATTATTATGGTAGTAGTGGTGGCATGGAGGTTGCTGGGGTGAAGAAAATTTTTCATCGCTCTTCACAGTGGTATAATGTTCGCTATGTCAAATATCTGGGAGATGGTGACTCTAAAGCATTCAAAGAAGTTTTGGAAAGCAAACCATATGGGAACAGTGTAAATATAAGCAAACTTGAATGTATAGGACATGTGCAGAAGAGAATGGGTGCCAGGCTGAGAAGGTTAAAATCAGTTATGAAAGGGAAAAAACTAGATGATGGGAAAACCTTGGATGGCAGAGGAAGATTGACTGATTCCATAATAGACCACATTCAGAACTGCTATGGCCTTGCAATCAGGCAAAATACAGGCAATCTTGACGAAATGAGGAGAGCTATATGGGCTTTATATTTCCACAACGCATCCACGGATGAGCATCCACAACATGGTTTGTGCCCCAAAGGTGAAAACAGCTGGTGTAAATACAATAGGGGACTAACAACAGGAGAGAAATACATTCACCACCACAGTCTACCATCAGCCATCATGGCAGAAATAAAGCCCATTTTCAGAGATCTGGCTGACAGAAGTCTTCTGATGAAATGTCTTCACGGAAAAACGCAGAACCCCAACGAGTGCTTGAATAGTGTGATATGGCATCGTCTCCCAAAAACAGTGTTTGTCGGAATTAATACACTACATTTTGGTGTGTATGATGCTGTGGCAACCTTCAATCTTGGAAATATAACTAAATGCCAGGTCCTTCAAAAGTTGGGTATGTGTGTTGGTTCCCGTACGGTACGTGCTATGTTCTTTTTAGATCAGCACAGACTAAGGCATGCTGATAATATAATCAAGACATTAGTGAAAAAAGCAAGACAGGTGCAGAGGGGTGCCAAAAGAAGACTTGAAGATGATTATGAAGACTGTGAAGGGGGTATTAGCTACGGATCAGGAATGTTTTAATCTTCTTTCTCCGTTTCCCGTAAGTTTACTTTTTACTTCATCTAGGAACATTATCTCAGGTACTGGTCAACCTAGAAGTCTGAAATTTTTATGACGTAGTGACATAGGTCCCTATTACATACTGAAACAACGATTTTTTAATTACTTGATTTACAAAAGACTTAGGGGTGATAGTCTAGTAAAAAGCGATGGAAAAAATTTACTTAAAAATAAATGTACAATATCTCTGTAAGAAAATACTTTGACAATAAACTGTTGTTTCAGTATTGTTGTAACATATGAATGCACATACAGTAAAATTTTTACCTCTCTGTCTCCAGTAGTTTGTGAGAAAATGTTCCCTATAGTAGGCATATATTAACATTGCGGGGATAGGTGATTCCGTATCCCCTTAATTACTTTTTTACTTAATTAACGAATTAGCTATATATTTTAGTTCTAAGCATTAAAAATTATCAGGAGCATGACTGATCGTGAAATAAATGTAATAACAGTCGAATCTCACTGATTCAATGACGTAGGTTACAATTTATTCATGAATAAATACTTTCGAATGTGTGTGTATAGCTGCAGCTTCGTTGAAAGCAAGAGAATATAAACGCACATTCCATGCACGAGAAGCGTACGTTTCTGTTATTGTGTCCCATTACTGTGATAGGCACTTCGCTTCACACGTAACACTACTGTTCGGAGCCTGACGATTCGCACGTTCTTACTCTTGACTCGACTGTCTGGACCACAAATATTTTTGTAAATATATTTACTTGTGCTCTAAATGTGAATGTCTTGAAGACTTTTCCCATTTGTAGTTCAGATATGTAAAGAATTGTGGAATTGGTGTCTTCTGTGTTGGGAAACAGTTTTATTGCTTTTGACGTTTTATTATCGCATCTATGTGGTTTTACCTTCAGCTGCAGTTCTGATGGCTTATTTCGCTCATTAAATACTCGAGGTATTGCATTCCACACACGTTTCCTACGTTGCACATTGACTGATATGACTGGAAGCGTAGCGAAGAAAGCTTCCTGTTGTTCAGTAGATACGCGTCGTGTTTCTGCAAAGGATCACGTTTCTGATCTTCACTAGCCAGGTTTTGCTTTAAAAAGTAAACGAAGTTCATTAAATATCTGTATGTTACGAGACAATTGTAAATAAACTGTCCTGTAATGTACTGTCACATGCCTCCCGGGATATAGAAAGATAAATGTGGTGTCATTTTTAGTTAGTTCCAGTATTTATGGCGCTTCACTCGCTTCCTGTGTTACAAATCAATATAAACGATACTATTCTTAGTCATCCGATATGGTATTCACAAGTTTAGCTTTCTGTCCAGTTGGAGCGCTGCTATAATCGAGATGAGCAATAGTCTCGTGACCGTATGTGTTATAGTGGTGGTATTACGCCCGTTTTACACGAGTGATTTTTCTGGTCAAAACGCATACTCGAAGTGCGCGCTCCTTTTGCCTGCGTGTAAATCAGCAATCAACCACACCGCGAGTGTGTGTGTGTGTGTGTGTGTGTGTGTGGCCTCAATGATCTATACAGTGTGTCAGTGTGGAGTAGTAAATTTCTGAGTATGCGCAGAAACAAGGGAGAATGCATGGAGGTAAGAAAAAAAGGGCGTTATCATTATGTCACAAACTTGAAGCCGAAGTCCGCCATCTCATGTACCCCAAAAAGATTAGCTTCAGCGCATTTATACTGCCATGGTTCACCGAGCTGTTACTTCCCCGTGACGTCACTCTGACGTCTGGTACTTTGATTGTGTGAGGCGTATCTGTTTCATCAAAAATGCCAGCTTGCGACGGTTGCGGGTGTACTAATCAATCCGAGCTTAGTCTAAAGTTCAGTCCACATTTATTGTAGTGGTTTTGTTGATGTTAGATTTCCTATCAATCCTCATGCAGTTCTGTTTCGTTAACATTTCAATAATCTTTCACTTCGTTGACACATGCAAGATACGATAGCATACCTTGCTTCTTTCCTCATGGCACACATTTATGGGCTAACAAAGAACGAATAGGTAAGTTTTTCGCAAACGTGGTTAAAAATGTGCATCCGAACTGAAAGCTGGAAATGTGACGCACAAGAAGCAGTACCAGTTAGGAAACAAGCATTGGTTTTGGAGTTCTGCTTCATTTTCTATCGATACAAACACAGTAGAAGTGGAATTAAGTGGAATACGAAAGAATCCTTTCCGCGTCACAGCTTTCTCTTTTTGATTATCCGAAATATATCAAAGAAAAACAAGTTACATTAAAAAAGCCAAATGTGTCATATGACCAGAGCAAATGCGCACTCGAGAAACGTTCGAAATTACCGTCCTGACACTACGTTATTCACGTAAGCACTGAAATTTTTAGTATTTAAAACAGCAGTTGTGTACACACGACAGGAATAATGAACACGATGCAATCGTAAACAGCAGTCTATCAATGTTTTGGGCTACTTAAGATGGCGGCTGGCCACGCCCACTCTGGCTTCAAAACAACGTATAGCGTTAAGTCTACAGCGTCACCGCCCTTCATTTTTACCTCCATGGGACTATGGCAGCGTCTAATATCTATGGTCAAAGTCGTTCTGGCCGAGCTCACTTCTCTTGGCTTACTTCTGTTATAGAAAAGGATTTTGTGCTTTCGTGTCTTCTTAATCTTTTAAACGTTGTTTGCTTTGTTTTCGTGACGCACTGCAATGTCACGCAACGTCCCAGTATTTTTTCCTACTACTGTTTTCTTACAAGGGATACGAAATACCTCAAACCAAAGATAGTATTTATGCATTACAGCGAAAAAGCCTTACACTACGCATAAAAAAGAACGCATATAGATAAGGGTGGTCTAATGCAAATTATTTCGACAGTGAAAATATCCTCAGTATTATTTCACGAGAAAAATAATTTTCGATCTTATTTGACACTTAGCAAGATAACAAGAGACAAAGGGTGAAACAAAACTGACCTATTTGCTGCGTTCGAGACATTGTTCGACATTTGCTAGTACATATTTTCTGAAGCAAGTAAGTATATATGTCTGAAATGTTTGGATTACACTTTTCTTCTCATACGGCAGAGAACTTACCACACAACTATTGAGGAGAACTACCACTATCAATTCTGCTTGAGTTATTAATAAACTCTGTTATCATTGCTTCTTGCTACATCTTGTTACTAAACTTAATTTTTTTCGTAAAAATAATAGTTCACACCTCAGTGTCACCGTTCGGATGCCAAATTGCCCAGTAAACAGCTCTCATAACAGAAGCAATTTTATTGCTGACATGTGAACAAAAATCACAGCTCGAAACAGAGGTATAAAACGCCAAGAGCGCTGCACGAGACTCTCTCTTGTCTCGAGTAGTCGACTGAGACAGGAAAGTTGATCGTGCAAAAGTGGCTTTAGTGCTTCGTTCGACGCGGTCATCGGCAATCAGGTGCCACTGAGCAAGTCCGCCCGTGCGCCCTCTGTTTTGACTCTGCAAACTAAAAAGTCTCGCGTTCTGGCTCCGACGCGCCAGCCGTGGTCCCGACCGACCGCCGTGTTATCCTCTTCCAGTGACGTCACAGGAGGCGGCACGGGGTGGGGGGGGGGGGGCGTGTGGTCAGCACAGCGTTCTGCCGGCTTTCTTAGCCTCGGAATCTCTACAAATCTCTCCAGCAGCTCCTCAGTTGGCCTCACAGCCCGCGCACCTGTCCTCTCGGCAGAGAAAAATCCCTGGCAGTGCCGGGACTCGAACCTGGTTCCCCCGCACGGCAGCCAGCCGCAGTTACTCTGCAGGCGGCAGCAAGCCTTACCTCTGACGTTCCGCTGTCAGTGTTTCCTGTAAGTGCTACTCTTCCGCAACTAGCATTTTTAGCTGACATTTGTCACAGCGGTTATGGATTCACAGTCCCGCAACGTTAAAACGTGATCTGCGCTTCATCACCGTACATATTACACTGGCATTCGTCGCAAGTAACAACTGACAGCAATGGCAAGTATGCGGGGCAGTCAAATGGAAACCGAACTCCCGCCACAGCGAGACCACGGAATGGTTCCGTTCAAAAGTAATCAACACACGCGTTCACACACTTATGTTAGAGGAACAATTCCTGTTCGGTAGAACGCGGTCGGCCGCTGACGGTTCCACAACCGCATCCGCTCTTGCACTTCCTCGCTTGAAACCGATGTCTGTCTTCAGATCGGCAGAGATGTGGAAATGAGAGGGTGAAATATCTGGCCTGTACGGGGGATTAAGGCATTAATTGAAATCAATGGGGAAAGTTGAAAACTTGTGCTGGGTCGGGATTCGAACCCGGGCTACGTGCTTACTAGGCTGATGTTATGGCCACTAAAGCCATCTGGGCACAGCGGTCAGTGCAACTGCACCGCAGGCCTTCCCGGCACCCGCCTTCCCAGTTGGTTTTGTGTTCAGCTGCCACCTGTGGATTCACTCTTCTGATATAATGAATGAAAAGTTCAATTCCTAACAACATTTCATGCGTTATAGAGTATAAAATCAACGTGGCAGTCGTTTGTAAGCATACTTACTGCTAGTTTCCTTCCGCGCCGTACGTGTACACGAATTGATCTTCGTGAATTCAGTTCCTAGTAACATAAAATTTTGCTACATATAGGCGGATAAATTCTTCTAATGAATAATGAACATAGCACATATAGATTCATAAAATATCTCGAAAATATTAACCACATACATAATACACGGTGTATCAAAAATGAATCATCCGATTTGGGGTGTCCATATTTCTGAAACTAATAAACATATACAATGAATTTTGTTTTTTCGATAAACGGGAATCTAAAAAAGTTATTTTCATACTTTTTCATAGGTGTTCAACATGCCCCCCTTGAGATGCACGGCATACGTCAATGCGGTATTCAAATTGTTACCACACTGCAGCTGTTATGCGATGTCTCAGTTCATTCATTGTTGTTGGTAACGGAGGCACATAAACAGAGACGCCAGTAATGTAGGGAGGATCAAAAAAATGGTTCAAATGGCTCTGAGCACTATGGGACTCAACTGCTGTGGTCATAAGTCCCCTAGAACTTAGAACTACTTAAACCTAACTAACCTAAGGACAGCACACAACACCCAGCCATCACGAGGCAGAGAAAATCCCTGACCCCGCCGGGAATCGAACCCGGGAACCCGGGCGTGGGAAGCGAGAACGCTACCGCACGACCACGAGATGCGGGCGTAGGGAGGATCATTTCGTCTAATGCGACTGAGCCATCGTTCAGTAATTCTTTGATTTAAAAAATTCACGCACTTCCAGATGCCAGCGTAGCGGTGTCCCATACTGTTGGTAAATGAAGTCTTTCGAATCAGTTCTCAAGCATATCGAGATATGTGCTTCCCGAAACAGTGTTTTCGGCAAAGAAAAATGGACTATACAGCGTTTCCCATGAAACTCCAGAAAAGACATTAAATTTCGGAAAGTCCCTCTCATGTTCAACAACTCCATGTGATTTTGCCGTACCACATATTCTCACATTATGACGGTTCACCTTTCCGTTGAAATCGAATACTGCCTCGTCACTGAACATTAAGTGTGGAAGAAAACTATCATCCCCCATCTTGCCGAGAACGAGATTACAGAACTCTACAAGTTGTTGCTTCTCACCTGCACGAAGAGCTTGCAGTAACTGAATTTTGTATGGTTTCACGTGTAAACGCCGACGCAACACACGCCAGACGGACATCGGGGGCATGTTGAGCTGTGGAGCTGCACGGCGAACAGATTTCTGCGGATTCCTTGCGAAACTGTGGCGGATGCGTTCGACGTCTGTGTAAGACACTCGGGGACGGCCCGGCGATTTGCCTTTACACATACAACCTGTTTCTGGGAATTGTCCGTGCCATCGTCTAATGCTGTGTGCTGCAGGAGGATCCACAACATATCTAGTAAGAAAGTCACGCTGAACAGTTATTAGTGACCCACACTGCGCAAAACGTAGAACACAAATCGCTTTCTGTTGTCTCGACGCCATTTTTACTAGAACTGAAGTGGGCGCACACTGCTGCTACCTAGCGGGAACTATGTGAAACCCGGGAGTTCGCTTATCTCCAACAGTACGTTGTTCACGCACATATCTCAAATAACATAATAGTTATGAGTTTTTTTAAAAATAGGATGTTTCTTTTGGATACCCTGTATAAACAATTTCCACGGACAATAACATGAAGGATGATTATTGCAAATATAGAGCATGATGAAAACAGTTTATGCACACACTTGAATATACGAGGGCTATTCGGAAAAGAAGTTCCGATCGTTCGAAAAATGGAAACCACTGTGAAAATCGGACGTGTTGGGCAGTGTCTCTAGTGCGCCCGTAGATCGCGTCACTCTTCTAAAGTGTGAACGCGTAAATACGCCTAGAAAATAGTGTCTTCCGCCAAGTACGAGGCCCCGCTGAGAAATTTACCCCGAAGCTATGCAGCCCACATAACATAACTGACAAGCGTATCCACTTTCAAAACAATTCCCAGCCGCATTCTGCAGGGGCAATGAAGAAGCTCCTGCAGCGTTTTCGACGGGAAATGTTTGATCACCCACAATACACCCCGTAATTGGCGCTCTCTGAGTTTCCATCACTGCTCACGTGAAACACTGACTATAAAGACGACACTTTGGCACGGACAGCGAGCTGTAGACCAGTGTAGAGAATTGACGGCAAGCAATGGCGGCTGCCTTCTATGACGAGAATACTGAATAGTTGGTACTACGCTATTGCGAATGTTTAAGTCGGAGTGGCAACTATGCAGATTAGTTTGTAGAAGGTGTAGCTAACTGCTGCAAATAGAACATTTTTGATTCTCACAGTGGTTTCCATTTCGCGGCCGATCGGAACTTAACTTTCCGAACATCCCTTGTGGTAGGAACAGCATATTACTTATTTGGTCTCGGTTGGTTTTTATAGTCAGCAGAACCACGCTGACAATCGTGAATATTTTTTAGATGTACACTAAGCAACAGAATTAAATGATCACGTTTTAAACCCCCGCGTAATTGCCACCCATTACGACGCTTAAGTCTGATATTTTTCTCAGAGGTTCCTACAGTGTTGTCTCCTTGTGTGATGCTGCAGAAGCAGCTGAAGCAGAGCGCCTTGCGGTGTAACCCTCGGGGTCGAGGTGTCGACAGGTGCGAAAAAAACGCCACAGCTCGGAAGTTGAGGTGAGCAGTTAGTGACGTCACATTGGCACCATATTCCAGCACACTTCCGCCCAACGCCACCGCGGACGTGCCACACGACGGCGAGGTCGTCACATCCCCTCTTAGCCACATTTCACTCCTCCTTTCGACGGCTCTGCGATGGAGGTCAGAACTGCGACACCCAGCGTCGAAATCAGCCGGTTGTCTCAATGGGTGGCCGAGGAAAACATGCCGGACACACTGCCGCCCAGAACCATCACGAAAAGGCCGCAGGGCGTCCACGAAACAATGAGTTTGCCTGGGGCGTTGATCCCCAAACGTTTCGGGTCGAAAACGGCAGTTCGCACTGTGATGAAGAACAGGAAGCTTTTCTCGACGACCTGTGACTCCGGTGACAGCCTCGGTCATTTCAAACCTCCTCTACGGGCACTGTGGGGCTGCAGCGCGACTGCACTTTTTGTTCTCTCGTACAGGCTGCAACTACTAGCGGCCGGTCGAAACCATTTCTCGAAATCTGAACGTGATCCGAAACAACAGAGGGTACTTAGCCTTTTTCAGCGCTCCTGATTTGTGTGCTCCTGTGCTGTGATCATGAAGGGGATGTAACATTGACACGTGCACGAATAAAATGGCAAAGGGTCCCTCTGAACACCTGGCCCCCTCCCCCCTCCCGCCACCCGACTGCCACCGCAGTTCGGCAATATCTTCGGTGGCACCCGACCACCTTTACCGATAATTTTAAAAAGTCACCTGTACAGACAGTGACGGCGTAGGCGCTTGTAGACCCGTAACCCCTCTGGCACTCTGCGATTCCGGATGGCGTACTACCAGGAGAAATAGCAGCAGGGTACCCCGCCCGCTGGTTACGAATCGGTGGTTTGTTGGAGCAGAGCTGGTGCCCCGGGTGCGTCACATCGGATTCAGGTCGGGTGAACTTGGTGGCCAGTCCACTACGATTCTCTCAGAGCTCTGCAGCGCGGATCTGGGGTTGTGACGAGACGGCTGTCCGGCGAGCAGGCGCCCTCGGCGTCAGAGAGGACGTCGAACATGAAGGCAGGCAGCGGCTCCGCAATCATGTTCCATCATAAGATCCACGGCCACTGTCAATTTCAATAAAACCAGTTTGGATATTCGGTCGCGTCATTGGTATAAGAACTGCATCAGCGGCGTTTCGACTGTCTTTCCAGCCATCCTCTTCGTGGCGACTACCTGCCGGATAGTGGTTACGGTCATGCCTGTCTTATTTCAGTTATCAGGTGGCTAAAGATGTCACGCTGGGGTGCCACTGGGCAGTCCGCAGTTAAGATTGCTGAGGAGGGGAATCTTTACGATACGCGCTACTATGCCACGTTAATGGCAGACAATAGCGAATCGGCAGGTTGTACTCCCGGGTGGCGTTTTCTTCTGCAGCCAGACTTGGATGCCGCGCGGCAGTTCTCTTGTTTATACTGTTCAAAGAGAGCGATGTGGAGCCGCTGGCCGGCGAACACACTACACTTTACTGTCTCAGTCAACTACTCGAAAGATGTGGGTCTGCTGTAGCAACCCTGGTCATATACTCCCGTGCTGCCTCTTGTCTGTTTCGGGCGTTCGTTTTTTCTTTTACACGTCAGTGCCAAAATAACGTCTGTTGTGAGAGCTGTCGGCTGAGCTGTTTGCCACCTGAATGTGAACGTATATATATATATATATATATATATATATATATATATATATATATATATATATATAGTAGAAACAAGCAATGGTAAATTTATTAATGACCAAAGAAGAAATGAAAGTGGTAACGGAATTTTTGACAAAAGTCGTGTGTTAAACTCTTCGCACTCCTGACAAATGGAAGAATAGCAAACGTATCATCCAAACATTTCAAAACACACATTTATTTGTTTGAGAAAATATATACTTGCAAATACATGAATCAATATCAAAAAGACAATAAACAGTCTTTTTGTTTAGTCCTTTCTCTCCTGGTTTCTTGCAAAGTGCACAAATAACAACACACATTATTTTTTTCGTGGTATACATTGAGGAATAAGAGACGCACGACAAGGAATCATTCGAATGTGAGTGAAATCAGTAGATGTGTTGTACATGTGCAGACAAACAAATTATTACAATTAAAAAAAAAGTTATGATTTATTGGAGAGAGAGTTTCACAAACTGAACAAGTCAATAACGCGTCAGTCGACCTCTGCCCCTATGCGAGCAATTATTCGGCTCGGCATTGATTAGCAGAGTTACAGAAAATCCTCCTGAGGCACATCGTGCCAATTTCTGTCCAACTGGCGCGTCACATCGTCAAACCTTCGACATATTTGGAGGGCACTGACCATGATGCGCCAAACGTTCTCAGTGGGGGACAGATCCGACCCCCTAACTGGCCGAGGTACGGTTTGGCAGGCACAAACACGTGTGACAGTATCGTGGCGCCACTTTTAAGGCGACAGTGCTCGATCAGATGTGACACGTGTGTATACGAACTCTCTCTGTGATGCTGATATACTCCCGCGGCCAGCGTGATTCCCAGATCTGTTCCGCATAGAACGTGTGTCGCACCAATTCAGGCGCCAACTCCACCCTGGTGGCAGTATCCGGTATATCGGGAACGACTTACATTTGTGGCGCAGGTTGTCTCAGAAGAGGATACAACAGATTTAGGACGCGCGACCCATGCAAATCAGTGCACGGAGTAGGAGCTACAGATGTGGGAGTGTGGGCTAGCGACTGGAGACTACACTGGTGGACTGCGGACTGTATGGACCAGGGTGCGCCGGCCGCGCGGCCCACCTGGCAGTTGGCGGCGACGACGACGCCGGCCACCAGCAGGCCGCCCTCGATCTTCTCGACGCGCAGCCGCGAGATGGGGGCGGCGCAGCGGGTGCCCAGCGACAGCCCCAGCGGCGCCACGCCCCCGCCGCTCCCGCCGCCGCCCCCCGCCGCCGACGTCGCGACGCTGCCCCTGCCGGACTCGGCGTCGGGCCTGCAACACGGCGCAACGCCTGCCGTCACACGTCGCTCCGGGCACGCCACAGCCGCGTCTTCAGCAGCGTTAAGGAAACCTCTTATGGGGGGAAAAAGTAAGGTAGTGAGATAAATAAAAAAACCAGCAGCAATAAACGAGCGCCCTTCCCTCCCTCCCTCTCCCTCTCCCTCTCCCTCTCTCTCTCTCTCTCTCTCTCTCTCTCTCTCTCTCTCTCTCACACACACACACACACACACACACACACACACACACACACACACAAATTAAACACAGATGTCAAATACTACACCAGAGAAGTGTGGCTGGTTGACCAGTGGAATACAAAAGGGTGAACCATGAACAACTCTGCAAACACTAAAACCTAACGCCTATAAGATTTTGGCTCGAGTTCAGACATTAGACAAAATTTTTTATGAAGCCCGTGTCGCCTTCAGCTGAGACAGGCTCTCGCCGTGTATCAAATTTGAGTAGGTATCGCATACTGTCACGATGTCGCAAGTGGTGTGTTGGGCAGTGTGTAAGAGCAGACGTGTAAACACGACAGGTGTTACAGCCGACCTAATAAGATGTCGCCCAGCACCAGCACCAGCACCCCTGTGAGCACGGACCAAAACACAGGGTTAGCTGGCAGGAGCGGGGCATTCAGCTCACGTGCAGCGTCGCACCTGGCGCCGAGTTCGCTTAAAGAGGTGGGGGGTAGGACGTCAAACGGGCCGACTTGGAGCGGGAGAGGCACCCACCACAGGACATTTTAATTTCCACTCTCTATACCTTTGTCAGCATCACCAGGAAGGATTCAGAATTCACACTCATAGCAGTGGAAGTGCAAAAACATAACAAAATAATTTTTTTTTAGATATGAAATTTCATCATTTTCTTCACTTACTGCTGGCTGCATTTGTTGCTAAAGGTACATTTTTCTTCATAAGTAAGAGACATTCTTTGATGAATTTTGCACAGCATACAAACCATACTAACAGGTGTATGAAACTCTAGAATTTTCCAAATCTATTAGAAACTGTGGTAAAAATTGAGATAATTAACTACAAAATTTGATTTTTTTCTAAACATAAAGTTTAAAACGTAACAGCTCATTCATTTTTTCATAAATTAAATAGATTCTAGAGTTTCAGACACCTGTAAGTTTTATGAATTTATTTGTAAAAGTATAGACAGTAGAAAATAAAATGTCCTGTGGTGCCTCTCCTGCTCCAAGTCGGCCCGTTTCACGTCCTAACCCCCTTAATTCACGATGGAAAATATCTGTCCTCTCTTCTCGGTCCGTCCGTGGACAGGTGCCTATTAAGACTCTTTTAGTCACGAGTATTGTCTTACGATATTTTCTACTTAGAACCATTTTTACAATTTGACATAGACTTATCGGTTCGTCTCATATTTCTGCGAGATTGTTTGATTGATTGATTGATTGATTGACGTAGCATTGCCGCATTGCTTGGACGTAGGCATTTAACGATTCATAAAACAAATAAGCTGACCTCATTCCTCAGTGCTATTCGTTTTCCTATCGCCAATTTTTCTAATTACGAGATAAATTTATATTTCATTCTCTTAATATTTTCTGCTGTTGCTAAACAGCAGTATTGTACCTTACTGCTTCATAGCTACCAGCAAAGAAACGACGACAGAAAAGGAACGCAGGAACCGCATAACCACCACACTCTATAAAACAATAGTGCACCAACAAGAAACCAACCTTCGCTCTAGTCGACTCGTATCAAAAGTGCAGTAAGAAAAGTTAATACACTGTAGAAGTAACGAACGATTCTAGTAATAATATCAACAAAAATAAATATGGTATCCATTAATTACGTTTTTATTGATACAGTAGAATTCTATGCTAATTGGATCGGTTATTAGGACTAGCTCGGACGACGTTACCGAATTCCCCTGTAAGTTTTACGGTGCTGCCAACTTACAGAACGTGATGTCTGGTGGAGCCGGCGCTCACTTTTTAGAAATGAGCTGAAACTTTTCCTTTTGTGTCTAGATATGGAGACCACCATCTTTCCATTGGACGGTAGGTAGAACACCATTCGTACTTAACTTAATAGGTCTGTCTTTTCAGGCAAGCGCGGGATCCCCTAGTACCTGGGACCGCACCATTTGCTGACTCGGTACGTGGCCAATTCGGCTCTGGTCGTGTGGCTGAGTGTGGCGAGTGGCCATACAGTGTGGTGTTGGGTTTGTGTTTTTACGGCTGAAGGGAGGGGGACGGGACAGGGAGAAAGCCCGCGCCGGCTCACTGCCCGCACCTCTCGAATGAACGAGTGTAGCAGCAGACGTGCGGAGGTAAACACGGTGTGTGGGAGGGCCGCCGACCTTAGCCGGATCACCGTCGACAGTGCCGCGTGCCCTCGCTTGACGAGACACCGCGGAGACCTTTCCCATTTAATCCCGGACACTGGCGCAAAAAAAAAAAAAAATAAATAAATAAATAAAAATAAAAAAAAATAAAAAAAAAACTCTCCTGTCTTCCCCTTGCCGGCCAGATACTGGCAGTAAAAATTTGTCCTCCGTTGGGATTCGAACCGGCTTACCCGCGAGGCGTGATCTCGGCTACGGACGCAGGTATAAATCATTAAAAACATGGCCATAAATGTGTGTAAAGTACAAGAACCGTGTCACAAAACATTTACTCAGTACTGGCTTACCGAATGGACACGGAGACAGCAAATTAGGGCCAGACAATTAACAAATCCTAAAAAGATTAAGTCAGAAAAATATTAAAATGTTTATTTAAAATTGTCTGATAGGCCATAGTGAAGAGTCGGACAAATAACCTACCTTCGTTGATGAGCCGTACTAACATGACATATGTATTACGTTGCAAAATGTATTACGTTGCTACAATAATGCTCATAAATTAAGGATAATTGCAGAATGTAGTGCCACACAACGTGGCACTACACAAAACTGGCGCTAATATCATAGTCACATAGCGGACACACACACACGACGCAGATCTGTAAGTCCACGGTATTGGTGAAAAGTTAATAAAACCGTCCCGAAACACATGTGCTACAAAACGCCACTGTTTTCTGCTTATGTACCCCGGCATCAATATGGGATATGATCACCGTGCACACGTACACAGGCCGCACAACTGGTTCGCATACTCTGAATCAGGTGGTCGAGCAGCTGCTGGGGTATAGCCTCCCATTCTTGCACCAGTGCCTGTCGGAGCTCATGAAGTGTCCTAGGGGTTTGAAGATGTGCAGCGATACGTAGACTGAGAGAATCCCAGACGTGCTCGATGGGGTTTAGGTCTGGAGAACGGGCAGGCGATTCCATTCGCATGATATCTTCTGTTTCAAGGTACTGCTCCACGATGGCAGCTCGGTGGGGCCGTGCGTTATCATCCATCAGGAGGAAGGTGGGACACACTGCATCCCTGAAAAGGCGGACATACTGCTGCAAAATGACGTCCCGATACACCTGACCAGTTACAGTTCCTCTGTCAAAGACATGCAGGGGTGTACGTGCACCAATCATGATCCCACCTCACACCATCAAACCACGACCTCTTTGAAGGACATTAAGGGGTTGGTTCACGCCAGATGAAAACCCGGCGAGAATCACTGTTCAGACTATACCTGGACTCGTCCGTGAACATAACCTGGGACCACTGTTCCAATGACCATGTACTGTGTTCTTGACACCAGGCTTTACGGGCTCTCCTGTGACCAGGGGTCAGTGGAATGTACCTTGAAGGTCTCCGGGGAATAAACCGTGTCTGTTCAGTCGTCTGTAGACTGTGTGTCTGGAGACAACTGTTCCAGTGGCTGCGTTAAGGTCGCGAGCGAGACTACCTGCAGTACTCCGTGGCCGTCTGCAGGCATTGATGGTGAGATATCTGTTTTCTTGTGGTATTGTACACCGTGAACGTCCCGTACTGTAGCGCCTGGACACGTTTCCTATCTGTTGAAATCGTTGCCATAATCTTGAGATCACACTTTGTGGCACACGGAGGGACCGTGCTACAACTTGCTGTGTTTGACTAGTCTCCAGTCGCCCTAGTATTCTACTCCTCATAACGTCATCAACACCTTTGAGCCATTTCCAACACTCAGTCACCATTAGCACGTCTGAAAACGTCTGCACACTTACTCGCTGCACCGTACTTTGATATGCACCAACACACCTCTGCGTATGTGGACTGCTGCCAGCGCCACCGTGCGACGACCGCAGGTAAAATGCACCGCACGGTCACACCCCGAGGCGATTTAAACCCGCAAACCGCCCACCAGAGCGTTGTTTCACCGTGTATCAGCACTATCCTTAATTTATGAGCACGAGTGTACATAAGTTCGTAGCGCTTTTGTTTTGCATGTTGGTATTCCGGTTGCTAAGGGTTTATTTATTGATCGTCATTTTTTATTCGTAGTTCGCTGTTGCTATTCGAGTTGTCTTTTTGTCATTTGGAGTTACTGAGAGGAGATGCGGACGCTATTGAACAGAGTGCGAAGTGGAGAAATCGAAACATTTCCGGCAGGTTCTTCTGTCTGAGATGCACAGAGGGGTGACACCGGCGGAGGCAGCCAGAAACATTTTTGCGCCGTGTATGGGGATAGGACCGAATTGATTTGGGGGAAGAGACGAAACAGCGAGGTCATCGGTCTCATTGGATTAGGGGAGGGTGGGCAAGGAGTGTCGTGCCCTGTCAAAGGAACCATCCCGGCATTTGCCTGAACCGATTTAGGGAAATCACGAAAAATGTAAATCAGGATGGCCGGACGCGGGACGGAACCGTCGTCCTCCCGAATGCGAGTCCAGTGTGCTAACCAGTGCGCCACCTCGCTCGGTGTGTATGGGGATAGTGGCACTGGACAGGGCACGGCAAGAACATGGTTTTCTCCTCTCGAGGAGGATCGTTCCGACGTCAGCGACTCCCCGCGTCCGGGCAGACCTTCGGGTTTTGATTAAATCACAATGACCCACGTCAGTGTACCCCAGAACTGGCAAATGTGACGAACTGTGATCACTCCACCGTCGTGTGATATTGGCACGCAATCTGGCCGGTTCAAAAATGGGGTTACAGATATGCTGTAAACCAAAATAAAAATAAAAAATAAAAAAAACAGCGGGTGACCATATGTGCACCTGCTAGCTCGTCATCAACTGATTCTTGAACAACGCCTATCATTTCTATCCTGTATCGTTATTCATGACTAGAAATGGTGTCTTTATGCTAACAAAAGGAAAACAAAGGAATGGTTGAGTCCAACCACAGCAGCAACTGCGCGAACATGCCTTCTGTGCATCCACAGAGGTGTAATCATCACTACTGATATTTATGGTCAGTCACTGAGACGTCGCAGAACAACGACCAGAAAGGCTACTTGAAGCGATGCTACTACACGGAAAGACCCTTCCGCATTCTGCTAGACTGACAAAAAACGCTAAACTTCCTTCTCGGATGAAATCTCGCTCGGAACGTCACTCGACGAGTTTATCGCCTGAGAAGCAGGTGATTTCTAAAGTCGTTGAATCTAAAAGTTACCTCAGCGTTGGCAGACTGTTGTAAATAGTGATCGAGAATGTATATTTGATGACCAAAGTTTCTTTTATTTGAATAACTTGAGTTTATTAAAGTTATGGAAAACGTTATGAACTTCTACACCAACCCAGTACATAGTGTATGTAATGATTGCAAATAAACACTTATAACTCAAGGATCCTACACACGCATCGACCTACCGACAAACGTGGCTTATCGAGATGGCGTACGGGTTGAACCACGTGATAGGCGACGTCCCTCCCCCACCCTTAACTCCGCCCAACAAATTATGTTGTGTGCAGCGCTGTCTTGTCAATCGCCCCACTAAAGTACGTCTTTTGTCACTCTGCGTGGGATTAAATGCTGTTCTAATACAGGGTGTATCAAAAAGAATCGTCCGATGGCACATCTATATTTCCGAAACTAATAAACATATACAATGAACTTCGTTGTTTCATGAACGGGAAACTCAAAGTTTTTTTTTTTTTCATGCCTTTTCATGGGTTTTCAATATGCCCCCTTCAGATGCACGGTATATGTCAATGCGGTATTCATATTGTTCCCACACTACAGCGAGCATGTCTTGAGTTACAGCTTCCACAGCTGTCTCAGTTCATTCATTGTTGTTGGTAACGGAGGCACATAAACAGAGTCTTTTATAAAACCTCGCAAAAGTAATCACAAACAGTCCTGTCCTGTGACCTTGGGAGGCCAAAATGTAAGGCTGAATCATTTGGTCCAGTGCGACCGTTCCACCGTTCGGTAATCCTTTAATTTAAAAATACCCGCACTCCCAGATGCCAGTGTGGCGGTGTCCCATGTAAAACTAGAGTGTTTGCTCTTTACGACAGTATGTTGTTCACGCAAATATCTCAAATAACATAATAGATATGATTTTTTTAAAAATAGGATGATTCTTTTTGATACACCTTGTGTGACAAAGTGCCAGGCGGACAGTTTCTGGAGAAATTTAAACACTGCAGATGTTTGTGGGACATTCTTAGATAAATACGAATATTATTGGCTCACAGCTGCTTAAGTAAGGCCGTGATGTACGTGAGCGACAGAAGCGAACGACAGCCACCGACGTCTGGATGTGCGACACTCCAGCGACAAGGAGCTGCATCGGGCGAGAAGCTCGATTGCCCTGCGTGCGAGCGACCACGTCGCGCTACAAGATGGCTCCTTAGAACCAACCAGCTGTTTCTATAAAAGGGTTGGTTGGTTGGTTTTCGGGAAGGAGACCAGACAGCGAGGTCATCGGTCTCATCGGATTAGGGAAGGACGGGGAAGGAAGTCGGCCGTGCCCTTCGAAAGGAACCATCCCGGCATTTGCCTGGAGTGATTTAGGGAAATCACGCAAAACCTAAATCAGGATGGCCGGACGCGGGATTGAACCGTCGTCCTCCCGGATGCGAGTCCAGTGTCTAACCACTGCGCCACCTTGCTCGGTATAAAAGGGCGCTCCTAAACTGTAGAGTCCTGTAGCTGGAGAGTAAGGCTACAGAATTAGGTTTACTTAAGAAAATAAAGCGAAAAGGAATGCTGTGCATGAAATTCATAAAGGGAGGAATCTCAATGCAGAATTTCATAAATATCAGCCAGCCGGAGTGGCCGAGCGGTTCTAGGCGCTACAGTGTGGAACCGCGCGACCGCTACGGTCGCAGGTTAGGTTCGAATCCGAGGCATGGATGTGTGTGATGTCCTTAGGTTAAGTAGTTCTGTTCTAGGGGGATGATGACCTCAGAAGTTAAGTCCCATAGTGCTCCGAACATTTGAACCATTTTTTTCATAAATATTATCAGCTAAAAAGATCACCAGACATATTCCTCGAATACACGTGAATGAGCAGAGGAGCATTCGACTCTCTTATCAATAAATTAAATACGAATGTTTTTACATGATCAAAAACTTGTAATCAGTCATTCTTCCGCATTTACTAGCTGATAAATCACTAACTATCGTAAATCTTGGATTATTAATACGTAATCATAGCTTGTTGTGGTGTAGAGGTAGCGTTACAGTACGTGAATATGTGCTTCAAAAAGGTCCTGAAAAAAAAAGAATAAAAAAAATCCCGGTTTATGTATACCGTTTACACTGCATGAACTTTAAGTGCATACACACCTAGCCTAGTATATCAGACACATTAAATTCCTAATAAATTACAATGAACCATGAAATTTTACAAGATATTTGATGTTGCGAATGTGTTTCATCAGCAGTCAGTGTTAAGGCCAAGAGTTTCAATTAATCTAAACAGTCTGTAAAAGTAAAACATACAAAATTTATGAAAAGAAAGTCAAACGTTTTGTGTAATGATTTGTCTAAAAGTATGTAACGAAAAATATTAGCGAAACGTTTGGTGCACCTCATTTTCTGTTCACGATTTCGAGCATCATTCGAAGGCACATAGAACGTTTTTCTGATCTACTTATTTCTTTTACACAAATAATTTCATAAAATATTTGACTGATTTCTTTCGTTTTTTATTTTCAAGTTTTATTCAGAAAACATGATCTTACTGACTCCAAGTGTGCCTTCCTAGCGCACTTGATTTGAAGGAAGCCTTTTTGACAATTAAATACCGCACCAATGTATCTTTTTATGTGCAAAACAGCTAGGCCTTGAACAGATGAAATTTTTGACATTTCATTTACATAGCTTTGCAACAGCTTTTCGTGAAACATTTCAGTTTTCCCTCAACTCATTAAGTTTTCGTTAATTACTCTGATTACTTTCAAGCAGTTAAATATTTTCATGCAAAACTAGGCCTCACGCTGGTCACTTTGATACCCTGTTTAACTGTTTCTCTCCCTTTGTTTGGCTGTGAAAATTCGGACAAAACCTCTTGGTGTAATTTATAGGGAGTCTTGTTTTCGCTTTACTCACGCGTTTACAAAAACGTATCGAGTTTTAATCATACGGTAAATAGTCCTTGCTGCGTGCTGTCATTTATATAAATCGTCGTTTCGATATCTTGAACCGTTTATGTGATACGACGACGCTTACGACCACTTGATTCCCGAAGTGCAGGAAATATTCGGACGCGCCGCGAGCGACCCGTCCGCGGATATAACAACCAATATCTCGAGAATAAAAAGATATATCATTCCGGTCTCATCTTTAAATACAATTTAGATATATTGGTTACATTTCATACGCAATAATGTATGGCCTTAAATGAACTATACGGAAAGTCTACGCAATGCGATTTTACCTCTGCAAATTCTTAAAAATTTCGTGCAGCCATGTACTCAATTTCGTGCAGCACAGTAACTATGGTGAATAACGAAAATAAATTCAGACATTTATCGTTTAAAGATATCAATCTATCAGATGCGGAAGAATCAAATTTTTTCACCGTATAGTTTTCTTAAAATCGGATGTTATGTAATTCACAGCTGCCGTCGCGTCCTCTCCACTGCTTTGCTGAGAAGACACGTGGCTGTCGCTCTGTGTCGCGCGTGCTGCAGCCACAAGATTCAAACACGTTTGAATTCAAACGTCACCAGTTGCAGCGGGAGACAGGCAGCGACACAGATGTTGATTGGTTGGTCGATCGGTCTGTCTGTCTGTCTGTCGGTTGGTCTGTCTGTCGGTTGGTCTGTCTGTCTGTCGGTTGGTCGGTCTGTCTGTCTGTCGGTCGGTCGGCCAATAAATTAAGCGCCCAACACACATCAACCGACCGACCAATTTACGTGCAGTGTACACTGTACACACGTCCCGATCGACTACACTTAGCAACTGCAACACCGCCCTGTTCGTATCGTTTGCAAATTGTTTAGTCTATAGAAAGTTCATTGAGGTTAGGTTCGACAAGATACCGCTGACGTAAAACTGGGAACTGCCTTGCTGTTTTAGAGTTTACAACGGCAAGAAAAGCAGAGAGAAAGCTGGGGGCAAAGAAGTGGCTTATTCAAAGAAGAAATTTAGTCCCGCTCTTTTACTGAAGGAACTGGGAGCAGATGATTTTTTCAATTATCTCAGAATGGATGAAGCATACTTTTCGGAGATGCTGAATATAATCAAAGTCTTAATATACATCAAACGTTTACGGTACTATAATGTGGCATTAAAAGTAACGTTTCTATTGTAGGAGAGAGAATATACTATCTTAAATTCTCTTTCATATGTCGCTCGCATGTTGTCTAACTTACGCCTCAAAACAAGAGGTGTGGCGTCTGGATTGCGGGGGGAAGGGGAATGGCTAGACCTGAGTGTATAGAATGTTTTCAGTATTTTGGAAGACGAGTGGTGACTGTTAAATAGCCATGAAAACGGTCCAGTTCCGACGCTTGCTGTCTGGTATGGACGCCCTTGGCCAGCGAGAATGCTACATAGAAAAATAAAGCGACAGATGTGAAGTTAAAAAGGTCAATTTCGTTTAGAGGCACATATGAACATCAGAGCTTACATTAAACGTGAGTGCAACAGTGTTTTATTAATTTGAGTGAGATAAATGAGAACATATTCACCATCTGAATTCTCAATGCGGAACTACCCTAATCAAACTGGACATTTTATTAGTTTTGGCTCGTATTTTTAGCAGTTGATGTAATAACTAAACTGTGAATAACAAATATTTTTCCGTGTTTTATGTCAATAATGGGTGAATGTTTCACCTTGGGCAGGTTCATGTTTTAACTGTCGGGTATTATTACGCAAGTAATATACATATTTATTTCCAGGCGAAATGAATTTGATCGCGAAACTTCCATCTAATACGAAATTGTGCGTCTAATGACATTTTATTGTGTTTGGTGTGGATGTGGTTTATCGATAAATAATATCAGAAATAGTAGGAAAACGTTTAGTTTCGTCATTTGTCAACATACGATCCAGCAATGAAGAAAATGCCAGAACACGCACGTGCGGTAGTAACGATCCGACTCCACTGCGGCCGGATGCCTACGAGTTGCCGACAGGTGGCAGGGCGGTCAGCGGTGGGTCGCAGTCTGGCTGCTAGATGGCGCGAATGGCGCCGTATGAATAATTAAACGGCTGCCTCGTAGTGTTCTGCCACAGCTCGCTGCAGGCTATGGATCTACAAAGTGAATACGTTCATCTAGTAATAACAGAGTTGCCAGGTCTCCCGTATGTCCGGGTTTTTCGTATATTTACCTTCAGTCTCTCTGTTCTCGTGATTATCGACATTTCTCCCGTATTTCATTCTAACAAAATACTGCTTGATTGAAATGCAATACTTTTTCCATTTTTAACGATTCGACTCCGATTATTAACACATTTTGAGCGATAGCTCGAAATGTACATTGGCTAATGCTTTGTTCCGAAGTGATAGCAAACCTACTAGGTACCGCATTGGTCTCACACCAAACATTAAATTACTTTTACGAGCACATATTCAAATGTGCATGTACGTTAATTTGTTGCATGTACGTTAATTTGTTGCAGTTAGCTTCAGGTTGCAGAACTGCCGCACGGAGCAAAACTGTTGGGTTAAGATGATGCTAAGACTGTTTCTGAATGCGAGTCAAATTTTAAATATCTTCTACCATGTTTGTTCATTCAAGTGTTTTATATACTTCAAGTGTATGGGGATAAAAATTCCATTCGACTCACCAAAGGTCAAAATTGAAATAATATAGAAAACGTCGATAGTGTAGTGTTACCGCTTGTATGGTATAACGTGCTTCAGAATCTCCTTTATTTTCAATTAGAAAATCTGGCAATCCTGAGTAACGAAAACACGCATGGCTGAATTTAGTTTGTGCTGTAATATATACTTCTACAGGTTTGATTCGTGCTCTGAGTGTTGCAATAACTTGTTATATCTCTGCGTAACACGCCTGCGTCTATTTTTATCTTCAGTGTATAGAGGATAGGTGTTTAAGGGACCAAAAAATTACTCTTGGACATGTCTTTCTAAGTTCCTAGTGTCATGAAATGTCAAACGTCTTTCGCAACATACCAAAACTTTAAAGAATGTAATTTTCATGTACCGAGATGATGATAAAAACATATTATACATTATTTACTACAGGTTGACAGGGAAACATTCGTTGTCAGGCAATAGAAAATTATTATAACAGGACAACGAAGATAATAATCTTATATAACGAAGATAATTTGGACTCATGCGGAGGCATATAGACAGTCGCTTCTCCCTCGCTCTGTTTGCAAGTGGAATAGGGAAGGCAATGACTAGTGGTGGTAGGGGTATCCTCCATCACGCACCGTGCAATAGCTTGCACTGTATGTATGTATGTATGTATTATTATTATTATTATTATTATTATTATTATAGCTGCAGGGAACTTGATCTTCAGTTCTACACCACATCCATCTACTGGGCTGAAATAGCAGTGACAAGATGGCTGTTTAATAACGTTTTCGCCACCACGCCGATTTCGTACCTGGGGAACCGATTTACGAAGAGAGATTACACTCGCACCTTTCTGACTTTATCACTTCATTCGAAGTTTCGAAGCTGAAGCCAGTCACCTCCCGCTTTCCTCCTGCAAGCGGCAGGAGCTGTGCTCGTGGCGTGTACAGCGTCCATGTCAGCCTCACCCCATGGGCAACCGCAGTTTGCGGGAAATTGGGTGCACTTTCCCCATCCGGGCATCTGCGATTGGTCTCTTTCTTCACTACAGAATTCTCACGAATTTATAGCAGTGCTCGTCTGCGACTCAGTTAAACTGCGGAGTTGACACTTACAAGCAAGACGGGAAATACGGTGACTAGCAGTCAATAGGGTAAGAGGACCCAAATTTCGTCACCTTAATACGCTAGGACCTGTACGAGTCCTGAAAAGGTTATGGAAAAGACTATAAATTGTTACATATATATCCCTGAATTTATATTCCATTTCTACACGAATTAAAGTTAAATTGTTATAATATACTGAAGCCAGTATTTGTCATAAATGTTAACACGACAAAAACAGAAATACAAAAAGTGTTCGTAATTTCGTCTCCCATAAAAATTCTCAAAAGTGCAATTAAGTTAAACGTATTTTTTCATTCTAACATAGCCAGGCACTTTTACTACATCCTCCTTTCAAGACACTGTCCATTCCGTTCAACTGCTCTCCCAAGTCCTTTGCTCAAGTGTTTATTCATTCACCCCGAACTTTAATTCCCACTCTAAATTTTTCTCTTGTTTGCTGTACTGTTTCCTCAATGCACAGATTGAATAGCATAGGGGGTAAGCCACAACCCTGTCTCACTCCCTTCTCATCCACTGCTTCCCTTTCTTGCCCGTCTAGGATCATACGAAATGCAACTATACGTCACATCCATTCCCCATCAGGAGTTAATTATTACTTATCCTCTGACGCCATGAATTAGTGGGATGTTAAAATATGGCTAAACGAAAACAGAACATTTGAGTGTTGATAAATGTTTTCCTAGTTCGCTGTCATAGCAAGATAAAACAGTACATCTAGAAATGTATAGTAATTACACAACGTATCACTGAGCAGCTGAAGTTGTGCAGAAAGTGCACAGGAAGAAGAATAGATATCCTCCCTGAAGCGAATCGCGAAAACATAGAAAGAAGGATCCTTTATTGTATGATTATATGATAGCAGAACAAACACTGGTAGCACTTACTTCTGTAAAATATCTGGGAGTATGCGTACGATCGGATCGATTTGAAGTGGAATGATCATATAAAATTAATTGTTGGTAAGGCGGGTGCCAGGTTGAGATTCATTGAGAGAGTCCTTAGAAAATGTAGTCCATCAACAAAGGAGGTGGCTTACAAAACACTCGTTCGACCTATAGTTCAGTATTGCTCATCAGTGTGGGATCCGTACCAGGTCAGGGTGACAGAGGAGATAGAGAAGATCCAAAGAAGAGCGGCGCGTTTCGTCACAGGGTTATTTGGTAAGCGTGATAGCGTTACGGAGATGTTTAGCAAACTCAAGTGGCAGACTCTGCAAGAGAGGCGCTCTGTATCGCGGTGTGGCTTGCTGTCCAGGTTTCTAGAGGGTGCCTTTCTGGATGAGGTATCGAATATATTGCTTCCCCTACTTATACCTCCCGAGGAGATCACGAATGTAAAATTAGAGAGATTCGAGCGCGCACGGAGGCTTTCCGGCAGTTGTTCTTCCCGCGAACCATACGCGACTGGAACAGGAAACGGAGGTAATGACAGTGGCACGTGAAGTGCCCTCCGCCACACACCGTTGGGTGGCTCGCGGAGTATAAATGTAGATGTAGATGCAGATGTAGAAGCGTTTAAACAATCATTCTGCCCACGCTTCATATCGCACCCTGGCAAGAAAAGTCGAAAAAATGCCAAATTTTAGTTTCTAACTGTAAAATATTTGTTAACTGCCTTAATGTGCACAAAAACATTTTATTTATGCCAACAATGTCCGCCCGGCTAGCCGCGCGGTCCAACGCGGTGCTTCCCGAGCGGCAAGGCGTGCCGGACCCCGGGGCCGAACCGCACAATAACCCTGGGTTCGGTGTGGGGCGGCGGTGGGGTGAGTGGACTGCTGTAGCCTTTTGTGCATTGTGAACCACTGAAGCCTCAACGTCGTTTCTAGGTCCCCGGTTTAATACACAACACTGCCAACAATACTTAGCTGAAATTTAAAGCGTATACTACTTCGCTGTACGTTTTATGCAATTAATTGTTTGAAACGAGTTTTCTCGGAACTGTGTCTCTGTTTTGCCGGCATGCGATATTTTGTTGGAATTGGAAGGTGCCCAAATAACTGGTAGAAGGAAAGCGCCCCCAACCACGCGTATCACTGTGGTTTGCAGAGTACGGGTGTAGACGGACAGATACAAATAGCACCCTCAATTTTTCCTCGTACAGCCCTCAGTGGTCAGCGGAAAAGGACCAGTCCAACGTCCTCACTTAAAGATTCGTAGACACCATAATACGGCTAGCATTACAATGTACAAGATCTTTGTGAACGACTCTTTGACTCAACTAGATCACTGGAGCCATTACACTATCGTAAAATTTCTCGTCATAGTTGCTCGGGAATAGACGCCGAGCAGTTATTCGTCCCTGCGACAGCAGTCAATGCAGTGGTCGCAGTGCGGGCGTTGCTTAAAAAAGAAAGAGAACCGGAAAAGATTGCGGGTGGAACTGTGGGTAGCGCGAAGACAAGCTCACAAATGTTCCACCAGAATTTGCTCCGTGAGCTACAGTGCGCGGACATAGCGCCACGAAAGTTATTCGAGGATGGACGAAGAAACATTTCAGTTTGTTCTCAAAAGGTAGCTCCCTGATATCTTCAAACAAGATTCCCATTTCTGCTAAAGATCGTTTAGCAGTTAGATTAATATTTTGAGCAACAGACAAAAGCTATGGTATTTCAGTTCGCAATGTTGTACTCTCCCACTGCATACCATTGCACGTACATTATTATTCCAGGAACATCTGAAGCAATGTATAAATCACTCTAAGTAAGTTTCTTGTGGTGGCCATTTCCGCAGCAGCTGTGTGTAAATTGCAGTAGTTGAAAAGACGAATCCAGACGCTTTTCGCCTTAGTTACACGGCATCATCAGTCAGTGTCCTGAAATATAACACGGATTTTTCGTTTGCACATATAGGTTATAGATTTAAAACAGATCGTTGAAGTATTTATATTAAAATGGAAAAGTATTTACAGATCAGCGTCTAATTCATTATTTGTAGGCTAAGCAGCCTTCTCTCAAGTGGCAAACTGCTTGAAAGTCAGCAATTTTCTTTGCGGCCACTTTTTTCGAAGAATAGCGCTATAACTACCATTTTCTGTTTCTAGAGCGTCATTTGTTTCTGTAGGTGTTACCAAATTTCTCAGGTTTGTTTTTGTTTTTTCTTTAACTTTTCCCTTTTCGCTCATCTAAGTTCTGTGTGCTCGTGTATAACATTATTTTATTTATTTATGTTCACATAGAGGGTGAGTCACCTAACGTTACCGCTGGATATATTTCGTAAACCACATCAAATACTGACGAACCGATTCCACAGACCGAACGTGAGGAGAGGGGCTAGTGTAATTGTTTAATACAAACCACACAAAAATGCACAGAAGTATGTTTTTTAACACAAACCTACGTTTTTTTAAATGGAACCACGTTAGTTTTGTTAGCATATCTGAACATATAAACAAATACGTAATCAGTGCCGCTTGTTGCATTGTAAAATGTTAATTACATCCGGAGATATTGTAACCTAAAGTTGACGCTTGAAACCTCCGACGTTCAGTTGCGTGTTGTAACAAACACGGGCCACGGTCGGCGAGCAGCATCTACAGGGACATGTTTACGATGACGACCGTGTTTACGAGTGTGGTTGTAGTGGACTGTTTTGGTTTGGTCTAGCTGTCGCAGTGTCCGCACGTAGCGCTTGCTGCTATTGTTATTCTGCATTGGTCTCCGCACGCAGACCAACTATAGTACACCGTGTTACCAGAAGTGTGTGATAGTGCAGTGTTGTAGGAACTGTGACCATGGTGTATTCGAATGAAAAGGCGGAGATGATACTCATCTATGGCGAGTGTCGACGAAATGCAGCTGAAGCCTGCAGGGTGTATGCAGAACGGTACCCGGACAGAGAGCATCCAACGTGCCGCACGTTGCAAAACATTTACCGCCAACTGTAGGCAACAGGTATGGTCGTAGCACGCAAACGGGTCCGTAACAGGCCCGTCACAGGAGAAGCGGGTGCAGTTGGTGTGTTAGCTGCTGTTGCCATGAAACCACACATGAGTACACGGGACATTGCGAGAGCCGGTGGACTGAGTCAAAGTAGTGTCATGCGCATACTGCATCGTCACCGCTTTCACCCGTTTCATGTGTCGCTACATCAGCAATTACATGGTGATGACTTTAATCATCGAGTGCAATTCTGTCAATGGGCATTAACAGAGAATGCGTTGCAGTTCTACCTGTTTACCGATGAAGCGGGTTTCACAAACCACGGGGCAGTGAATCTACGGAACATGCATTACTGGTCAATGGACAATCCTCGCTGGCTCAGACAGGTAGAGCGACAGCGACCGTGGACTGTAAATGTACGGTCCGCAGCTCGTGGTCGTGCGGTAGCGTTCACGCTTCCCACGCCCGGGTTTCCAGGTTCGATTCCCTGCGGGGTCAGGGATTTTCTCTGCCTCGTGATGACTGGGTGTTGTGTGATGTCCTTAGGTTAGTTAGGTTTAAGTAGTTCTTAGGGGACTGATGACCATAGATGTTTAGTCCCCTAGTGCTCAAAGCCATTTTGTAAATGTATGGTGCGGAATCATTGGCGACCACCTCATTCGTCCTCACTTCATTGCAGGGGCCCAAACAGCTGCAACATACATCGCGTTTCTACAGAATGATCTGCCAACGTTGCTCGAAAATGTCCCACTGGAAACGCGTCGACGTATGTGGTATCAGCATGATGGTGCACCTGCACATTCCGCAATTAACACTAGGCTGACCCTTGACAGGATTTTCGACGAGCGTTTCATAGGACGTGGAGGACGCATAAATTGGCCAGCCCGTTCTTCTGATCTTACACCTCTGGACTTCTTTCTGTGGGGTACGTTAAAGGAGAATGTGTACCGTGATGTGCCTACAAACCCAGAGGATATGAAACAACGTATTGTGGCAGCCTGCGGCGACATTACACCAGATGTACTGCGGCGTGTACGACATTCATTACGCCAGAGATTGCAATTGTGTGCAGCAAATGATGGCCACCACACTGAACATCTATTGACCTGACATGTCGGGACACACTCTATTCCACTCCGTAATTGAAAACGGAAACCACGTGTGTACGTGTACCCTACCCCTCATGGTAATGTACATGTGCGTCAGTGAAAAAGACCAATAAAAAGGTGTTAGCATGTGGACGTAATGTGCTGTTCCAGTCTCTTCTGTACCTAAGGTCCATCTGCGTTCCCTTTGGATCCCTACGTAATTCGGTGCTCTCCGATACACACGATCGAACAGCGGAGGAGTGGTACTCAAGCGTCAACTTTAGGTTACAATATCTCCGGATGTAATTAACATTTTACAATGCAACAAACGGCACTGATTACTTATTTGTTTATATGTTCAGATGTGCTAACAAAACTAACATGGTTTCATTTTAAAAAAACGTAGGTTTGTGTTAAAAAACATATTTCCGTGCATTTTTTTATGGTTTGTATTAACCAATTACACTAGCCCCTCTCCTCACGTTCGGTCTGTGGAATCGATTCGTCAGTATTTGATGTGGTTTACGAAATATATCCAGCGGTAATGTTAGGTGACTCACCCTGAATATTTTTATTTTACTATTTATTAGTATTACTATTATTCTTTTTCATTTATGTAATTTATGAAGGTTAAGTAATGAATAATGAAGGTTAAATAATGAATAAGGGCATTTATTTCAATTACGTACTTTTTATTAACAACACTTCGATTTCCAGATTACCATAGGCTCTTTAGTTCGGTTAATTTCTTCCTTACATCGTCCACAGTGAATCCACTAGCTTATAACAGCGTGACCGTTTACTACAAGCGTGCTTTGTGTTATGAAAAATTTAGGATTCTTCATACTTTGCAATGGCTATTGTTGTGGTAGCCGCGCACTAAATATACTTCCGCGTAATTTTATAGATTAAAGGCACCAGAAGCATTGTTGTGCAACGTTAATCAAAAATTTGATTTCGCTAATCGTTAATCCGTCTCTAAAAAAGTAGCTTCGTTAAATGTTAAAACGTTGCTGGACAGGAAATTTATCGGGAGCTCATCGTTCATCTTTCACGCGTAATGGTAAACTTACGTTGTGCCAGTAGTGAAATGACCAAGTGAATTAAACCTATAAGCGTTGCTTAAATAAAAATGTTTTGGTTGGGAAAGTTTAGATGAGACATGGAAGACATGTGGGAATCATGGTCGTAACAAAAAAGTTTACTATGCGTTGGTCCACACTAGTTATGAGACACACGGCTGTCAGCTGCTGCAACGCCGAAAGAATCTCCAGTGGCTTCCCTATCGTACTCTTTTAACCTGATTACTGCTACTGGCTCCGCTGTCAATATCGGAATGAATGTCAAGTTCGATTTTTCTTTTTGGCTTTCCTCGACCGGACCCTGCCGTTATTGTTTCTCCAAACTGCACATACCGCAATTCATGTGCTCTCCTTATGTGTTGTTTCAAATGGTAAGGTTCGAAGGGTGAGCCCAAATTGTTGACTTTTTGGGCAAGCGCAGTTTACAGCCGAAAAGTATTTGTTCTCCTGATTTGGATACAGAATTAACTAAGCACTTGAGTGCGGCCACGGATTTTTCATCGGTTTTAGAGCTGGAAACCGATTTCGTGATTTAGATTCCGCACTCAGTCCACTAACAAGGTGGTAGTACCTAGCGCGAACTCAATAAACACCCACTCGATTGTTTACATCAATCGCGCTCGTAACCACGCATCTACATGACCCGAGTTCGTCAGAACACGGTTTCCGTAGAGAGAGAGTGAGTGCGTGTGCGTGCGTGTGTGTTTGTGTTTGTGTTTGAATTCCTAAGGTATCAAACTGCTGAGGTCATCGATTCCCAGACTTGCGCACTACTTAAACTTACTTACGCTAAGAACACACACCAAGGCCCGAGGGGAGGACTCGAACCTCTGGCGGGAGGGGCCGCGCAGTCCGTGACAGCCGGCCGTTGTAGCCGAGCGGTTCTAGGCGCTTCAGTCCGGAACCGCGCGACAGCTACGGTCGCAGGTTCGAATCCTGCCTCGGGCTTGGATGTGTGTGATGTCCTTCGGTTAGTTAGGTTTAAGTAGTTCTAAGTTCTAGGGGACTGATGACCTTAGCAGTTAAGTTCAAATGGCTCTGAGCACTATGGGAATCAACTGCTGAGGTCATTAGTCCCCTAGAACTTACAACTAGTTAAACCTAACTAACCTAAGGACATCACAAACATCCATGCCCGAGGCAGGATTCGAACCCGCGACCGTAGCGGTCTTGCGGTTCCAGACTGCAGCGCCTTTAATCGCACGGCCACTTCGGCCGGCAGCAGTTAAGTCTCATAGTGCTCAGAGCCATTTGAACCAAGTCCGTGACGTGGCGCCTCGAACCGCGCGGCTTTCCGGAGAGTCATTTTTCTCAAACAGTAGGTACTTAATCAATGATTAACGGACTCAAAGTTAACGGAAGTTAAAGAAACCGTTAACGTTCTTTAAAATTAACTTAAAATTTAATCCGTTACTGGAAAAGTTAACTTGATTCATTAACGATTAGTGGCTCTGAGCACTATGCGACTTAACTTCTGAGGTCATCAGTCAACGATTAGTGGATGAACGTATTTGTGCCCAGCTGTGACTGAAATAAGTATGCAGTTGGCCAGTTTTTAGAGAACCTAGGACCATGTTTGGTTTTATAATCTGTTTGTTGAAGTGCTTGTGGGTACACAATATTTTTTGTTTTCTCGTCTGGCGCGTACACGAATAAGCCAAAAGGCGTGGATTTTTCCATTTCAGTCCACACACAAGTCTGATGGTCGCTGTAAATGCGAGTCGCACCGGAAACGGAAAGCGTTTTTAGTCGAATAGCATATCTGCTGGAATAATCGGGATACGATTTGGGACATTCACATTTTCTATTCGTTTGTTCTTAATATCAGACGCTGGAAAGTTCTTGACCGACTGATTTGAAATTTTGAGCAATGTTACATTGAAATATGCCCGTGGTTTTATATATATATATATATATATATATATATATATATATATATATATAGTACAAATTACAATAGGTCAAAAGAAAAACGCCTTTTGATGTTGTACATTAAGTTTTTTATTTATCCTGCGCACTCAGACACGTTTCGCCTTACCGAGCGAGGTGGCGCAGTGGTTAGCACACTGGACTCGCATTCGGGAGGACAACGGTTCACTCCCGCGTCCGGCCATCCTGATTTAGGTTTTCCATGATTTCCCTAAATCTCTCCAGGCAAATGCCGGGTTGGTTCCTCTGAAAGGGCACGGCCGACTTCCTTCCCCGTCCTTCCCTGATCCGATGAGACCGATGACATCGTAGTTTGGTCTCTTCCCACAAACAACCCAACCCACGTTTCGCCTTAGTTAAAAAGTATCTTCAGTGGACCTCCTGAAATATTACGCTATTTTTCGTCTGAAAGTACAATTTATCGTTAGCACATATAGACTATAGGTTTAATACGGTTCAGTGGCTTTTTAGTCTATAATATATATGTGCAAACGATAACTTGTCTATGCAAACGAAAAAAATAGTGTAATATTTCACGTGCTGAAGATGCCTTGTAACTACGTCTAGGTGTCAAGATAAACAAAACTTAATGTGCAACATGCAATGGGCGTCTTTCTTTTGAAGTACTGTAATTTATACACAGCTGCTGCGAAAACGGCAGTAATTTTCGATTTTTGTACCTGAGGGAAGATGCGTTTCCAAAGTAACCGAGTCAGCGATGATGATGCGGGAAGTGGCGGCGCTCCCTGTTGCGGACTCCCACGCTCACACGCCACTCGTTCCTTCGCAACTGTGAATCGAGAAATAATTCTGGTCATATTCGTTTTGTAAATGAAAACCGCCTTTCTTGCTGTAATGTATTTTACTTCTTCCAGACGCATTTCGCCTTTTACTTTAACGCATCTTCAGTGTAATCTAGAATGATACAGTTTTCTGCACCTACAACTTCATCTGTATGGATACTCTGCAAATCACACTTAAGTGCCTGGCAGAGGGTTCATCGAACCACCTTAACAATAATTCTCTATTATTCCCATCTCAAACAGCATGCGGAAAAACGAACGCCTGTATCTTTCCGTACGAGCTCTGACTTCCCTTATTTTATGCTGGTGATCGTTTCCCCCTTATGCAGGTCGGCCTCAACAAAATGTTTTCACTTTAGGAGGAGAAAGTTTGTGATTGAAATTTCGTAAGAAGAATCCGCCGCAACGAAAAACGCCTTTCTTTTAATGATGTCCACCTCAAATCCTATATCATGTCAGCGACGCTCTCTCCCCTATTTCTCGATAGTACAAAACGTGCTGCTCTTCTCTGAACTTTCTCAATGTACTCCGTTAATCCTATCTGGCAAGGATCCCACACCGCGCAGCAGTACTCCAAAGCGTAGTGTAGGCAGTCTCTTTAGTGGATCTGTTGCATCTTCTAAGTATTCTGTTAATGAAACGCTGTCTTTGGTTTGCTTTTCCCATAACATTTTCTGTGTGTTCCTTCCAATTTAAGTTGTTCATAATTGTAATTCCTAGGTATTTAGTTCAATTTACGGCCTTTAGATTTGACTGATTTATCGTGTAACCGAAGTTTAACGGATTCCGTTTAGCTCTCATGTAGATGACCTCCATTCAGATATATATTCTAAATCGTTTTGCAATTTGTTTTGCAGGCCGCGGTGGCCGAGCGGTTCTAGGCACTTCAGTCCGGAACCGCGCGACTGCTACGGTCGCAGGTTCGAATCCTGCATCGGGCATGGATGTGTGTGATGTCCTTAGGTTAGTTAGGTTCAAGTAGTTGTAAGTTCTAGGGAACTGATGACCTCAGATGTTAAGTTCCATAGTGCTCAGAGCCATTTGAACCATTTTTTGCCATTCTTTTTTTATCCTCTGACGAGTTAACTAGACGATAAAGGACAGCATCATTTGCAAACAACGTGAGACCACTGCTCAGATTGTTTTCTAAATCGTTTATATAGATAAGAACAGCAGAGGGCCTATAATACTACCTTAGGGAATGCCGCAAATTACTTCTGTTTTACTCGATGACTTTCCGTCAATTACTACGAACTGTGGCCTCCTTGACGGAAATCATGAATCCAGTCATGTAACTGAGACGATATTCCATAAGCACGCGATTTCACTACCAGCCGCGTGTGTGGTACAGTGTCAAAAGCCTTTTGGAAATCTATATATACGGAATCAATTTGAAGCCCCTTGTCAACAGCACTCAACACTTCGTGTGAGTAAAGAGCTTTGCTTTGATATGCGATATTTGTAGATTGTGAAACAGTCAAGTAAAGACAGTTCTTCGCGTTTTTGGTTGTCATCTGCATCTTCCCTCATCTGGTCACATGCTGGAGCTAGCATTAACTACTTCACATTTTCATGTTACGAACTTTTTCTTCACAATTTTCACAGTGTTTGTGCTAATTTTTGTGGAGCACCATCCGTCTTTTGTCACTAGTTGTAGATATTTTATCGAGAAATTTGATTTAAAGTCGTAACTGCTGTGCGTTCACCTTAAATCTCTTCCCCCTTCGTAACGTGCAGACGTGCTTATGTTTCGTAAGTGAAGTTACAGCGCGACCTCCAGCACGTGACCAGGTGAGAGGAAAAGGAGATGCCAACCAAAAGCCCGAAGAGCTATCCCACCGTTATTTATTACGAAAGTACTACACACCAACAATAAAGCACAGCTCTGCACCATGGAATAACAGAATTGACAGCAGTTATATATGGCTATCAAGATCTTTTATGTATTTTATAACGTCACTCGTCCCTGTGAGGAAATCTTCGAAAAGTTGACTTCGTAGCAGCTGAGGAGAGCTCCGCCTACCATCCTAAGGGAGCCGTGGGTCTGATGATGGTTATGTAAAAATAACCGAAACCGGTTACCTATGTGATTGAAACATAAATGGTGTGATCAAGACTGAACTTTAACTAAAATACTTCGAAAAGACCCTTGTAGGCACGTGCAGGACACGTCGATACAACGTGAGCAGCTGTCTGCCGTTACGCACCACAAAGTCACGCGATGGCGGTGAAGGTTCGCCCCACTTGTAGAGAGTGTCTGCACATCGTCCAGATTGTCCGAGGCTGGTCGAATCCAGGTGTTTACCGCTACGGTCGCAGGTTCGAATCCTGCCTCGGGCATGGATGTGTGTGATGTCCTTGGGTTAGTTAGGTTTAAGCAGTTCTAAGTTCTAGGGGACTGATCACCTCAGATGTTAAATCCCATAGTGCTCACAGCCATTTGAACCATTTGTTTTGGCGGGGGGACAGCTTTGTTGCCAGTAGCGTTTCCATTCATCCATAGGATTGAATTCAGTTTCCGTGAGAGTCCTAGCCGTGAAGAGAGTGGGATGTCTCGATCTTAGTATTTTTTGCTCCGCAGGGAATACGTCGTCAGTTTTTGGAAGGTTGGTGTTGTTAGCAATCTTCTGGTATCCACGAAGCAGCACGCTCTTCCGTCTGATATATGTGGGACTAGATCGTATTGACCGAATAACAATGCGCACGGCCTCGTTAAGCTGCACGTTTGTCTCTGTTACGTGTGGAGTATTAATCCAGACAGGCTGAGTACACCACACCGAGTCCGGATACCCGGAGACTGCCTGCTGGCGGTCCCCGACGAGAGCCGCAGAGTTTATGGTGAATGTTCTTTCGTGATCCCATGGTATTTTGGATGCATACTAGGATGAAGTTTGTCTCCTTAGATATAGACATAGAGGACTCTGTGCCCCAATCTATTGGACTGATGAAAACATGAAACTGCTGTTGTATTTAGGTTTGTTTATAACTTTCATTTACGGAAATGGTGGCTTAAAATGTCTAGATCAGAAGTTAAAATTTCTTCAGTTGTACCAAAGGTTTTGTGTTGGGTAGGTATTGCACAGAAGCGAAACTATCTGGACTGTGTTGGAGGAATATCAGATATATATGTAAAGTAAAGAAGAGAGGAGCAAGAATGGATTCCTGTAGTAAGCCATTATTCAATACTTTTGGGCAGCTAGTGTCTTTTTTCTGTAGTTGCTGTAAATGTCGTGCCAGTTAACATGTTGTCAATAAGTTTTATCGTCCGTTTCCACGGAACAAGTTGCAATAATTTATGAAGCAGTCCGTGCCTCCAAACGGTGTCAAATGCTGCACTTAAATCAACGAAAGCAACTGATGTTTTCTGATTTCATTCGGTAACCTGCTTCAATAAATGTTGTTAAAGACAAGACTGGTTGGAAACCAGCGTGCCCAGTAGGAAGGTTCTGAAAGATTACTGGACTAATCCGGTTCGATTAGCAACTTATAAAGAGTGCTCAGTAGTGCGACTGGGCGATAGTTCTTGGCCTGGCAGGCTCGAGTATTGCTACGATTTTTGATTGCTTCATTTCTTGTGGGACTGAACCAGATATCACAATGTCAGAGAAGAAATCCGCCAGCCATCCTTTTGCGTAGTTCCCAATATGGAGAAGAAATTCTTGGTAGATTCTGTCACTTCCCGGTTCCTTTCCGGGTTTTGGAGTTGTAAGAGCAGCAGACATTTCAGGTATAGAGAAAGTTCATTAGTGTCCTTTTCGAGCAATCTAAGTTTGGAGTTGGTGTATCTTGTATGAGTTTTAACCCTGGGTACTGTTTATGTGGACAGTAAATGTAATGGAATCCTATTAGCTGATATATGAGTGTTGTTCCTTATTTTAACTTTGTTTCTATGCTACTTTCTTATTAATGACCACGCTCTTCTACTTGATGTTTGAGAACTAATTGACTCGACAGTATCTGTCAGCCTAATGCGTCTGGCTGGATTGAGTTTACCAAGGAAGGTTATCCGCAATGACTGACTGCGTCCGTGACGTACTGTAAGTCACACGTGTCATCTGGCTGGTGCTAAAGAAGAGTCACTTCGAGGCAAATATGTAAAGCCAACAAGCAGAGGCAGCCAGATACTATCAAACATCTACTGGCTAAAATGAATTTGTCACACACGGATCTTCTGAGACGCCTTAAAATAAAACGCGAAACGCGTGTGGAAGATTTAAAATACATTGTAGCAAGAAGAGGCGGCTTCCATTTACAAAACGAATATTTCTGTGCTCGATGCGGATGGTGGCCGCGCAAACAAACTCGTAATTGTGGGCGGACTCTATATACGGAGCCGCAGGCCTCGTGCGTCAGGTGGGCAGACACACACACACACACACACACACACACACAGAGAGAGAGAGAGAGAGAGAGAGAGAGAGAGAGAGGGACAGGAAGGAAGCGGCGCTCTGCCTCTGCCCCCACGTGACAGCCGACGCACGCGGCTGCCGCCGGAAGCCTGTGACGTCACGCCGGTCGATGTGTCCGAGTGCGGCCCGCGCACGTGACGGCCACCAGCGTCGCGTCGCGTTGACGTTACGTCACTTGACGGCGCGCCGAGGGCCCGGCAGGGCAGAGGGCGGCGGCAGTAGCGGCGTGCCCTTCCTTCCATTCCCTTCCCTTCCCTCCCCTACCCCTCCTCTGACAAGACAGACAAACTCTGTCTCACCTCGCAGCTCGGTTCGGCTGTAAGCTGCCGAGGTGATGAGAAGCCGCACAGCACAGCACAGCACACCGGAGGTCAGGCCGGTCGGCACTTGCTCGTACAGTAGGGGCTTCCCCCACGCAGCTCTCCGTGAACTATCAAATTTGTCGGACTCTATACACGGATTCGCCAAAGAAGCCCGTACAGTATGCAACAATCGGTCTTAAGCGTAACGCGATGTAATGAAAGAGAATTTTACACCAGACGCGTTTCGCTTTTACTTGCTAAGAGTCTTCTCTGGTTATCCTACAGACTGATCAGCCAGAACATTATGCCCACCTGCCTAGTAGTCGGTAAGTGCAGCTTCGGCACAGACAACAGCGGCGGTTCGTCGCGGCGTGGAAGCGGTGAGGCCTCGGTAGATCGCCGGAGGCAGTTGTCACCACATCTGCACACACAGGTGGGAAGGGGGGCGGTGAGCTCTCACGTCACGTTCAACCACATCCCGGACCTGTTCAAATGACTCTGAGCACTATGGGACTATATCTGAGGTCATCAGTCCCCTAGAACTTAGAACTACTTAAACCTAACTAACCTATGGAAATCACACGCATCCATGCCCGAGGCAGGATTCGAACCTGCGACCGTAGCGGTCGTCCGGATGTGTTCGATCGGGTTCAGATCTGGCGAGTTGGGGGGGGGGGGGGGGGCAGCATGTCAGCGGGAACTCGCCACTGTGTTCCTCGAACCATTCCGTCACACACTTGATCTCGTGACACGGTGCATTACTTTGTGCAAAAAGAACACTGCCGTCTAGAAACGTGACCGTCACGAATGGCTGTAGGTGGTCTGCAACCAGTGTGCCTGACTCCTCGGCCGTCACGGTGCCTCGCGCGAGCTCCACTGGGCCCACGGATGCCCACTCGAATGTTCTCCAGAGCATAACGGAGCCGCCGCCAGCTCGTCTCCGTCCCGCAGTACAGGTCTCAAGGAGCTGTTCCCCTGGAAGGCGACCAATTCGCGCCTCCCATCGGCACTATAAAGGAGGTATCAGGATTCATCAGATCGTGCAATGCTCTGCCACTGCGCCAGCGTCCAGCGTCGATGGTCACGTGCCCATTTCAGTCGTAGCTGCCGATGTCGAGGTGTTAACATCGGCACACGCACGGGTCGTGTTCGGTGCTGTGTGTTTGAACACACACTTGTACTCTGCCCAGCATTGAAGTATGATGTTAGTTCCGCCACAGTTCGCCCCGCCTGTCCTGTTTTACCAGTCTGCCCAGCCTACGACGTCCGACTTCTGTAACGGCGGGTGGCCGCCCAATCGCACGACGTAACGATGCTGTAAGAGGTTCATGACTAAGGATTTTGTTCAAATGGTTCAAATGGCTCTGAGCACTATGGGACTCAACTGCTGTGGTGATCAGTCCCCTAGAACTTAGAACTACTTAAACCTAACTAACCTAAGCACATCACACACATCCATGCCCGAGGCAGGATTCGAACCCGCGACCGTAGCAGCCGCGCGGTTCCGGACTGCGCGCCTAGAACCACTAGACGGCTGCAGTAAGAGCTGTGTCAGTAGGAGTAGTAATAGCTAGCAGTCATGTGTATGGAGTTGGCTGGGCCGGTCGTGGGTAGCGATGGCGGTCCTTAACGATGTAATATAAGGTAAAAGCAGCTGCGCGCATATGTAATTTGTTATAACAAAATCTGTACTATTGTTATATCAAGTCCGATGTAAATGTTTCAAAAATCTTTTAATAATAATCCTTTTTATAAAATTAACTTTTTGACAATCATTCATCTGAATTTAAAGAATTTACTAACTTCTGCAATCCATGGTCAGCGCGATTATCGTAAAGAAATATCAGTCGTTTCCTTTTATACATGACCAATCTACCGGCCAGCATTGCACTGGGCTGTGCCAGACAAATTTCTTATAGGAGCAGATCTACACTCCTTGAATGGAAAAAAGAACACATTGACACCGGTGTGTCAGACCCACCATACTTGCTCCGGACACTGCGAGAGGGCTGTACAAGCAATGATCACAAGCACGGCACAGCGGACACACCAGGAACCGCGGTGTTGGCCGTCGAATGGCGCTAGCTGCGCAGCATTTGTGCACCGCCGCCGTCAGTGTCAGCCAGTTTGCCGTGGCATACGGAGCTCCATCGCAGTCTTTAACACTGGTAGCATGCCGCGACAGCGTGGACGTGAACCGTATGTGCAGTTGACGGACTTTGAGCGAGGGCGTATAGTGGGCATGCGGGAGGCCGGGTGGACGTACCGCCGAATTGCTCAACACGTGGGGCGTGAGGTCTCCACAGTACATCGATGGTCGACCTGGGACCGGACCGCAGCGACGCACGGATGCACGCCAAGACCGTAGGATCCTACGCAGTGCCGTAGGGGACCGCACCGCCACTTCCCAGCAAATTAGGGACACTGTTGCTCCTGGGGTATCGGCGAGGACCATTCGCAACCGTCTCCATGAAGCTGGGCTACGGTCCCGCACACCGTTAGGCCGTCTTCCGCTCACGCCCCAACATCGTGCAGCCCGCCTCCAGTGGTGTCGCGACAGGCGTGAATGGAGGGACGAATGGAGACGTGTCGTCTTCAGCGATGAGAGTCGCTTCTGCCTTGGTGCCAATGATGGTCGTATGCGTGTTTGGCGCCGTGCAGGTGAGCGCCACAATCAGGACTGCATACGACCGAGGCACACAGGGCCAACACCCGGCATCATGGTGTGGGGAGCGATCTCCTACACTGGCCGTACACCACTGGTGATCGTCGAGGGGACACTGAATAGTGCACGGTACATCCAAACCGTCATCGAACCCATCGTTCTACCATTCCTAGACCGGCAAGGGAACTTGCTGTTCCAACAGGACAATGCACGTCCGCATGTATCCCGTGCCACCCAACGTGCTCTAGAAGGTGTAAGTCAACTACCCTGGCCAGCAAGATCTCCGGATCTGTCCCCTATTGAGCGTGTTTGGGACTGGATGAAGCGTCGTCTCACGCGGTCTGCACGTCCAGCACGAACGCTGGTCCAACTGAGGCGCCAGGTGGAAATGGCATGGCAAGCCGTTCCACAGGACTACATCCAGCATCTCTACGATCGTCTCCATGGGAGAATAGCAGCCTGCATTGCTGCGAAAGGTGGATATACACTGTACTAGTGCCGACATTGTGCATGCTCTGTTGTCTGTGTCTATGTGCCTGTGGTTCTGTCAGTGTGATCATGTGATGTATCTGACCCCAGGAATGTGTCAATAAAGTTTCCCCTTCCTGGGACAATGAATTCACGGTGTTCTTATTTCAATTTCCAGGAGCGTATATACGCGTTATCCGGCGTCTTCATTGAGGTAAGAATTTTCAATTTATTCAGGATGATCTTTCAGGGCCATGACGCAGCACTACTGACGTCCAAATCTACCAGTTTAGATTCAGTCAGTTAATTATTGAAAGGTTACAGATGAGTGACATTTTTTATTGGGGGGGGGGTTAATCACGTTATTATTGCGAGGTTACGGAATGTTATACATATTTTTTCTGTTGGGAGGTTGGTTACAATGTCCTTTCATCCCTCACTCAGCACAGCCCTGCTCGGGGTGCCGACAGCTCGTGCAGTTTCCGATGTGCTCTTGCCGAGCCTCCAGGCCATCAGAGTCCGTCCTCGGTCAAACTCAGACAGATCGCGCGCCTCCCCCGTTCTGCAGACGGACTGCACGCTCGCTGGTACTGGATGCACAGGGCGTGTGTCTGCCTGACCGGCATTCATTTCTCGCCGGATGACGCTGCTGTCGCCTGGAAGGCTCTGTACGCACAGTGGGCCGGTGGTCTCAGTGTTCCGGCTGATCAGTGTGTGTTTGTGCACTTTTGGCTGTTTAAGATTAAAAACAGTATTTTGTTTCTAAAACAACCAAAAATGTACAAACATACGAATCCAAATGACAGGATAACCACGGAAGATAATTTGTAAATGAAAGTGAAACGCGTCTGGTGCAAAATTCTCTTTAATTGGATTGCAGTGGCCTTAAGGCGCGGAAACCAGTAATAACTGGTACCAACAGCTGCTGCGGAACACCAGCATGCAAACAAACACACGATGCAACAAGTTTGCCACTCCAACCTCACTATTGTAGCAGGCAGGCGCTGCTCTTGCGTGCTCTATTTTGACACTAGTGGTATGACGTTTGACTTTATCTTTCAACAATAACGTTACGAAATGTTTATTTGATTAGGTTGCGGTAATATTTCGTGAGCATCAATTACAAATTCGTTGCAACTGAGAAAATGATTATCTGAGTTAAATAGTATCTTTCAATCAATCGTTGAAAAGTTAGCAAAGACTGCATGTAGGAAATTATTTCTAACTCATATTTTGATTTAGTTCCTTTTTTCTTTTTTAACAGACTGATTTTATCCTCAAGCCAAAATTCGGCTTATGTGGTTGCATTTGAAAAATATAAAAACTGTATGCAGGTTCTGATAAAGGAAGGTACATTAATCCCTGCTAAAAATTAAAAAAGTTAACCATTACGCAAATCCACATGCAGGTTCTGATAAAGGAAGGTACATTAATCCCTGCTAAAAATTAAAAAAGTTAACCATTACGCAAATCCACACTAGCTTCCACTAGTACAATTACAGTGTCCACATTTATCTTTAATTCTTCAGGATAATAAAGAAGATGGAAAACTATGTAAAGAAAATTAAATAACTCTCTTCAATCATTATTATTCCGATTAGAACAAGAAACTTACATTCACTGGTACAGAAGTGCTTTCAGGTGTGATCTTAATCGGCCAAAAGCACCAATGAACGGTTCACTGTAGCACATTGTAATATAACATGAAAAATGAAATAAAACTGGGAGGACTGGCTCCTTACTGTGTTGTTGTTCTCGGGCGAACATGACCTGTACCTGAATCATATCACTGTAAGATACATTCAAGTACTCCTAAAATTATTTTAAAAATGGAAATATACTCTTAAAATACTAAGTTCGTCACAAAGACGAACCACAGTGGGAATCACGGAAAATGCATTTCTCGCATTGACACCGGCACTTTTTTGAAGAAGAAGAAGAAGAAGAAGAAGAAGAAAAAGAAGAAACGAAGACGCTCGTGCATGAAATGTTTTAAAATGAAAGAAGAAACATTCCTCCCCAACCTCCCCCCCCCTCCCGCCCCCAAGAACAGCACCTGTTTCTTCTCAGTCTCAAAAAAAGAGAGAGAGAAAAGAAGAAAACTTCAGGCTTGCGTCTCGAAAATTTTCTAGCTATGGTACTTGATATTATAACGGTAATAAAACACCTTCGTTTACTGTAGAGAATTTGGAGACTCCAAGGTAGTACAAAATTTCTTTGACACCGCCCCCTCCGCCCCCCCCCCCCTTCTCCCCAGCCAAAATCCTGCGTTCGACTCTGTCCTTGGAACCTGACGATCATTACATCAACTTACTCCGAATGAACCGTGAAACTTGTTTATAGTTACTTAGCCCTCACATCGAAAAACAAGACACAAGTCGATGGCAGGCAATGAAAACGTCGTAACTGCAATTTGATAAATCTTACAGGAGAAGTAAAAAGATTTATTAAAAAATAACATAAAGTGATGTAGAGGAATTTGCTAAATTTGCTTAAATGTGTAATTTTATAGCAGAACCCTAGTTATTAGCAGACTAGAGGAATCTATGCACTTTCTAATCTCTTTGATAAATGAGTTATTGGTTACTGAAATTATGAGGATGGAGTTAAGAGGTCTTCATTGCCTACCGTCTAAGTACGTGTGATCACAGGGTGGGAAGATGTAGCCTACATCTCCGAGGAGGAATTGGAGAGCTTCGATTTTTTTTATTTTTACTGTACTGCATTCCCACTTCTATGTTGCGCGTACAAGATTGATTTTCTTCTTAACCTGTTCCTGCGTGATATACGCCTGGGGAAAGTCGCAATAGCGCTAGCGTTTTGGTAACTGCCAGTGCTGTCTTGTTTTTAGCCTTGATGGTAGTTTCCAAAACTGTGGAAACCCACGTTATAGTAAGATAGATTGTAGTAAAACTCTATTTCACTAAAAATGTGTGACGAAACATCAGTACAGACAACATCCCCTGTATTGTCACATTTTCTGTCAGTCAAAATCTCTCTCAAACTCTGTGAAACTGAGGATAGGACAGTCTTAATATGTCAGAAACATACTGACTGCAGTCCAGCCATACGAATCACATGTGACACTTTTGTGTAACTGACGACACACCATGTGCTGCAAACGTGTAACCGTTAATTCATTTAACAGTGTCAGTTGCCCTCTGAGCCTCCGCAAACGGATACAGCCATCGTGATGTTTGCAGATGTGGAACTCGTCTGTTGCTGCAAACAACCCAGTCCGCTGACTCGTGGCAGGTGACGTGGCTCTACGATCTGCACGGCCTGTCCTGTCGGGCGCTAGTCGGGTAGTGCCGTTCAGACGCTGCACGGCACTGATTGAGGCGCTCGCAACGCACCGGTTCCGTATTTGGACCGCGGCGGACGCGAGCGGCACCGCTGCCCAACTGTAGTCTGCGGTCTCTGCAGGCTGTGGCCGAAATACTGACGCGTCCTGCCGGGTAGTGGCTGACACTTCTCCTCCTTCACGGACTTCTTACTAGGAACCTGATTCCTCGATGAGAAACCTTTCCTTGTACAGACAATGTGCCAAGGTCAATACAGGGTGATCGAACTGCCGCTACCTACGGGTTTTATGCCGCCCGCAGTGCCTTCAAAAAGCGCTCGCAAAATTTTCGTATCCTCTCGCCCACAAACTTACAGAAAAAATAAACAGGACTTTTTTGTTGGAAATTTAATAATTTTATTTTGTAGTGGTAGACAATACATTGTATTTACAAGCTACAGTCTGAGCTACTGAAGAAGAACTCGTTTGACTGTAACTTTGGTACGTTTTTTATCGAATAATTCGAGAACTATGGCCTCTAGTGAAAATGTATCCCAGTTCAAAATTTAATTTGCTACAAAAATGTGCTGTTCATTTTTCTGTAGGATTAATAGTTTGTGCCTAGCGAGGGGGAGCTTATGAAAATCTTGTTCGTGGTATTTGAAGACATTGCGGGTTGCATAAAAGTAAGTAGGGGCAGCTGAATCGCCTCGATGTGCGCGGCCGCGCTGACATGTCGACGACGCGGCACACCTCGTACCATTTGGACGCCATTTTCATGCTGTCGCAATTCTAATGGAGAACGGAGCAGTCACGTGCCTAGTTGTACCCAGACAGCGGACTGTGATGAGGGAACGGGAGACAATATGGAGGCCCGCCTCGGCTCGTCTCGGCGCGCAGCTCTTTTGTTTTCCCATCAAGTGGTCCGCCCTGATGAGAGCAGTCCTAGTCGACGGCCGCGGACAATAGGTGGCAGCAGCGGCGCCACAATGGCGGCCGTCTCAGCCGCGCTGACGACGCGCCGCGGAAACGCGCCATTGTCTGCCCGCCTGCCGGCTCACTAGTCCTCATCCTAGTCCTCATCCTTAATATCAGGATTAGTGTGTGCGGCGTGGCGGGCACGTCAGCCGGGCCTCTGGACTGGACACTCGGGACAGGTCTGAGCGAGGCCATACGGTTTAATGGTCGACAGTCGATTAGTTAGCAAAGTCGATCGCGACCACTAGCAAGAGACTCTTTGATCCTAACCCACATCGATAATACACGACTACGGTTGCCAACTGTCACGTACTGTACAGGACCTTCTGTATCGAAAGTGAAAATTTTGCGTCCCACATTATGAACTGCTGTCCCGTAAGAACGAGCGTTTGCCTTTTTTTCTCTAAATATTTTAAAATCCGTATTTGATTTGATGTTCAAAGTAGCGTCACTATTTTTTATTCACTGGAGATTCAGAAGAAGGAAATCACGTGATGTCTGACCATACGCTGGTAAAGTTGAGCGTGCCGTGTTGTTGTTTACCTTGCCTTCCGCTGCGTACTTCCGTAGGTCTCCCCTTCCAGCTTCCAGCGCGACTGTTCGTGCTGCTTGAGACTAAATCCAGTACGTAAATTGTGAAGATATCAAACCTCATCGAAGACATCAGTGTCAAGATGAGAGATTATGGCGAAAATTTACTCAGTACAACTCGTACGAAGAAAGTTAAACGGGTAACGTCATATCAGAATAGATCGGAATCCCTACACACGTGGAAGATACGTGTTACTGGACAAGGCCACAAGGTCCGATGTTCCGTACGTGTGCGTGAATTCTCTCTGTCTCATGGCGACTGTAAGCAACATGCTGGAACTGAAACCCATAAAGGAAATGAAAAATCTGGAATCCTGTCTTTCTCATCAAGCGACCTCTCAAACACAAACTAATTATAATGTAGCTAAAGCTGGCACGTAATATTTGATTTGCAAGTACCTATGAACTAATAAGTTTCCTTAAATTTACGTCTATGGTCACAAACTTTTTGTTTCGGTCTTTAATGACCATCATCAGATCTGTTTCATAAAAACAAAGTCCTAATGTACTGCAGCCATAGTGGCAGAGGTTACAGACAGAAAAACACTCATTCAAAATATATTTGATTGGGAAGTTGGTCAGAGGGAAATTAGAAAACGGACTGGAACGCCGTGGTCTGATGAAAGGAAGAGAGTTCATTCTAGAAGGATGAAACAAATTTGGACACAAAGGAAGGCCAACCATCCAACGTGACATTGACTGATTGTGCCTCCCGTGGTCCTGTTGTGAGCGTACGTCAATACATAATAATAATAATAATAATAAATAAAGGACTTCGACGTAATATCAGCCCGAACGTAACAATAACATAATTGTAGCCACAAAAAGAGCCTTCGGTACAGCCAGACTTAGCTACAATGACCAGATTTCCATAGACGAAAAAGTAAACAGTTTTATCACCAAAGAAACAGAGGAAGGAGATTGTAGTAACACCAAAGACAATGACCATACAGTACTAAAACATTAATAAAAAAAAAACAAGTAACGATAATGCTTTAACAGTTGAAGCGGACAGAGGTAGCTATCTTGTCATGTATGATAGTGAATATATCAATAAAACCATTGATTTTTTTTCAACAGCAATAATATAATAGAAATTCAGTCGGGCCCCACTTCTAAATTACAGAGTAAACTCAAAAATGTGATGAACAGTGACTTCCTATCAGAGAAGCAGATAACCGAACTGATGAACTGAACATCACTGAAGCAATTGCTTACTACAATGGCTACAGTCTAGAACTAATAGATGAGCTAAGTAGTAAAATAAGTATCCACATAAACAACCACAGAGAGAAACCACCACCAAGTAACACCACAGCTAACAGAAAAACATATGAGAAACTGACATATAAATAATCAAACCTTTTTTCCGAGGAACTTTTATATCATCAATAAATCATTGCTGGGAAAAAGAGACTCTGTGGCCTATCGGCTAGTGAAGCTTCTCGTGCGCGCCCGGCCAGACAGCCGCTGGCAGCCTGGACTCCAGACTGGCGGCTCTCCAGGACGCGGCGCGGAGCCTGGCGGGTCGGCCTACCCTGCAGGCGCACGGTGTGTGTCTCCCTCCCCCAGACTTCCCCACTGCGGTGCCCGTCAGCTGCACTTCCCTACTCCCGACTGCGCTGTGTTCGTTCGTGTAGACTCGGCAAGGCCAGAGTTTCAAAGAGATAGACCACGCATAGATCCCTGACACAAACGTAAGAAAGATGAAAACAGGACGATCACGTCTAGAGGATGACTGGTTCCGCTCTGTACTGTCGGCTTGCTTCCGAGACACTGCAGGTATTGCGAGCTACGGGCTGGCCAATCACTAGGCAGGGTCGCCAACTTATCAACTCTCCGGCCCTTGCTCATATTGTACTGTAGAAAACTCCTCTGGTAACAGTCCGCAGATCCCCTCTAGGAAACTTCCAGCTATTTATGAGAAATCTAGTAGCATTACTGAATTACCTGTCACACAACAAGAACAGTGAGTAGTTTGTGGAGATTCGATGTAGATTGGTTAAAAGATATGGACAGGAAAAATGTACTAGAATTGTTATTTGGGTGTTCCAATCTAATTTCAGCAGTCAATTTTCAAACTCAGTGTTCGAATAAAGGTTTTAAGGCCACTGTAAGGCGCGTGGACGCAGGTTACCCGCAACTCGGCAGCTACCCGACCCACAGATCCCGCGTACGGCGTACGGACGGGAAAACCGACACCAGTATTTTGGTTTTGAATAACCGGTATTTTTCAGTATTTGTTTTGTCTCTGTTATAACATGTGTTTCTTACTTCTCACTAACAACCGAATAAAAAGAAAAAGAAAAAGAAATATCAATTAGACCTAGCAGTAGTACTGCAAGTCTTTGTTTTTAAAGAAACATTTATTAAAAAAATGAGTAAGTTTATTCTTAAAATTTGTTGGATTTAAAGTATTGCGTTATTATAAGAAAAAGGAAAAGCTATCAGTGCTGTTTTAATAACAATGGCGACAGAAATAACTAAGTCACATGGCATAAGAATTGGTACAGCGTTGCTGAGACAACAATGTCCCTGTGTTACGTGTGTCGTGGTTTTAAGGCAGGCGTGTGTGCGACACTTTGCCGCTCCTCGTCCGTTATATGGCGCAACGGCTCGAACCCTAGTGTGGAAAAACACTATGTGATCAGAAGTATCCGGGCGCCCCCAAAACATACATTTTATGTATTAGGTGCATTGTGCTGCCACCTACTGGTAGGTACTCCATATCAGCGACCTCCGTAGTCAATACACATCGTGAGAGAGCAGAATGGTGCGCTCCGCGGAACTCAAGGACTTCGAACATGGTCAGGTGATTGGGTGTCACTTGTGTCATAGGTCTGTACGCGAGATTTCCACACTCATAAACATCCCTACGTCCACAGTTTCCGATGTGACAGTGAAGTGGAAACGTGAAGGGACACGTAAAGCACAAAAGCGTACAGGCCGACCTCGTCTGTTGACTGACAGAGACCGCCGACAGTTGAAGAGGGTCGTTGTAATAGGCAGACATTTATCCAGAGCATCACACAGGAATTCCAAACTGCATCAGGATCCACTGCAAGTTCTATGACAGGCGGGAGGTGAGAAAACTTGGATTTCGTGGTCGAGCGGCTGCTCATAAGCTACACATCACGCCGGTAAATGACAAACGAGGCCTCGCTTGGTGTAAGGAGAGTAAACACTGGACGATTGAACAGTGGAAAAACGTTGTGAGGAGTGACGAATCACGGTACATAACGTGGCGATCCGATGGCAGGGTGTGGGTATGGCGAATGGCCGGTGAACCTCATCTGCCAGCGTGTTTAGTGCCAACAGTAAAATTCGGAGGCGGTGGTGTTATAGTGTGGTCGTGTTTTTCGTGGAAGGGGCTTGCACCTCTTGTTGTTTTCCGTGGCACTATCACAGCACAGGCCTACATTGATGTTTTAAGCACCTTCTTGCTTCCCACTGTTGAAGAGCAATTCGGGAATGGCGACTGCATCTTTCAACGCCTGTTCATAATGCACGGCCTGTGGCGGAATGGTTACACGACAATAACATCTCTCTAATGAACTGGCCTACACAGAGTCCTGACCTGAATCCTACAGAACACCTTTAGGATGTTTTGGAACGCCGACAGACATCGATATCTCTCCTCAGTGTGGCATCCCGTGAAGAATGGGCTGCTATACCCCAAGAAACCTTCCAGCACCTGGTTGAACGAACGCCTGCGAGAGTGGAAGGTCTTATCAAGGCTAAGGGTGGGCCAAACCGATGAAGGGCGCGACGAACTTGTAAGTCATTTTTAGTCAGCTGTCCGGATACTTTTGATGACATAGTGTATTTTGTAAAGTAATGTAGCAATGAAGTACAATGCCTCATTTGCTTTAAATATTAAAGATTTGTCTCCTATTTGTATGAAATAATAAAAGAGAAAGGAAATTGTGATAAATTAAAAAAATTAACAAGAATTCATTCGTAGTATAAAATAAAATAGAAACTACTTCATCTGCTGTGTTTATCTACATAGTGTGCGTTTAGCTACTTGCATCCCTTGATAACGGACAAATTAACGCGAGAGACAGAGTTCTTGAGCCTCAGTTTTAACGCTGCAGCACTGATTACTCGTAATGTCCAAATAGTGCTAATGTCCCAGACTGCATCATGGTCTCTGAGGAGAGTTTCAAAAAATTAGAATCACTAGAAGAATGCTGGTGACTTTTTTGTAGTATTCGACCATTTACCACATTTTGTGAAAAGTAGCGAACGGTGGGCGGACTAACTTTCCATTTATTTGTCCATTCAGTTTAATATTTTGGTTCTATGTATTCTGAAACTGAGTGGGTCGAAATTTTTTAATCTTCGTTCGATTTCTAAGTTTATTACAAGAAATAATAGGAATAAAAACCGAAATGGACTATTTCAGAAAACGGTAATTTTGAAGGGTTTTAATAGTCGTGTTAAATTGGCGTGAGAAAAAAAAAAGAAAAACGATTACCGGAATCCGGTTGTTCCAGTGATTACCGCCATCCCTAGCTCAGCGCCTAAAACGGACGAGATAAATTTACTTCTAAACCAATGGAACAGTCGTGTAGAGACATGGTGCAAAGGGCGTTTCGGTCTGAGAATATTCAGATTAGCCACAGGAAACTTCCCAGTGCTGAAGAGTGCAGTAGTGGAAATCGATATAAAGGCTTGGCCATTTATAGCAGAAGTAACAGCGTCAGTTAGAATAGTTGTGCGCAGTCTGTATGCGGTAGTATCATATCCTTATACTGACAAATGACGTCAAATGGTACCACATTTGATGCCAGTACAGTATATAACAAGACGTCAACGATTCAGAGGTCCCCAGTACAGAGGCAGTGGTGTGTGTGTGTGTGTGTGTGTGTGTGTGTGTGTGTGTGTGTATTGCAGAGGGGAAGCAGACGCCGTTGCTGACAGCGCGTGTTGTGCACATAAACGACTGGCAGCGCCACGTGGAAAACAGTTACCGTGTGATGAAGAAGCAAAAATCGGTGCGTACAGGCAAATCGGACACACTAATTGTGAAATAGCCAGGAAACTGAATCTTTAAAGTACAGTGATTTGTAATTTCGTAAGACCAGGAGCGCAATGTGGACAGAACGAAAAATATTCAGCAAACTAGGATAGTCACCTAGCCAACAAACGGTTATTTCTGCGCACAGCTAAGCCAGAAACCGTTGTTGCTCTGTTGTTGCCGATTCACGGTTGCCAGTAACTGTTGAAAGTGTATTACAAACTTCGCCAAATGACAAACACTTTCCATCAGAGAAACGACTGCAGAAATCTGCCGTAAGGCACAAACGTATAGAGGCTCGACAGGAGTCTGCTGAAAAACATGTCACGTACTTCAGAATGGGATAAAGTAATCTTCAATGGTGAGAGAGGGTGTTTAATTTAGATGGGTCGGGCGTATTTCAGTATGACTGGCATGATATGAGAAGAGGGCAGCAGGTAGAATGAGCAGAGGTTTTCGTCGAGGGAGTGTTAAGATTTGGGCAGCATTTTTTTTAAATTTGTGATAATATCTTATGGGACCAAACTGCTGAGGTCATCGGTACCTAAGCTTACTCACTACTTAATCTAAATTAAACTAACCTCCGCTAAGGACAACACACACCCATGGCTGAGGGAGGACCCGAAACTCCGACGGGGGCTGCAGCTCGGACCGTGACAAGGCGCCTCAGACCGCGCGGCAGGCATCATTCTGCACCGAAAACAACTCGCGCATTCCTTGGCTGAACTGTGTAATGGACTCTTAACATGTTCACTGCGATGCTGGAGGCAGAATTGATTAGAATGTATGAGGACCAGGGGACGAAGGTTTGACGTTTCAAGCGATAATACATCTGTGTATGGTTCTGCTACAACCAAGAAGTGGTTTGAAGCTGAAGATACCGATGTAATGCCCTGGCCTGCACGTACCCTGGATTTGAACGCCGTCGAAAACCTTCAGGGATTACTTGGAAGGCGTGTTTATCGGAATCGATCTGAGGCGTATGTCAGTTGAAAAAAGCGGTACGAGACGTGTGGGTCACAGTTCCACTGCGAGAACTACTGACCATAACAAAAACAATGCCGAGGAGAATTTTTTAAGTAATTACGAAGCACCGAGGTTGGACAAAGCACACATTAAATAAAGATATTCACGAAACTGCGTGTTCCGAGCCATACTGATTAGTGAGCGAAGAAATCGCTCGTTCCACCTTCTACACGATCAACACGAGCAGTTAGCCTGTTCAAAAAGTCGTGAACGTAAACAACGATGCGCAGCAAACAACATATGAAAACATCATTTCATATACAGTTAACAAAGGAAATTGGCGACTGCGCCTCGTGGACACTGCGACAGGCCCCTCTACGAACGTGTACGGTGCTGGCATTGCAGGGCAGCTCCCTGTGAGTGGGTGTCAGCAAGAAAGCTGCGCCAAGTGGACTGAGGACGAAACTGTCCATTTAATTAATTTTGTACGAGGAAGGATGAGCGTTACGGAATGTACAGTTTTTGCACTACATGAAGTGAGATAAACAAGCAAAGTTCGTTGCCTGAAGTTGCTACACTTTTCAACACCTCGACAGAAACATTTACCACAATATCCACAGTTCAAGGAATCAGGCAAAGTAGTTTCATAACATAGATTAATTAAGATTACGTTTGAAAGTAATGCTTCAGGAACACGGAAATTACCATTCAACTTGGAGTAACACAGCTGTATCTACAATTTTATATGATGTGGTATTAATGATTATGCAGTGTTAACTGTATTGGTAGTTCAAGAACAGACTTTCAGGAGTTACGAGTGGTCCCTCAAAATACACGTTCAAAGAATGCTTCATTTACCAGGTATCAGCCCTGTTTGGGCCTTGAACGTATATGGAGTTGGTGTAACGTTATTTGATCGTAAGTGCGGCCTGAGGCACTTTCCCACGGTTCGCGCGGCTCGCCCCGTCGGAGGTTTTTCGTCCTCCCTCGGGCCTAGTTGTGTGTGTGTGTGGGGGGGGGGGGGTGCTTAGCGTAAGTTACTTCGAGGTTTGAGCTGTGTAAGCCTAGGAACCAATGGCCTCAGCAGTTCCGTCACATAGGAACTTACGACCAATTTCCAAACTGCCTTTTTAACGCTAATGGCTTTGCGCATAGTAGTATGTGGATTGGCAAATTTGGGACCGGTTATAAAAGACTATTTCTTTCATCTGTATCGCTGTCGTCTTTGTAAAATTTTGATGTTGTTGTGGATTTCTCATCATAAGCTCTCCAATGATATCCTTGCCGCCCCTTCCGCTCTCTTATCCAAGACGAACACGGCTGTTTATATTTTTTCTTTGCCACTGGAAGTATGAAAAGTACAGCTGCAGCGTGGCGCTTTTCCTACGCAACGTCTTCCGTCACGCGCAGAACTGCGACATAAACACCTCGAAGAGAGTGATATCTCTCTCTCTCTCTCTCTCTCTCTCACACACACACACACACACACACAGTGTGTAAACGCGTCCAGCATCTGCTCTCCAGCGACTCTCACACGCTTACTGGGAGCACTGGCAAGGAACTGCCAGACATTAATTATCGGCGAAAATTCGCCCCTAGTGTAAAGAATTGTTCGAGTACTGCCTGAGAGCAGAAAACTCCCCCTAACTCCTGCAGCCTCACACAGGCCGCCGTCGCGCCGCACTTGGCTGTTGCGAGCGGCGGGCCCCCAGCAGCAGCAGCAGCAGCAGCAGCAGCCGGTGGCGGGATCAATACTGTGCTGTACCAGCTGTGGCTGCCTCGCCGCCTTCCTCGCGCGCCGTGTTTACCGCCTGCAGGTGGCTGCGGGCACTGCTTGTAAGGCGAACGTCGCTAAAACTGAAACCGAGGGCAGTGGCTACACATACACAAGAGCGCAAAAACTGCTCGAGGCCGACCTCTAGGTAGACCAGTTCGCGTTCCGGAGGCGTGTCAACAACATGCGAGACAATTCTTCACCGGTCACTTCACAGCAGAAGGTAATCGACGTTGTTTCTGTACAGGGTGTTGAATAATTCCTGTTTACAAACTTCTAGAGGTTGTATGGCGGCTTAGTACGTTTCACACGCGAAGTCACGTCCGGAAACGACGTTCAGCGACACCACACAGCCGCCGGCACCCGTCAGTGTGTGCACGTGGAGAGTGATCCCGTGGTAGTGTAGGATGTTGGAGAAGGCTACATTTATCAATCTTAGGTAACACATTACTTTTGAATACATTATGGGAGTGACAGTGATCAATGTCTTACCTAATTTTTACTATTTAAAAACAGTCTTGATCACGATTTATTTTTTAGGTGACCGGTTTCGACCACTGCTGTGGTCATCTTCAGACCTACAAGTCGTATACAAAGCTTTAATTAGAGGGCTACATACATTAAAGAAAATACAGAAAGTTATAAAGCTCTAAAACGGTGAATTACCATTGAGTAGGAACCTCTTTCTGCTGGAGAATCACTACTGAAGAAAGCAGTGCACGTCTTACTATATATAATGGAGGCTCCGCCCACTTCTGACGGCATGATGCCATTACTAACCAATGAGTTATAAGTCGAATAACAATGTAAAATTTCTTAGTTAAAAGAACATTGTCAAGAAATAAAAATAAATACACACTAAACTTAGCTTATTAAACAGCTATTGTCAATTAAGAAGCGTTACAAATATTTAAATATGTAGGATAAATGAACTTCGGTTTGGCAGTACATGGGTTGCCCTCTCAAGGCCTGTTAGTGAACCATTTGGAACCGATGTACTGCCAAAACGAAGTTCATTTATCCTACATATTTGTAACGCTTCTTAATTGACAATAGCTGTTTAATAAGCTAAGTTTAGTGTGTGTTTATTTTTATTTCTTGACAATGTTCTTTTAACTAAGAAATTTTACATTGTTATTCGACTTATAACTCATTGGTTAGTAATGGCATCATGCCGTCAGAAGTGGGCGGAGCCTCCATTATATATAGTAAGACGTGCACTGCTTTCTTCAGTAGTGATTCTCCAGCAGAAAGAGGTTCCGACTCAATGGTAATTCACCGTTTTATAGCTTTATAACTTTCTGTATTTTCTTTAATGTATGTAGCCCTCTAATTAAAGCTTTGTATACGACTTGTAGGTCTGAAGATGACCACAGCAGTGGTCGAAACCGGTCACCTAAAAAATAAATCGTGATCAAGACTGTTTTTAAATAGTAAAAATTAGGTAACGGAACCTGGTCCGGAAACGACCGAGTCGAAACTTATAAACGAAAACCGTGGATCAGTGGTAATGTCTCGTCTGGTCAGATGAATACACCACATGCGTGGTTGTGTCCGTATACGCCACCATGAAGGTGTACGGCTGTGTGCGGCACGGATACCGGCTCACTGAACAGCACTACGGTTGCTTTCAAAAATGGCTCTGAGCACTCTGGGACTTAACATCTATGGTCATCTCAGTCCCCTAGAACTTAGAACTACTTAAACCTAACTAACCTAAGGACAGCACACAACACCCAGCCATCACGAGGCAGAGAAAATCCCTGACCCCGCCGGGAATCGAACCCGGGAACCCGGGTGTGGGAAGCGAGAACACTACCGCACGACCACGAGATGCGGGCTGTGGTTGCTTTATTCGAAGGACAATACTGGTCAGTGTCACTAGGTGGGAACAGTGCGGGGGTGGTATCAGAAGCATGACAGTGAACTCACGTGGCTGTCAAATATCGCTGACATTAGCCTGATGGAACGTAATTATCACTACTGCGGCGCCAGTTACACATACCTCTGGAAACCGACTAATGACTGTTCGAGGGAATGTCATGCAATATCGCTGCTCTATTCCTTTCCACAGTTGGACCAGCACGTTGTTAAATACACTACTGGCACTTAAAATTCGTACACCACGAAGATGACGTGCTACAGACGCGAAATTTAACCGACAGGAAGAAGATGCTGTGATATGAAACGATTAGCTTTTCAGAGCATTCACACAAGGTTGGCGCCGGTGGCGACACCTACAACGTGCTGACATGAGGAAAGTTTCCAACCGATTTCTCATACACAAGCAACAGTTGACCGGCGTTGCCTGGTGAAACGTTGTTGTGATGCGCCGTGTAAGGAGAAGAAATGCGTACCATCACGTTTCCGACTTTGATACAGGTCGGACTGTAGCCTATCGCGATTGCGGTTTATCGTATCGCGACATTGCTGCTCGCGTTGGTCGAGGTCCAATGACTGTTAGCAGAATATGAAATCGGTGGGTTCGGGAGGGCAATACGGAACGCCGTGCTGCATCCCAACGGCCTCGTATCACTAGCAGTCGAGATGACAGGCATCTTATCCGCATGGCTGTAACGGATCGTGCAGCCACGTCTCGATCCGTGAGTCAACAAATGGGGACGTTCGCAAGACAACAACCACCTCCACGAACAGTTCGACGACGTTCGCAGCAGCATCGACTATGAGTTCGGAGGCCATGGCTGCGGTTACCCTTGACGCTGCATCACAGACAGGAGCGCCTGCGATGGTGTACTCGACGACGGACCTGGGTGCACGAATGGCATAACGTCATTTTTTCGGATGAATCCAGATTCTGTTTACAGCATCCTGATGGTCGCATCCGTGTTAGGCGACATCGCGGTGAACGCACATTGGAAGCGTGTATTCGTCATCGCCATACTGGCGTATCACCCGGCGTGACGATATGGGGTGCCATTGGTTACACGTCTCGGTCACCTCTTGTTCGCATTGACGGCACTTTGAACAGTGGACGTTACATTTCAGATGTGTTCGACCCGTGGCTCTACCCTTCATTCTATGCCTCCAAAACCCTACATTACAGCAGGATAATGCACGACCGCATGTTGCAGGTCCTGTACGGGCCTTTCTGGATACAGAAAATGTTCGACTGTTGCCGTGGCCAGCACATTCTCCAGATCTCTCACCAACTGAAAATGTCTGGTCAATGGTGGCCGAGCAACTGGCTCGTCACAATACACCAATCATTACTCTTGATGAACTGTGGTATCGTGTTGAAGCTGGATGGACAGCTGTACCTGTACACGCCATCCAAGCTCTGTTTGACTCAATGCCCAGGCGTATCAAGGCCGTTATTACGGCTAGAGGTGGTTGTTCTGGGTACTGATTTCTCAGGATCTATGCATCCAAATTGCGTGAAAATGTAATCATATGTCAGTTGTAGTATAATATATTTGTACAGTGAATACCCGTTTATCATCTGCATTTCTTCTTGGTGTAGCAATTTTAATGGCCAGTAGTGTAGGTGGTCGCAATATAAATACGTAGGATTCCACGACCGATCAAAGTTTCATGAAAGCCTTCTCTACGCACGCCTGCGTCATTGTATAAAATACTTAAAGTGCTACATTTCTAAAAGGAACCGACATTATAGGCCAAATACAGCGTCCTTCTTGAGGGCCAATAATAATCCGCTTGGCAGTGGGTGCTTCAATATATCGCCTTTCTGACAGTGTCACTGAACTCCAGGCGTCACATTTATTAGATTTAATTGTCCCTTAAATAACATTGGCGGATGTCAGAAGAGAGCAAGGGAGCATGTAAGACATTATTATATACCCTCCCGGTACGTCTGGCCGGCCGGTGTGGCCGAACGGTTCTAGGCGCTGCAGCCTGGAACCACGCGACCGCAACGGTCGCAGGTTCGAATCCTGCCTCGGGCATGGATGTTAGGTTAGTCAGGTTTATGTAGTTCTAAGTTCTGGGGGACTGATGACCTCAGAAGTTAAGTCCCATAGTGCTCAGAGCCATTTCCGCTACCTCTGATATTGCAACGCGTGTAACGGCACTGTTGTTGCTAGGGGTACGCAACTTTCAGAGGTGGTAGTATGGACCAAAATAAGGAAAAACTTTCGAGTAAAATACCTTAAGAGCTACGAGCACTTGTTTCTCTTCGATAGTGTGATACACATCTCTGTTGAGCAAATGCTCAAACCTCAGGTGGCATCTCAGAGCCAGTGTGTTTACTGGACAGCTTTTCCTTATTGTGGTCCATACTGCCACCTCTGAAAGTCGACTACCCTACAATTTTAGCTAGCACATTACGAGTACACGTATTCCACTCTGAGTTATGAGAACGGTTTTCGCTTATAACTGTCGATTCACTCGTTTCTGGTACAGGGACCGTTGCCTCAGACTGATGCATGTATTCTTCTCCATCGTCCTTGAAAGTCTGTAACATCATCACGGAATCATCCTGTATGTACATCCGTTTACAGGTGCCGGCGCCTGCAACTTCGGTGCTCTGCAGCGTCGTCGGATGCCGTTTTCGGACGTGCGTTCCTGTGTAAAACGTGACGTACTGAGCGCCCTCTACAACGTCTAGAAGTGTGTAACATGAACTGTGGAACACCCCGTATATAGACAACGTAAAAGCTCCTCGCTTTTAAAATTATTTTTACCGACCGGTATCGAGCTACAAGCTCATCGTCAGCAGCCTCATAGAAGGCACGTACTATAATACATACTGCACTCTAAGGAAAAACATGACCTGCCACGAAGGAATTACCCGAATGGGAAGGAAATCAGTAGATGTAACGTACCTGCAAAGACAAACGAATGTTTACACTTTCAGAAAAATTGCATGATTTATTCCAGAGAAACTGCTTCACAAATTCAGCAGTTCAAGAACGCTTTGGTCCACCTCTGACCCCTACGCAAGCAGACATACGGCTCGGGAGTCACAGACAGCGTTACTGGGTGTCCTGAGAAACGCCGGATCTGTTTCTCGCCGCCTGCTAACGACTTTGCGCGGCCGTGTTTGTGTAGGGAGCGCAGAGCGAGTTGTGACGCTTCCACGGCGCGCACGGACGACAAGGCCGCGCGGACACGGCCTGTGGTGGTGGTGGTGGTGGTGGTGGTGGGGCGCGGGAAGCGACGTCGAGCACAGCTGCCCCGGGACCGACTCCGTCCGGCGTCTACCTCACGGCTCCGCAGCTCCAATAGCACGCGAGGAAAAGTGAACGCCTAAACCTCCCTCTGCGAGCTCTGATTTCTTCTATTTTATTACCATCGTCGCTTCACTCTACGTAGGTGCGAGTAAACAAAACGTTATCACATTTGGGGGAGAAAGTTGCTGATTGAAATTTCGTGAAAAGATCTCGCCGCAACGAAATCGCTCTTGTTTTATTGGCCGCCACTCCATTTCGGTTATAATGTCTCTGACACACTCTCTCCCATATTTCGCAATAACACGAAACGAGTTATCTCTTTTTGAATTTTTTCGACGTCCTCCGTCCGTCCTATCTGGTAAGGACACCACACCGTGCAGCAATGTTGTAGTAGAGTAGCGAAGGCAGTCTGTTTAATAGATCCGTTGCATCTTTTAAGTATTCTGCCAATAAATCGCAGTGTTTGGTTCGCCATTCCAACATCATTTTCTATGCGGTGGTCCCAATTTACTTCAATCGACAATGTCTAAAGTTGCCTGAATTATCATGCATCCCAAATTTATAAGATTTTCATTTGTACCATAATGTTAGACTTTTTATTCGCTGACGGAAAAAATCGCACAAAAAATGTACGTTAATTTTGGGAATACATATAACTACGTAACATATTTAAGTGATTCACAACGTAAGATTGCAGCTTGATGTAAGTGCGAAGTGTGTCATTCCAACGCTGGTACATCAATAACCGCTGTAACCGCCAAAATGTTGAATGCAAGCATGCAAACGCTATGAAACCTCCCCTTAGAAAAATTAATGAATTACTGTGCTCATAAACGTTATTTGATTTTCAAACAGCTGAGCAGAACTGGACGTACTTAGACATTTCTCTCTCTTTATTCTGCTCAACACTAAACTGACACACAATATTTTTAGCGCAACGCAATCTGACTTTCAATAATCTCTACAAAAGTATGGCCCTGGCTAACAATAACCTATACCTTTCACGAATGACTTACCTCACAAAAATCTTCGTTACTCTAACTACTGCAATACAGCGAACGCCAATACTTGTAACTAAATAAAAGATTCTAACTACTGAAGGCATTAACTACTGATAGGTATAGTTAGCAAATGAAAGATTTTGATAGAGAACAAACAATGTATTTACCTTAATAGTGTTCAAAAGTCATATTATATATAGCAGTTCATGGCATCCAGTCTTACAAATCTACTGTCTCTGATGGACACACGTCCAGATCGCCTGCTCTCAAAACTCCACCATCTCTCTCCCCACATCCACCACTGCTGGCGGCTCACCTCCAACTGCGCAACGCTACGCGCTGTTCACAGCCAACTGCCCAACACTACAGTAGAGTATATTTCAACAATGCAAACCAACCACAGCCTTCACACAGCACAGTCAATGATTTTCATACAGAGCGCTAACTGGCGTTACTAACATAAAAACCTAAACAGCCCACTTACAACGCGCACGTATTGAGTTGTACAGGTGCCGCATGCCAGTCTGTGGCATGGAGCTCAATGTCTGTTGCACACGGTCGCTCAATACAGGGACCGTTAATGCTGTTCGTGGATGCCGTTGGAGTTGTAGACCGATGACGTGCCGTATGTGGAGGCAGGTCAGGTGATCGAGCAGGCCAAGCCGACATGTCGACACTCTGCAGGGCACATTGTTGCGGTCTGTCAGCGAGCGTTATCCTGTTGGAATACAACTCCTGAAATGGTGTTCGTCAATGGCAGCGCAACAGGTCGAATCGCCACACTAAATTTGCAGTCAGGGTGTGTGGGACAGCCACGAAAGTGCTGCTGCTGCCACACGAAATCGCAATCCAGATCCTGACTCCAGGTGCAGGCCCAGCGTGTCCAGCACGCAGACAGTTTGGTTGCAGGCATTCAACTGGCCTGCTCCTAGCCAACACACTGCCACCACTGGCACCGAGGCAGAACCAGCTTTCACCAGAAAACAACACCTTGCCCTCCAATGAGGTCTCTCTCGACACCACTGAAGTCACAAATGGCGATGGTGGAATGCACGCTGCAGGGCGTCTGGCTCGGAGCTTTCCTTGAAGTGGCCGGCTTCTAACATTTCGTTGTGTCACTGTTGTGCCAATTGCTGCACACGCAATACGACGCGCCAGAGCCGTACGCCGAACACGGTGGTCTTCCCTCTCGGTAGAGCCACGTGGTTGTCCGGAGCCTACGTCTTCTTGCGACCTTACATTCTCGTGACTATCGCACAAGGAATGTCCAGGTTCTCGTAGACGTATTACGCGACCTCGTTGAAACTCAGTGAGGTGCTGATAACGGCGTCTTCTGCGCGTTAAGGCGTTCTCGATTAATATCAACTCACCACGTCGAATATGAAAGGTAACTAACGCTTATCACTTTTTATTAAAAATGAAACTCCTCCAGCTGTACTTAAGGTTTCATATTTATTTGGCTGCTAGTTTCGACGTTACGTCAACGCCATCTTCAGGCGTACGGGCCTGAAGATATCTGCGGACACGGCCTGTGGTGGTGGTGGTGGTGGTGGTGGGGCGCGGGAAGCGACGTCGAGCACAGCTGCCCCGGGACTGACTCCGTCCGGCTCCAATAGCACGCGAGGAAAAGTGAACGCCTGCGGCCTGAAGATGGCGTCGACGTAACGTCGAAACTACCAGCCAAATAAATATGAAACCTTAAGTACAGCTGGAGGAGTTTCATTTTTAATAAAAATTATACCAGCTGATGTCCCACCATCATCCACTTTAAATATGAATGTACGAAGATCGCTTATCAACGCTACAGAGTGTATTTAAAGCAAACCTGATTTGCACTTTTATGCGACTGGCGCGAAATTTGAACAGACGTCTTCAGATATCGAAACTCGCCTACCAACCTTCGTAGATGTCGCTCAATTCCTCCTTGGTGTTCCTATTTTTTCGCGTCAGTGTACTTCAGGCTCAAGTGTCACTTTTCGTCACATATCGTGCCTAAATGATTTCGCCCTTGTGACTTTGGTAGACAGTAAACGACAGCATTATCTGCAGACAATCTAAGAGGGCTGCTCAGACTGCATCCTAAATCATTTATGTACATTGGCAACAGTAGAGGTTCTGTAACAGTTACTTGGCAACGGCAGGTATCACTTCTGTTCCATCCATCCGGCAGCACAACTGAGACGGTAATCCATAGCCACGAACTTTGATTAAAAGCCGTATTTGAGTGGCGGTATCAAAAGATTACTGAACATCAAGAAACGTAGAATCACGTAATGATCCCCTGCCTATAGCATCCTTTAGTTCGAGTGAACAAACTGCTAGCTGTGCTTCATAAGAACGACATTTTCCGAGTTGTTACAAGCTGTGTTGTTTCCTTCGCGGGGTCCACTGACAAAACAAGCACAAGACACAGGCCCGGTGCCAAGGTAAATCTGCACACGTGCACTCCACTGGTGAGTGGGTCAGTGCAGTTGCAGTTCTCTGTGACTGGCGGAACGACCATCAGAATGCGTTAGTGTTGCTGCCAGGCCTGGCACGGCGTGAACAGCGTCAGGTGTTGGGTGATCACTGCGAAGCCGCGTAATCGCGTGAGACAGCGTTATCAGCACCAGAGTGAGTTCGGAAGGGACCTCGCTGTGGGTCTCCATTTGGCCGGCTGGTCGATTCTTACGGTATTCAGACCTGTGAGGCATCCGAATGGGGCCGTGGCCCAATATCCGACTGAAGGGGAGCGTGAGACGCCGTCAGACTCGTCGAGTTTCTGGTCGGCCACGCCTGACCGCCACGAGGGAGGATCGCCCTGTTGTGTACGAATGACGTCGTGACCGCTTCACACGTGCACCCGCAATCCGAGTCCCTGAAACACTGTGTGTCACCCAGCTCCGTCGGTCGGAGGCTGCCAGCAGCCAGAACTCGGGAATTGTCGTGGCATGCGCGGGGACTGCGCTGACAGTACGACACGAACGGCTGCTTTTGGGGTGGTACCGTGACTGGAAACCACGGACTGCTGTCGCACTGTGCTCAGCGATAAACAGCTCCTCTGCGCTAACGCGTCCGTCACTACGGTGGTGGCCTGGGGAGGGGTCGTGTTCTTTCAATATTCTGGAGAGGCAAAGCGGTCTTGGTGCTGGTGTCGCGGTGTGGGCAGCCGTCGAGTGAGTCTTAAGTTACGGCTCGCCCTGACTGAGGAAACAACGGTGCGTCACAGATACCGTGCGTCTTCACGAGCTACTTTTCATACCGCCGACCAGTGGCGCCATTTTCCTACAGGACAATACTCTCCACAAATGACGAAGTGTCTGCGCGATGTGGAGTTACTACCGTGGCCAGCAAGAACCCCAGATCTGTCTCCGATGGTGCGGGGGAGAGGTGTGGCTCAGGAGAAGATGCGATCCTCTGCAGCTGAATCAGTGCGTGCATCCAGACCAGGGGGTGAGCAACGTCATACTCACATGTGGACACACGCTGTCGAGTTCCATGTAAATTTGACTCGATTTTGTAATCACTCAAGCAACATCTGATAGCGTCTCAGGCCGTGTAGCTTGACTTCACCTTCTCGTCCTGCAATGGATGCTTTAATTGTTTGTCAGCTACTATACACTTTGAAGTGCCGAAAGTCAAGGGACGCCTCCTAACATCGTGTCGGGCCTTCTTTTTCCCAGCACAGTGCAGCAGCTCGAAGTGGCGCGGACTCGACGAGGAGCTGGAGGTCCCCTGCAGAAATACTGAGTCACGCTGCCTCTGTAGCCGTCCATAACTGTGAACGTGCTGCTGGCGCATGATTTATGTGCACGAACTGACCACTCGATTACGTGCTGTGAATATTCCGCGGGATTCGTGTGGGGCTATCCGGCTGGCCAAATCATTCGCGCTCGAATCGTCCAGAGTTTTCTTCGAACCAGTTGGGATCAATTGTGGATGGCCACAAGGCGCATTGCCGTCCATAAAAATTCCGTCGTCGTTTAGGAACATGAAGTCCACGAATGGTAAATGATCGGTTCAGTTGGACTAGAGGACCCACTCCATTCCATGTAAACACAGCCCACGGCGCTATGGAGCCAGCACCAGCCTGCACAGTGCCTTGCTGTCAATTCGGGTGCATGGCTTAGAGTGGTCCGCGCCACACTCGAACCCTACCATCTTAGTAACTGAAATCGGGACTCATCTGAGCACGCGTCGGTTTTCCAGTCGTCTAGGGTGCAACCAGCAGAGGCGGTGCAGGCGACGTCGTGCACTCGTCTCGGTCGTCTCATGCCCTAGCCCATTAACGTCAAATTTCGCCGCGCTATTGTAACTGATATGTTCGTCGTACGTCCCACGTTGATTTCTGTGTGTTTGTGTGTGTGTGTGTGTGTGTGTGTGTGTGTGTGTGTGTGTGTGAAATCTTATGGGACTTAACGGCTAAGGTCATCAGTCCCTAAGCTTACACACTACTTCACCTAAACTATCCTAAGGACAAACACACACACCCATGTCCGAGGGAGGACTCGAACCTCCGCCGGGACCTCTGCGGTTGTTTCTGAATGTATGTTAGAACTGGCAACTCTACCAAATTTCAGGCGTTACCTTTGTTAACGAGTGAGAGCAGCGATGCTTGCGTGTCCTTGGCACACTCTGACCACGCGGATATCGTAATATTGAATTTCCTGTCTGAGATGCCCTGCTTAACGCGCGGGACAAGACAGATAGAATAAATTGTGGAAAGGGGCCAAATTAAGGGGCTGTCAGTTACATTCGAACATACAACTTTATCATTTGATCAAACATTACAAGAACCCAAAAAAAATTTTTTTAAACACACAGCTTTAATCTTTGGGACTTAATTACCGGCTGAAAGCCACTTTAATTTAAAAACAGCTGAGGGCCAATAACTTAAAAGGCAAGCAATAAGAAATTTAAAAGGCAAGCCTTATCTTAAAACAGTTCTTTAGTTAGGATGAAGTAAACAAGTTAAATTAAAATGGGCTGAAGGCCGAACACTTAAATCTCCAAAACATTGCTTTTTTTAAAAAATACCAAAGACCTTACGTGAAGTAGTTCTTTAATTTAGGCTAAAGGCCTTAAGAACAAACAACTGAACTCAAACCGGCTGAAGGCCGAAGAGTTAAAAATTCAATTATTTTTTTTAAATGTCAAAGGGCTTACGTGAAAAAGTACCTTAAACTAGGCTGAAGGCCTTAAGAGTAAAACAACTCTAATTTAAAACACAAAACCGGCTAGAAGCCATACAAGTACGAACAACAAGAGGAAATTTAAAAAATAAGGCAGTACACGCAAGGCCGGCCAGATGTTCGAGGGTCGGCCTGTAATTGAAACACGAACGCTCCTTTAGGTGAGACAGGCAGTCGGGCCAATCATTTTCGATCCGACGACAACCCAACCGACCGACTCCTCAGAGGCAGTACGCCGACAACATTTAAAATTACTTGCCAATCAAAACCACACAAACTACACACAGTTTCACGAACACTTGCACGAAGAACTTAACAATGCTGACGGCAGTGACTGTACAATAAGAGGGACGAATCAAGAGTCGGCACACACACACAGCCAACCCGTAAGCGATCGCCGCCCAAATAAACGTCGTCCGGCAAGACGACCGATCGACGACCAACCAAGGTCGTCCACACTCCAATCGTGCGTGTCGGCAAACGTCGGGCGAGTCGTGGCGGTCCGGACCTCCCTGCTGCCGCGCCACGACTCAACATATGCCGCGTGCCAACTCAAACACTGCCAGGTCCGAACTAACTGCTGGCACATTCCAACTGACTGCTCGACACACGACGACCGGGAAGTAATAGCAGTCCAGCAAAGATAATACGCCAGGGCTTATATCGATAAGCGCTGCTGCTGCCGCTCACGGGCAGGCAAAGCAGGAACTCAGTGACACCAGTAATTCAAACTGACATAACGAGGTGGCAGTACGGCAAAGACCGGATGTTAAATAAGAGATGGCACGGACGCGAGCCAAGCAGGGCTCACTGTCGCTTGCCGAAGTGAAACGTACCGTGCGTGTCCAGCTACCATGCAGCGCTCAGGGAGTGTTAGCTCCCGTCGTGCCGCCTCAATCACGTCGGAAAGCTTTTCACGTCAATCACCAGAGTACAAATGACACCTCCGTCAATCCACTACCCTGTTTCATCAACGCTACGCCACAATACCGCCACGTTTATATGTGCATATCACTATCCAATGACTTCATCTACATCTACATTTATACTCCGCAAGCCACCCAACGGTGTGTTGCGGAGGGCACTTTACGTGCCACTGTCATTACCTCCGTTTCCTGTTCCAGTCGCGTATGGTTCGCGGGAAGAACGACTGCCGCAAAGCCTCCGTGCGCGCTCTAATCTCTCTAATTTTACATTCGTGATCTCCTCGGGAGGTATAAGTAGGGGGAAGCAATATATTCGATACCTCATCCAGAAACGCACCCTCTCGAAACCTGGACAGCAAGCTACACCGCGATTGCAGAGCGCCTGTCTTGAAGAGTCTGCCACTTGAGTTTGCTAAACATCTCCGTAACGCTATCACGCTTACCAAATAACCCTGTGACGAAACGCGCCGCTCTTCTTTGGATCTTCTCTGTCTCCTCTGCCAACCCGATCTGGTACGGATCCCACACTGATGAGCAATACTCAAGTATAGGTCGAACGAGTGTTTCGTAAGCCACCTCGTTTGTTGACGGACTGCATTTTCTAAGGACTCTCCCAATGTATCTCAATCTGCCACCACGCTTACCAACAATTAATTTTATATGATCATTCCACTTCAAATCGCTCCGTACTTTTGTCACGTCAATGTATTTCATAATGTTCGGACAAAGATTTGTTCGAAATCCTAGTAAAAATGGAAGGAGGGCAGAATGCACAGTGCAGTGAATGCGGCAATGAAGACAGCTCGTAGTCGTGTACTGTGGCCGGTATAACTGCCCACGTCGTGTCGTGCCGACTCCACTGTAGCTCGAATGGATTTTTAAGTTTGTTTTATACGCCCGACTTCTAATTTCACCACACAAGTCTCCAGGGTTGAGCAGTTATTGCCCGCGACACGCAATACAGTTTGTTAAAGCGGAGTTCGCCGTTATTAATTATGTTTTTAGATTTAATTTTATTACTCGTACAGAGACTCAACGTTCCTTTGTTTAACAGCGCGTCGTCAAAATAAGTATGAAAATGCTAATGTCTTTGCAATGCATGATGTCGACTATTGAATTAAAGTTCGTACCTATTTTGCCATTTTAGAGAAGAGAAACCTTAAGCGCTTCTGCTCCTATGGTCTCAGTATCAAATGTTCACAAATTTCAATTTACTTCCTATCTCAGTTCAGTATTTAACACATATTATACATCAATGTTATTTCAGAGATATTACGTCGGTTCCACAGTAAGGGAATAACACGTAATTTTCATTTAACATCACTTTCATTAATAATCCTTTTTCTTATGATGTAAATGTTAATGAATGAGCACTGTATAGGAGGAAAGAGGGATTGATCCTAATCATGACATAATAGCTTTTAATGAGCCCGCAATCGTTAATTAAATAAAAAGTCACGTTCAAGGATGATATGCGAACAACTTTCGTTACATCAGTTTTCACATATCTATCAAAACTAATCCTGTCGCCCACAATTCAAATTAACATTGACGTTAACCCATTTTGTCGGAACATCGAATCGTAACTATTATGTGAAAGATCATTATAGTCCCCGAATTAATTCCTTTCAGATACCCGCACGACTGAACAGCAGAACGGAACACAAACGACTTGTTTTAACAACCGAACAACGCAATGACGTTACATTACGACAATGTCCGCCCAATGAACATGTCTTTGACTTTATCTTTTCTATTCTGCTTAATTAAATTATTCCTAATTACAATTTATTCAGCTATTTAACGAAAACATCTAACAAAAAATAAAATAAATTTACCCCAACGTAAAAGATCCGTTATACCGGCGACCGGTCACCGTCTCCTGTAGGGTCAAATTTTCCGAGAGCAGAGCCGAGGGCGCACTAGCACGACCAAATAAAGGGCGCGCCGGCACCGCGCAGCGGGCGTCAGCGCCGATAGTCGAGAGTCGCGTGATGGGCGACGCCGAGGCCGGCGGCCGTGGCCTTGCGGTGCGTGGCTGTGGGTGTGACGCGCGCAGGCGGCCCATTGTTCTGCCCGCCATACATGCCACTCACACACACGTGTGTGCGCGCAGCACGGCAGCAGAGAGACGCCACCCGTCCCGCCCGGGACTTCAGCTGCCAACATCCGCGTCCTTACAGCGAGATCTGGAGACTCTGGTTCACCAGGGCCCCTGTCCTGCGTATTCATCTGCGTCACTAAACGGTAAACACGGAGGACAATCCCGGTTGCAGGTTGCCTATCTAACGACTGCCAGGAGCACAGCGAAATTTGAGTTTCAGAATCTGGCACACACAGTCCAGTCACACGTTAATGACCTGAGTAACTAACTTGAGCGAGACGAGCAGTGAGGTTCTGGAAGGTAACCACAGGAATGTGCAGCCGTGCCGACTGCAGTGCCGTGGTCTGTTGCACTGTGTTTCTCGGCTGAGGGTCCGTGGGGCTCGAGCCAGGTGGTCCCACAGATTCTGGACTGCGCTTGAACCCAGGGAGTCTGCTGGCCGGGAGAGTACGCTAAAATCATCCTTGCCCTCTTCAAACCACACACGTACACTGGCAGGTGAGTCGCTCGTCGCATTGTTCTCCTGGTAGATGCCATCGTGCACACGAAAAGTGCACTGCATCTATTGGTGGACGTGGTCCCCCAAGGATAGATGCATACTTCCGTTGGCCCAGTTGTCATCCAGAATGAAATCACCCACCGAATGTTACGAAGACATTACCCTGACAGTAACGCTCCCTCCTCCTCTTTGGGCCATCTATCAGGTGGAGAATAAAACGTCATTCACCTGAGGAGCCCACCTGACGCCACTCAGTCGCGGTACCGGCCTCCAAATTCCAGCCTTCGTCGCCGATGAACCACAGAGTGAGTGCACGAACCAGGCGCCAGCTGCAGAGGCCCACACACCACGACGTTCGCTGAACGCTCGTTGAGGACACTGTTGGTAGCCTCTCGGTTTATCTGGGCGGTCAGTTGGTCAACAGTTGCACGTCTACTCACCCGTATACATCTCCGCTCCCGTTGTTCGACCCTGTCATTTATGGCCCGTGGTGCTCCAAAGTTGGCGTTGGCTTTGTACAGCACCATTTTGCCATGCACAGTAGCCTTTAAGGGCGATCCGCGAACAGTTTACGGACAAGGTCGTTTCGGAAACGCTTCCACCCTTGGCCCGAGAGCCGATGGTCACACCTCTTCGGACGTCACATAAGTCGCTCCGTTTCCCCGTTAGGACAACGACTGCACTGTTCTCCGCGTCCCCCGAGACGGTTCGTGCAGCCTCCACTGCTGGCGTTCCTACGTGGCACGTGGGAGGTTGGAGGTGGTTACCGCGAGTTGACTCTGAACACAGGCGGCGGCGGCATCCGTGGGGGTCGACTGTATAGTTGTTGACGGAAATTGAAAATTTTAAATCTCTCATAGTCTACCTGTTAAACAGGTATAATCACGTGTTTCAGTTTTAACACACTAAGACATGTGTCGCAGTGGGAAACTGTGTGTTTGTGTTGAGACAGCGTAACTCGTGGCGCGCAAATTACGTGGACTACATTCGTCCAGAATTTCAAAATGGGAGCACTTAATTAGAAAGCTTTACGAAACATTTTCCGGCTGACACTCCCCAAAAAACTTTCAAACGAAATAAAAGTTTGGTCGCTTGTTACATTTTCGATGTTTATGCAATAGAACATCAGCATGACATGTTAACTTGTAATTTCTGTGCTGACCACTGTATTAGCAAGACATTTTTCAAGCAGTACGCCACTGAGGCCACCTGCACAGTTATATCACTGTACGACTCGTGGTTCGTGAAGTGAACGTCACAAACATTGACATGCGTGTAAAGTGAGATAAGTGTGAAACTAGTTTTTCTAGAAACGGGGCGTGCCGGCCGGAGTGGCCGTGCAGTTCTAGGCGCTACAGTCTGGAGCCGAGCGACCGCTACAGTCGCAGGTTCGAATCCTGCCTCGGGCATGAATGTGTGTGATGTTCTTAGGTTAGTTAGGATTAACTAGTTCTAAGTTCTAGGCGACTGATGACCGCAGTAATTAAGTCGCATAGTGCTCAGAGCCATTTTAGAAACGGGGCGCAAATCACGCAGACTAATCTAGCATCTGTCAATGACCAAGCTTGATGACTTTTCCCGCTTACATGTTTAACGTCGAATATTTAGGACATTGACTATTAATTTGAAAAGTAATCACACCTTTGAAGTTGTTGTTGTATAGGAGAGTACGATTCTTTAAAGAACCGGCAGGCGCTGCAATCATGGACTGTGCGGCTGGTCCCGGCGGAGGTTCCAGTCCTCCCTCGGGCATGGCTGTGTGTGTTTGTCCTTAGGATAATTTAGGTTAAGTAGTGTGTAAGCTTAGGGACTGATGACCTTAGCAGTTAAGTCCCATAAAATTTCACACACATTTGAACATTTGAAAGAACCGGCAGGTGGAGAGCTACTGTTGAAGCACCAAGAGGAGGAAGATCAAATACTTTAACGCGCAAACGACAATCGCAGGCTGTTGGAACTAATACTCTACTGGAAGATCGATGAGAGGCGTGGTCCACGGCGTAGAAGATCATCCCGACTAAAGGACTTAAGCCACTGGTCTGAATTGAGCGCACAATCGCTGTTCAGAAAGGCCACGGGCAAACAACAGATCATGCAAGTGGTCGCCAATGTTGTTGAAGGACGAGGCCAGTTCGAGAAGAAGAAGAAGAACCCTGAACAGACATGCGCCGTAATAGCAGACAGCATGTCCAGACGACCACGGCGGCTGTACAAATCGGACTGCTGGCACAGCCGTTGCCTTCTCGTGCGGGATCGAAAGCAAACCTCGAAAGTAATGGGCCACTCCGGCTTCCGTGAAAACCGAGAGGTAGGCGCCCGACGCCGGCCTAAGCGCGGCTCTGCCAACGGGACTGCGCTAACCACGGGAGAATCCGCGTAACGGGTGTGAGCGAGCGGGTGGCTCCCACAGCCGGAAGGCAACGGACGGAGACGAGCGGGCAGCGACGTCCGGAGTCGAAGGCAGCCGCGAAGCGTTGCCTCGTCACGGGGTCACGGCGGTGCCGTGCTCTGGTAGGACGGCGACGTCTCGCGCACTTGCACTCCACGCGTTGCAGGACCGACGTTTGTCACTCGAACTCCTTCAGATAGGTCGACCGTGAGGGAGGGGGACAGTGGCGGCCGGGCCAGGGGGATCCAGACACGTGGGCCTGCGGTGGTACACACAAAGCAGCTGGTGCCATACGTTGTGGCTTTCGAAGCATCTGACTGGGAGATATGTATATTATTTTGGTCACTCTGTAAATTGTGGTTCTAACGTAAATATCGATATGCATAGCTCGAGAGAGCAAAAAACAGTAGCTGACAAAGGAGACTCTCCATAGCACCCCCCTCAGATTTAGTGGTAACTGGTCGAGCACGAAAACAGGGAGGAGGTCTACTGAACTGTGGAAAAAAACGAAATAAAAGCGGCGAACGGTTCAATATGGACCGGTGCACTACTGAGCGCCGGTGAAGAGCCATTATTTATTTTCATGTTTTTCGTGACTTTATGAGCAGTCCGTTCGGTCATTGAAATGTTCGTTCTCTTTGCGCTCCAGTCTGGAACCGCACAACCGCTACGGTCGCAGGTTCGAATCCTGCCTCGGGCATGGATGTGTGTGATGTCCTTAGGTTAGTTAGGTTTAAGTAGTTCTAAGTTCTAGGGGACTGATGACCTCGGATGTTAAGTCCCATAGTGGTCAGACCCATTTGAAGCTATTTGGTTCTCTTTCAGTCTTCTCAGTTGTCACACTACACATTGGTCATAGAACATGAGTCATGTGGTAAGAATACGTGATGAATAGTGAGGGGAAGCGAGATACCACGCGGACGTCTCACAGAAATGAAAACAACAAATAAACGAGTGTGAACCGCGTTACAACAAAAGAATTGAAGAGTCGAAGCTTCCAAAAGGAATGTAACTTCAAAAACGTTAACAACATACGTTCAGCCAAAATACGGAGAAACTGTGTGACTGAAACTTGCGTTCATTTGTTACAACTTACGTTTTCATCATTACCGTGGGAATGTTTCAAATGGCTCTGAGCGCTATGGGACTTACCATCTGAGGTCATCACTCCCCTAGAACTTAGAACTACTTAGACCTAACTAACCTAACGGCATCACACACATGCCGAAACTGCGACCGTAGCGGTCGCGCGGTTCCAGACTGTAGCGCCTAGAACCGCACGGTCATAGAGGCCGACATTACCGTGCGAGTGATCACATTCACATTCATACGAACACCGAAATCGGGCAACAAGTTTTTTCTCACTCACTCACCAGTCCTACAAATTTGGTGCTTTGGTAAGAGATTCCTATCATATGACACACCTACTGTTACTAACGCCGTGTACACCAGACGTGTTTTCCGGTGGAGGATGCTGTTGACTTGCCGCTTTGTCATCAAACGTTTGCGGTCCCCATTCGAAAGCCACTTCCTTTCGGCTGCTAATACAGTAGTTGTGCAGAGTCAACTGTCATTATAGGTCCCTACCTTACACCTCGCTGTTGCAAACGGACGTTACACCACGACACAGGCACACATTTTAATACAGCGAACGGCGACAAGTAAGTCTTCGGCACGGCGTAATTCTCAACACGGCTCGCCCCCTTGGTAGTCGAACACAGTGACCACTTTTTTCTTTTTTGTTATTGTTCGTTGGATTTGTTCGTAGTGGACGTCACGTGACATCCGTTGACGTTCGTCGTAGATCCGTTCACTCAGTTTTGTTTATTACAGAGACCAGCCAGCTCTCCGACCCAACACGCTGAGCTACCGTGCCGGCTGCCATTGCTCTATCTGGCTCCTCTGTCTTGCCCTTCTTTTTCTCGGACCGTTCAGTATTTCTATTCTGCTTTTTCTTTATCCACAGTCCAGTACACCTCCTTCCTGTTTTCACGCCTGACCTGTGTCCAGTTCCTGACGGGCTGTCCGCTGGGGCCCCTTCCCACGATAGCGAGCTTCCCTTGTGAGTAATCTTTGACTGCTTGCTCAGTGTCTTTGTCTTGTTATACCGCCTCATCTGCCTGAGAGCACTAGCAACGTTACGCGCATTCTGAATTGTGCAGCAGACCTCTTTCGAATAATGGCCAGGAAATTCTCGATGTAAGTGTGATACGAGAGTGATACAATTGGCGTATGGATATTTCTGATGCTATTATGGAAAGAGAAACTAAGGAGATTATTTGCAAGTTTTTCTGGAATGTTGAGTGGCCTGCCGCGCGGGATTAGCCGAGCGGTCTGAGGCGCTGCAGTCACGGACTGTGCGGCTGGTCCCGACGGAGGTTCGAGTCCTGCCTCGGGCATGGGTGTGTGTGCGCGTGTGTTTTTGTCCTTAGGGTAATTTAGGTTAAGCAGTGTGTAAGCTTAGGGACTGATGACCTTAGCAGTTAAGTCCCATAAGATTTCACACACATTTGAACATTTGTTGAGTGGCCGAGGTAAGCACGCAAGAGCGTAGAGTTGTTTTGTGTTGCTGAGTTGTAGAAACGAAGCTCAGACAGTACGACCGTCGTACGGATCGCTCTGAAAGGAAGATGGGATTCCCTTCTGAATACTATTACGAACATTCAGTTGATTTTTTTAAAGCAATACTTATAAATGTAGAGCTTTATTCGAATTTTGTCAAAACTCATTTCTTACCAGTGAAAATTCCTACTCTTCATTCAGTTTAGTATGTACATATGCGCATTGCACTCAGTGGTACAGAATTTACAGTCGTAGCTTCTGAATGTTGCTTTGCTGCTGTATGCTGTGCGCTGCTTTCGAGAAATCTGCAAAAATGTTTGTCAAGACGCGAGGTAAGTGGAAATACAGTGTAGGACCACGAATTTCTTTGTAAGTGCAGTTGCGCAATTGTTTCAGAAGTCAGATTACATTCAGGGTGGCACTGCACTTTTACAGAAACAGTCAGCTTCAATTTGTGGACAGTGTTGAGCAAATCATACTAAATGTTTGTATCAATCAGTATAGGCAGAGTTTTGCGCAGTAGGCCTACCTAAGTTTAATTTTTTAATCAATTTGTTTAGTAATCCTTTGTGAGAAGTTTTGGTAGGCAGTTTTAGGAAGATTCACTCAGCTAGAGACAAGCAGACAAGCGCTTACGTTACACTACTGACAGGCGTCAATGCAGCAGGAAACATCACGATCGATTAATGAAAGCTCATAATTGGGATGTTGGTGAACAGAAGGGCCGTACCACAACCACAGACAACTGGAGGAGCCAAAATTCCAATCAACGGTTGAAATTGAAAGGGTACAGTACCGCCCGACATTGGAAATAGGTACAACATTCTTCGTTATTCTTGTCAGAACAACATATTTTTTCTAATAATAACTCAATTTCAATTAATACAGCGAAGCCGGATACCAGTGTAGGAAAGAATGACAATTTATTTATTTACCTGATCACATGTGCACTCCCACAAAATAAATCCCTACATCCAGTTTGGTGAGATCTGCGAAAAGAATGAATGTATGGTCGTCTGCTAACCGCAGATAGTGAATGTGAATATATGATCATCTTTGAGACGGTCCTTTGGCCAACTTTGGCGGAACCAAAGAGATGAAATTTACCTGAGCTTTGAGTGCCTGCAATGTGGCTGACCAATACGGTAGCAATGTGCTCCCCCACCTTGACGGAGGTGCGAGCTGACCTGAAGAACGGCTATTTTTCAGGACTCTGCCGCTGGATCTTGTGTTGGTAAGACCTGTCTTAGGTGTGCTCCGTAAAGACAAAAGCGTGGAGACATGGTATGCATGTGAAATACTTAAGAGTAGTTTGGAATAATAGTTTCTCTATTTCAGGAACTTTTGTGGGGAGAATTAAATGTCAGGCAGGTAATATTAATGGGATCGTAGTAATCTTCGGAAGTGACCAACGGTCACAATGAAACCACGTGTAGCAATAAGTTGAAATACTTCCGTGTGCTTAAGTTCAGCTGAATTACTAGCGTGTGTAATATAAGTTGAAATATTTAAGAAATAGCGTGTGCAGGACTTGAAATTAGAGGCGAGTACTTAGACGTGGTGAGTACTGTGTGAGTCTCAATCTGTGTATGAGACAAAGGATAAAGAGAAGTACTCGTCCATGGCATCAGTTGAGGACTCGTGTGTGTGATGAATATGTTCTTAATATTACTTTGCGAGATATGTTTCTGTGTGACGCTTGATTCAAACTATAACATTCTGAGAGAGAAACAAGGTGAGTCAGCCGTCTATCCAGCAACGCCACTAGGCTTGCATTGCACAGGGAGACGTGCATATATCTCCAGAGTTTATAGTAGGAAAGTAGAATCACGAAGTGGGGCAGTGTCGTGTGAAACTGGGATAAATATTAATTGAAGTGGGAAAGCTGAAGGTGATAATGTTGTGACTATTCCCTGTGTAGTATTTCATGTTGTAGTGTGGTATATGTCATGTAATTTAAGTATGTGTGGTTTGCATGGGAGAGTAACAAGATCGTTTCAGAGGCAGTGGGTTATGCATGTTCCTTTTTGTACCACTCGGTCTGGAGGAAATTTTCGTGATTATGGGTGTGAGAGTCGAAGTGTGAGATATAGCAAAAGATCCACCATCCTATCCAGAAAGTGCACTGTAGCGTTAAATAATTACGAGACCATAAGATAGAGAATCACCAATGTAAAGCCATGACCACTGGGCGGAATTTCTCATGTGTTATTGTTGTAGGTTATAGAATTTGTCTGTTTACGTTATAGAATTTATCGGAATAAATAAGATAGTGAAAAGAAAAAAGGTTGGTGGCCTTTTCCTTCGAATAGTATGTTGTCATGATACCCAGGATTTATAACGTGTGCGGTTGATCAAAGCCGTTAAATAAGAAAGAAAATGTGGTATTGCCAGTGCGTAGTGAACAGTCAGAGTTGTGTAAATTACTGATAGTCAGATGTGCGTTTCCGTTTCCGTTGCGTAATATTCAAACAGGAGAATAACTTGTAACTTAATTGTGAGTACTAGAGTTCATGTTACTCGATAAATAAGAATGAGTCCACTCGCTTGGCAGACCACTCATCTTGCAGGCCTGACTGCTTGATGCCGCAGTATGAGCAAGGCATGAGATTTACAAAGACAGGGAAAGACGAGTATTAAGCGGCGAAATCTGGAGGAAAGAGTGCACCCAGTAAGCTGCACACCCCAGATCCTTAAAGGAATCGAAACGGCATATGTAAAAGTTGAAACGTCTGATTACTTTACAAATGAGTTATGATGTTAGATGTTTGACGTTAAGCGTGTAAGCAACAAAATGTGTGAGAAATGTTTGATTTTGGGTTTAAAGTTTGTTGGAGTGCTGCCTCGGCGCACACCACTCAGTGAAATAGCAGGAGTAAAGAGACTTCGTGGAAGACCTTCACTACGCTTTAGGGATTGCGTCAAGCGTGTTACGTGCGGCTGTGTGAGTGTAGTCTCCTCCTCTCCGTTTTACACGCATGTCAGTGTTTATGGCGTAGTGACTGTCGTAGAGTGACAGAATGTTGCGGGTATGTGTGGATGCCGTCTACAAACTGTGTTGCGAATAGAGTTAGAAGTGATGAAGTAACAAACTGAAGCAACGTGGCTGATGCTGAACACTGACTGCACGGACAGCAATAAACTTCTCTTTTCATCATTTTGTGGTGGCTGTCAGCGAGAGAAACTTTCGTAAAGGGTTGAAATTACGTGTAAAGTTGGTTGGAATTCGCCAAGTTGTGTCATTCCCAAATACGGGATGAATGCAGTTTGGGTAATTTGCGCGCCGTGAGTTGCACTGCCTCGAGGCGTGTACACAGCTTCTTAACTCGGGTACTTGACTGTGCGTTAGACTTTTAACCTAACCTTATACATCTTGATGAACAGATTATGGCAACATTTTAGATTCGGTCAATAGTTGTATGAAATGCTGAAAATGAAATGTTTGCTATCCCTGGGAGTCTCTAACTCGGACTGAGCAGCGTGCAGCGTGATAGCCACACGGATATCAGACTTCTCGTCTGACCGAGCATCAACTAAAAACAAAGAAATTCCAAGTGATAGCAGGAAAACCAGTGCAGGGTTGAGACGAACGAGAGAGAGAGAAACACACTGACGGAACAAAAATCTCAACGCCCGGGAGGAGTTATGCGACATAAGCGAAAGTTGGTCGGCGTCTTTCTACATCTGAAACATGATGTCTGTTGAGTAGGGCCACTATGAGGATGCAAATCGAGTTCACTTAAAATAAACGCTTTAGCGAAGTGATAGTTACCTATCAGATTGGACGTGCTGAGTTGAGAGTACAGAATGCCTTAAGCCGATAAAGATAGCGTTATCAACGGCTCACTGAGTGCAATAGGAGACTGACAAGCTCTATATTCCTTCTGCTAAACTGCAGAAAGACTTGGTGGGAGTGTAGCCACTCCACACGACTGCTCGCAGCGGAGTTGACAAGGGTGTGCGATCGCAAGAAGACGGACTCCGAAGGGCCACTTGGCAGTACACCTAGGAGGAAGACCACCGTGTTCCGCGTACGGCTCTGAGCATCGTGTTGCGTCTCGAGCGGCAGTTGATACGACAGTAACGCAAACAACTGTTACAAATCGGTTAGTTCAAGAATAGCTCCGAGTCAGACGCCCTTAGCGTGCATCCCACTGAGACAAAACCACCACCACTTGTGACTTGAGTGGAGGAACGGACGATCTGTATCGCTGCCAGTGATGGCCGTGTGTTGGTTAGGAGAGGCCAGTTCAGGGCCTGCAGCCACACCTGGAGTTGTGGTCTCGGCTGCGATTCCGTACGATAGCAGCAGCACTCGGGTGCTTATCCTACGCACTCTGACTGCAAATCTGTACGTCAGTGTGGTCATTCGATCTGCTGTGCTGCATATCAAGAACAGTATTCCAGGGGTTGCTTTTCCGACAGGATAACGCTAGTCCACATACCGCTGGTTTAGCCCAACATACTGTACAGTGTGTCGACGTGTCACCTTGCCCTGCTCCATCACGAGATGTGTCTCCAATGGAGCGCACATGGGACTCGATCCGACAACTGCGGCGTCATCCACAACTAGCACTAACCGACCCTGTAGGCCTCTTGGCGGACCAAATTGGTTCAAATTGTTCAAATGGCTCTGAGCATTATGGGACTTAACATCTATGGTCATCAGTCCCCTATAACTTAGAACTACTTAAACCTAACTAACCTAAGGACATCACACAACACCCAGTCATCACGAGGCAGAGAAAATCCCTGAACCCGCCGGGAATCGAACCCGGGAACCCGGGCGCGGGAAGCGAGAACGCTACCGCACGACCACGAGCTGCGGACGCGGACCAAATTCAACAGCATAGAACTCCATCCTACAAACTGACAGCAGCTACCTGTACAATACAATGCATGCACGTTTGCATGCTTCCATTCAGCATTTTGGTCGCTACAGCGGTTATTATTGTACCAGCATTTCATATTTGCAATGGCTTTCTCGCACTTAAATTCACCTGTGATCTTACAATGTCACTCACTTTAACATGTTACCTAGGCACGTGTATTCCCGAACTTTCAGTAGCCTACAATAGTTATCTTTTTGGTGTTCGGTCTTTTTCCGTCAGCGTAGACCACAGGCTTGCCCTGCGACTGAACAAGTAGAAATAAGAATTTGCAAACGATGTTAAGAGAGTGACGACAAGGTCGAGACGAGAGAGAGGCTGTGTACGCCGGCGCCCGTCCTGCCACCGCGGGAGTCGCGCAGGCCACGTGCGCCACATTCGATTTCCAGAGGCTCCCTCCCTCCCTCCAGCCAGACGTTCGCCTGCCACGAGCTGCTCCGCGATGGACGCTGGCTGCTGGCTGCTACAGGACACGAGGACAGGACCGAGACCATCTGCCGGGTCCCGTCCAGAAAGTCACTCGCACCGACAAAGCAGCAGACTGTCGGGGTAAGCGCGCTTCCCCAAGGAAAATATGCTGTACGCTCAGTCATGAGGTCATCTTATTGGCAAGTGAGGCGACATGTGGTTGATTATTGCAGGGGCAAAGGTTACCGCACGAGTCGCATCTCTACACGGTGTTCCGCCGTCTGGCGACGACGCAAGCGTACATTCTCGTGTGCAAACCGTCGTGAAGGTCATACAACGAAGGCTTTCACGACCGGATGTTTAAGGCTGCCGAGAATTCTTCCGGGTTGTATGGCCGTGATCCATGGAACTCTTCTGTCCCTGACGTTTCGTCGAAAGCTGCGTTGGACATCTTCGGAGGTGCTCCTGGTTGTGCTGAGTCTTGCCGGCAAGTCAGGAACAGAAGAGATCCATGGACGACGACCATACAACCCGGAAGAATTCTCGGCAGCGTCGTGAAGGTGCCGAACGTCATCCCGCAATAGATCGTGCCGTGTGCCTTTTGTCGCAGCTCGGCAACGGTTGTTTCAGGCTCTGGACAGCGGGAAAGTCGGCGGTTCATCACGTCCTAATTCGCGAGAAAGCTGGTGATCTCGTTGACCAGGGCAGTTGTACATCGCAGAGAGCACGTAGCATAGAGGTGGCAAAAAGTAACCGGTGACTGACAAGTAGCAAGTACTGTAACACCGTCCATCTGTTACTATCAGTTGTTTTAATACCCGTCAATAGAGAGCGTTGCGCCATCTGTTCACCGAAGTGCGGACTGCGTTTGCGCGTCACCTGGCATGGGATCTAGGATAAAGTAACAGCGCAGAGGACGAACGACCACCTGGGAGGAACTCTATAGCTCATAGAAATAACTCTCAGACGACGCACAGTTTATCGTAGGGTATACCTCGCATTCTTTCTGCCTAAAGTTCTGCGAAAAGTGACCAGAAAGAATTCGTGCGACTATGGAAATAGCCGTCAGTATATCGGGTAAAAGAAAATCGCGCACTCGGACTTCGCGGCGCGATTCCTCATATACTAGGAATACAAAAATGTCTGTCTCAAAATTTCGTCCTGCGCGTATTTCGGGCAGTAAACGGACGTTAAAGATTGGCAATATGGTAGCGCTGTAAGCAGGCGTATGCCCCTGTCAGGGTAAAATACCGCTGTGCAGTTGGTGCTGTGGACAGCGTGTTGGGTTAGCGTGCAGGAGATGGAGGGTTCGATTCTCTATGGAGGTTGATTTGTTTTTATTTGTTAGCAGTAGTCTGCGTGGTACAGTATCTGGCGTCTTAGTCGTCATACAGCGATTACACTGGGTCTTCTACAAAACATATGCAGTTACGTCCTAAGAACACAGAAATGGAAGTACGAGTACAATCGTTTTCATTGCTCAGCTTTTAAAGAAACGTTTCGCAAGTCGCGGACGCGAATTGTTTCACGCCACTGGATCCTACTAGATTTCAAACTTGTTTTGCGTGTACCTTCCCCCTAAGAGACATTTTTGTACTGCTAGTATGTGAGAAATCGCGGTGCGAAGTCAGAGTGCTCGAGTTTTTCTTCGAGCTGTATAAGCCACTTTTGTGTTGCAGTTACAGTGTCAGACTGCTCGTCAATGGACATAACCGTGAGCAGATGAATGTATTACGTAAGTTATTTTTCTGTGGCAGTTACTTTTAACCCACAGTTCGCCTTCTCTGGAAGGTACGGGAAATACTACAGGTAAGCTGCTAGCTTTATAAGCGTGTCCCGGACTCTGGTAGGTCGTAGCAGACGAATATGTTTCCAGAGAGGACGGATATTGGCGTCGAACAAGTATTTTCGTGCTTTACGGAAATAACCGCCAGCCGTCGGGGGTTTGCTCAGAGCTGATTTGAAATTAACGACCCAGTAAGTGAACTGAAACTTTCGGCATAGCTCAGAAGCGGATGACAGTCCTGCATGTATTAACCTGCTTTCTTGTCTGATGTGTGGCAGAGGGTGTGTTGTTTTTCAGTGTTCGTGATGTTCATTACGCTTTGATTTTAAACTGACTTCCCGATGAGCTAGAGACTCGAAACTTTCCACATAGTTCAGAAGGGGTCGACAGTGCAGTAGTAACTCGCCTTCTCGTCTGCGACAGTCTGAGTGCGCCTGCTGTTTCCCCCCCTTTTTTTTTCTTTCCTGCTCCGGTCGCGAATGTTTCGCGACGAGAACGACTGCTGGTAAGCCTGTCACATCGAACCTCCTTAATTTTTATCTTCACGGTATTTTTGCGATGTGGTAGACACGTGCTACGAAAAAGTACAACTGATTGCCTCAAAAGAAGAGAAACTGAAGTAAACCTGAAATGTGTCTGTCACAGTCTCATCAAAATGTTTGAAACCGACTGAAAAGTTTCACACACACACACAAACACACACACACACACACACACACAAGGCTAGAAATCAGAAAATAATTGCTTAAGTAAAGAGCTTTTTAATATAACACGCTTTTTAAAACGAACTAAAAAGTATAAAATTCCTCCTAGCCCCAGACACATTCCTAATCGCACATAGATAGCCGTGGAAATTTGAGCATGTGAATTTTTAATAGCTATGACAGTATTTATAAAATTTAAGACGAAAGACGTAGGTAGAGTGCATGCAATAGATAACAGCGAGGAGCATAAGGAATAGCTTTCGTTGAGAAAAATCGCACAACAGTTGACATCATTAGCGCTGCAATAAACCTGCTGCTGACTTTGGTGTACTATCCGCGGATCGATTATGTATTACACACCCCACGTTTAAAAAAAAATGGTTCAAATGGCTGTGAGCACTATGGGACTTAACTTCTGAGGTCATCAGTCCCCTAGAACTTAGAACTACTTAAACCTAACTAACCTAAGGACATCACACACATCCATGCCCGAGGGAGGATTCGAACCAGCGACCGTAGCGGTCACGCGGTTCCAGACTGAAGCGCCTAGAACCGCTCGGCCACTCAGGCCGGTCCACGTTTGTCGTTCTATTTTTATAAATATTGCCATGGCTATTAAAAATTCGGAATAGGAAATTTTCAGAACTGTTTGTAAGGAGTTAGTAATTTATGTGGTGATGGGAGAAATTATTATGTAAAATTGTTGAAGCTTTCGTGGCCACTCGTTGACAGACTGCCTCGGGTCCTTCGGCCAGCACGAGTGGCTGGCTTTGTCAGAGCTTCAGCCTCCACTGCTGGTGGTGGACTGCAGTCGAGCTCTGTGTACGTGGCGCGCCGACGTCCGAGGGCTTCTGTGCGGTCATTTCCGTGGGCGTTGCCCAGGGGAGAACCGCAGCTGAAGTGGTTTTGCTGAAATCGAGCAGTAAAACTTACCTACCATTCTCTCAGTTCTTTCAAATGAAATATCTTGCACCGGAGTAAACAAATAATTTTGTGTTTTATTTCATTGACCTACACGTACTGCAGCAAGTGAACAGTACTAGAAATTACCTACAAGACTCAGTTTACATGTTAGCTCATACTTCCAAAAGCGTGTCTTTAACCAGTACAACGGAAAAGCGGCCAAAGTTCCAAATTTCACTTATCTGTGAGAAAAAGTACCACCACAGCTATCTTTATTCTATCACATGACTAGTTTCGGCGGCACATTACCGCCATACTCAGGTCCTGTTTACCAAAGAACTTTAACACAATGCCAATATTTGAAAACTAAACAACCGTAAAACAACGAACACACAGAATTATGGTACTCTAATGTATTAGTTGAAGTAACCTAAAGGTACGATTCTGCTAAGTACCAATAGAGCACATATGTCAATACACACTCTTGTGTGTAATAGTGAACATAATATTTGAGGCCTGGTGTATTTAGTTATTTAAGGGTACATAGTTACCAAGCGTTTTGAGAGGAGGACCTTTTCATTTCTCGGAGATAGGTTGTCACAAAACAGTGTGCTTCACGTACAGTTGCAACACGTCTGTGGTTAGTCTCTACCATGTTGGCTTCACTTTTACTGTTAGGTTCCTATTCATTTAAACAGATTTGGCACATGTCTTTAAATACTAATGAACATTTTTAGTTGGATCATGTCTGATATTTGGGACCCGTTGTGTGCTGTATTGGTACTTCATAGAATATTACCTTAATGTTACTTTAACTAATACATTAGACTACCATAATTTTTTGTGTTCGCTGTTTTATAGTTGTTTAGTTTTCAAATATTCGCATTGTGTTGTTGTTCTTTGACAAACAAGGCCTGAGAGTGACAGTAATGTACCGCCGAAAGCAGTCGTGTGTAACAATAACCACATTCTCTAGATACTGCTGTGATGGTACTTTTTTTCACATGCATCACCAGCTGAAGTCCCTCGTGAAATAAGATGGGGATGTATAAATTTAGCTTTTTTTATTTACTTGATGACCATTTTCGGAAAAAGGTATTTGCAAAAAATACAAGAACCATGTAAAGATATATGCAGGTATTATGAGGTGCATAGAGATGCGCTGCAACTGTTCATTTGCACTTTATAATACCTGTATATATCTTGACATGGTTCTTGTATTTTATGCAAATACCTTTTTGACTATCTCGATGATTTGAAAATGGAGCCCGCCCCGAAACTAGTCGGCAACTATATCAAAAAACTGAAATTTGCACCTTTGGCTGGTTTTCTGTTCTACTGATTAATAGAAGTTGCTGACCTCCAATTATTCCAGCATGCTTTAACATTTCACTGTTAATATTTCTGTGGCAAAATTTCGTACACTTTCTGTAGCAGTTTCGATGATTATATTTCTAATAGCGACTGATAACCCATAAATATATAACATGAAAGACCGATGATCCTGCAAACATCAGTTGAAATGTAACGGACAATTAACTAGGTAAGTTTATAACACGTTTCAGTAGACAATCCTACCAGTTGGCAATTCCTACAGCTTTAACTATACTGATGAAGTAAACTACTGGGTTCCACGTACTTAGTTATTTATCTGTACCTCCGTCTGGCGAATTTGGCAGTAAAAATAAGTGACATAAATAACTGTTGAAAGTAAGTCACGTAAAACAATAATGGTACTCGTAGTAACTGATACTCCAAAACAAGCGTTTGGCCCACCCCGTGTGTGGACGTGCATTGTCCCACTGAAAAAGTACACCTTTGTTGTTGTTGTTGTTGTTGTGGTCTTTAGTCCAGAGACTGATCTGATGGAGCCCTCCATGCTACTCTATACTGTGCAAGCTTCTTCATCTGCACCCTACATCCATCTCAATCTGCTTAGTGTATTCATCTCTTAATTTCCCTGTGATTTCCCTAAACCGCTCCAGGCAAATGCCGGGATGGTTCCTTTGAAAGGGCACGGCCGACTTCCTTCCCCATCCTTCTCTGATCCGATGAGACCGATGACCTCGCTGTTTGGTCTCTTCCCCCAAACAACCCCAACCCAACCCTCTTAATTTCCCTCTACGATTTTTACCCTTCATGCTTTCCTCCAATACTAAATTGGTGATCGTTTGTTGTCTCAGAACGTGTCCTACAAACCGATCCCTTCTTCTAGTCGTGCCACAAATTCCTCTTTTCCCCAGTTCTATTCAGTAGCTCCTCATTAGTTACGTGATTTACCCATCTAATCTTCAGCATTCTTCTGTGGCACCACATTTCGAAAACTTCTAATCTGTTCTTGCTTAAACTAATTATCGTCCACGTCTCATTTCCATACATGGCTACACCGCATACAAATACTTTCAGAAGAGACTTCCTGAGACTTAAATCTATTCTCGATGTTAACAAATTTCTCTTCTTTCCTTGCCATAGCCAGTCTACATTTTATATCCTCCCTTCTTCGACCACCATCAGTTATTTTGCTCCCCAAACAGCAGAACTCATCTACTACTTAAGTGTCTCATTTCCTAATCTAATTCCTTCAGCATCACCTGATTTAATCCGACTACATTCCATTGTCCTCGTTTTGCTTTTTTGTTTATGTTCGTCTTATTTCCTCCTTTCAAGACACTGTCAGTTCCGTTCAACTGCTCTTCCATCATCTTGCTGTCGAAGAAATGGCCGTAGCAGGGGGATAGCAGCCTGTGCAACGTAGCGGGCTCTGGTCACTGTACGCTGCAGAAACAGGGACAGGGCAAGTGCGAACACCGAGGAACCAGCCGTGTGGTGGGCGTGTCGCGAAATGGGCGACGCGGACCCGCTGCCGGGTTTCCGGGAACAGCGAGCGGGTGCCGGCTGCCTGCTCTGTGGCGGCGGCGCGTGACGTGACGTCACGGCAGGATGTGGCCAATCAGCGCGCTGCCTGCCGCTTGCGCTGGCGCAACACCTGCCCCGGCCCAGGATAAGGCATAAGGAAGGGTGAGCGGCAGTCCTGGCGTGTGTCCCGTCTGGCCGAATACACTGCTGGAGAAAAAACTGTACACCCTTTTACAGGTTTCCAATCCACTCAAGATTTATTAGGGCAACAGTGCATATAGAGTACATGAAATTATTACATTTGCAGATCAATAGCACAAGCGATTGGGTAGTTGTGGGAAGGAAGAGGAAACATCTTCAGAAATGAACCGAACGACGTGAAATAAGTCGTGATAAAAGATATTTGATGTAAAAATGTAGCTAATCTTCGTGAACATTTTTTCCCATTTTATTTAAGGGATGTAAGAATGTTAGGTGATTTAGTTCTTCTTGAGGAGACTACACACGATCGTTCAAGACTATCGACGGGATTTGTTTAGAACAACCCTGTCCTTTGAAGCGTCTGCCCCTGCGACTTGCTTATAATGATAGCAAGCGCAATTTTAATAGCCAACATTCTTCTTGTCAACTGAAAAGGCGTGCTTGGATCAGATTGTGTTAAGTTCATCCGTGGTATATACACCACCCTGTTGTTCACAAATGTTCACAATTAACGAGCAAATACAAACACACAGTACAAGCAGCAAAGAACAGTTGCTTGTGATTTCTGATTTTCGATCGTAATATTTACGTTTACCTGTTGTTGAAGAGAAGTTTAGTGAGAAATACGAATAGAACGCAAAGTAATAAAAAAATGCGAAATGTACAGCTTATAACGCAGTGTTCGCTTCTTATCTGGTACATCAATAAGGCCACAATAACCTCTGTATTTGACACGTTGTCCTTACTGTAAGCAGGTTAGGCTGCGCTGCTTCCCGAGCGGGAAGGCGTGCCGGTCCCCGACACGAATCCGCCCGGCGGGTTAGTGTCGAGGTCCGGTGTGCCGGCCAGCCTGTGGATGGTTTTTAAGGCGGTTTTTCATCTGCCTCGGGGAATGCGGTCTGGTTCCACCTATTCCGCCTCAGTTACACTATGTCGGTGATTGCTGCTTAAACACTGTCTCCACGTACGCGTACACTATAATTACTCTACCACGCAAACAATTGGGGTTAGACTCTTCTGGTATGAGACGTTCCTGGGGTGGGTCCACCGGGGGCCGAACCGCACAATAACCCTGGGTTCGGTGTGGGGCGGCGGTGGGATGGGTGGATTGCTGTAGCCTGTTGTGCGGCTGTGAACCACTGAAGGCTACGGCAGGGACGAAGTCTCTCCATCTTTTCTGGGTCCCCAGTTCAACACACACACACACACACACACACACACAAATGTGTCAGGCCGCAGTAGCAGTTGATAAATCATAAATAAAAGCGACAATGATAGATATGTTCGTTGTTTCGGAAACCATACTGAAGAGCCAAAGAAACTGGTACACCTGCCTAATAGCGTGTTGGGCCCCAGCGAGCACGCGGAAGTGCCGCAACACGACGTGGCGTGGACTCGACTGCTGTCGTGCTGGAGGGAGCTGACCCCATGAATCCTGCAGGGCTGTCCATAAATCCGTAAGAGTATTAGGGGATGGAGATCTCCTCTGAACAGCACGTTGCAAGGCATCCCAGATATGCTCAATAATGTTCATGTCTGGGGAGTTTGGTGGCCAACGGAGATGTTTACAATTAGCGAGTGTTCCTGGAGCCACTCTGTAGCAATTCCGGATGTTTAGGGTGTCGCATTGTCCTGCTGGAATTGCCCAAGTCCGTCGGAATGCACAGTGGACATGAATGGATGCAGGTGGTCAGACAGGATGCTTAAGTACGTGTCACCTGTCAGAGTCGTATCTAGACGTATCAGGGGTCCAAGTGCACACGCCCCACACCATTACAGAGCCTCCACCAGCTTGAACAGTGCCCTGCTGACATGCAGGGTCCGTGGATTCATGAGGTTGCCTCGATACGCGTACACGTCCATCCGTTAGATATAATCTGAAACGAGACTCGTCTGACCAGGCAACATGTTTCCAGTCATCAACAGTCCAATGTCGGTGCTGCCGGGCCCTGCGAGGCGTAAAGGTTTGTGTCGTGCAGTCATCATGGGTACACGAGTAAGTCTTCGTCTCTGAAAGCCCATGTCGATGATGTTTCGTTCAATGTTTTGCACGCTGACACTTTCTGATAGCCCACCATTGAAATCTGCAGCAATTTGCGAAAGGGTTGCACTTCTGTCACGTTGAACGATTCTCTTCAGACGTCGTTGGTCCCGTTCTAGCACGATTTTTTTCCGGCCTCAGCGATGCCAGAGATTTGATGTTTTATCGGGTTCCTGATATTCACGATAGACTCGTGAAATGGTCGTACGGGAAAATCGCCACTTCATCGCTTGCCTCGGAGACGCTGTGACCATCGCTCGTGCGCCGACTGTAACACGTTGAAACTCAAACTCACTTAAATCTTGATAACTGTCATTGTAGCAGCAGTAACCGATCTGACAGCTGCACCACACATTTATTGTTTTACATTGGCGTTGCCGACCACAGCGCTGTATTCTGCCTGTTTAGATATATAGATACATCTGTGCCGACGGTGTGGCCGAGCGGTTATAGGCGCTTCAGTCTGGAACCGCGCGACCGCTACGGTCGCTGGTTCGAATCCTGCTTCGGGCATGGATGTGTGTGATGTCCTTAGGTTAGTTAGGTTTAAGTAGTTCTAAGTTGTAGGGGACTGGTGACTATACATGTTACGTCCCATAGTGCTCAGAGCCGTTTGAACCATGTCAGGTATATCTGTTTTTGGATACGTATGCCTATGGGGGTTTCTTTGGCGCTTCAGTGTATATTTGTTTAAAAAAGTGAACTTCTACGATGGGCAGAAATAATGGACTACCACAATGGTCGCGGTTATTATGTATGACAATACTGCATATAAATTATCCAGTTAATAAGTCCTCTAAAAGAAATAAAATGGCATTTGTAATAAGACACTATGAAAAGGGAGTCTCTTATTCGTGATTAATAAGTTCTTCTTCTTCTTCTTTCGTGGCGCTACAGTCCAGGATGACCCTTGGCTCTCCCACCGAGCTTCCGCCATCCATGTAGGTCACGTGCCGCTCTCCTCCAGCATCCGTAGGTCTTCTCCCACTCCCTCCATCCGGCCATCTTGCTCGAGTTCGACCTCGCCTTCTTTGCCCTCCTGGATTACCGAAGAGGATATTTTTCATCACCTCAGACTCCTCCATTCTAGCCACATGACCTGCCCGTATGATTTTTGTTACAGAAGCATCGGGATGTATAGTGTACAATTATGCATTGTACCTTTTCCTCTATTGTACTCTGTCATACACAGGGTCAGTTATTCTCCTCAAAACTTTCAGATCCGTGGAGCAGCCTCGCTTCGGTGTCAGTCGAGGGCCATGTTTGCGAAGTGTAAGTGAGAACTGGTCTAACAAGTGTTTTATAAACAGTGAATTTTGTTGGGCGGCTGAGGAGTCTTGACCGGAGTAAATTACTCGAGGCGAAATATGCCTTATTTGCTGATATCAGCCTAATCTTCAGTTGAGATGTCATTAAATATTAATACGTGAGCATCGTAAAATATAGGTACGAAGCTGGGCATCCATGATGTCCTTTTGCCTGTATTAGTTAAGTCTCTCTTACGTTAAAATTTTCCACAAATAGTAAGTTTTAGCGCAAAATCGGTATGAAATGTCAGAAGCCGGTCGAAAACCATTTCTAACGACATCTCTGTGATCCCTGTACAGTTAACATGTGTTGAGAAAGACGTATGTTGACCTGAGAAGTAATACGATACGGAACCGAGACTGCGCAACACTGGCTGTACGGTAAGCACCGGCTGGTGGTCCTCCGACCACGGCAAGTCGCAACTCTGGCGATGCCTCACCTTACCTGCTGTCCGCAAAAAACACGCGTCTCGGCTCGCCTAGTGTAGTGAAGTGTACAGTAGTGTAGCGTAGGTGCTGCAACTCACCTGAAACACAGAACAGAGGTCGCTGCTTTCATACGATTGTAATCTAGTCAGTTACAGTGCATTTGGGGATCAAAATATAGTGAAAGTACCACAGACTACAGAATCAGGCGTAAGAGAATGTAGGTAAAACTACAACAAAACTGTTTAAAGAGTTGCAGCCCATAACTGCGCCACGTGGGTACATCTGCTGACCCAACAAGCGCTTTAACAGAAATTCAGCGGCCGAGACATCGACGTAAGTAGGCTGTCCTGTTCCTCAAACCAGTTACAGCCTCGGAAGGCGCAACGGTACCCACCGACCGCCGTGTCATCCTCAAGACAGGCGTCACTGGATGCGGATGTAAGTGGCCAGCTGTTCGATCGTGTGTATCGGAGAGCATCGAATTACGTAGGGATCCAAAGGGAACGGTGATGGACCTTAGGTACAGAAGAGACTGGAACAGCACATTACGTCCACATGCTAACACCTTTTTATTGGTCTTTCTCACTGACTTCACTAACTTTTATGTCACTCACGCTAACAGCTGTTCTGGTTTCGAATTCTGGAATATTTACTTCGTCTTCTTTCGTGAGGGAATTAAGGAAAACTGTATTTAGTAAGTCCGCTTTAGTGGCACCATCATCGGTAACATTTCCATCGCTATCGCCCGGTGACGGTATTGGCTGTTTTTTTGCCAAATACTTGTACTTTAAATACGACCAGAATCTCTTTGGGTTTTCTACCGTATTTTGAGACAATGTTTCATTGTGAAAAGTATTAAAAGCATCTCGCATTGACGTCCGCACCAAATTTCGAGCTTCCATGAATGTTAGCCTGTCTTGGGGATTTTGCGTTCTTTTGAATTTGGCATGATTTTTTCGTTACTTCTGCAACAGTGCTCTGACGTGTTTTGCGTACCATGGTAGATCAGTCCCGTCTCTTATTAAATTATGCGGTATGAATCTATCTATTGTTGTCGAAACTGTATCTCTGAATTTGAGCCATATCTGGTCTACACTTACATAATTAGCTTGGAAGGAATGGAGGCTCTCTCTTTTAGGAAGACATCAGGCGAATTTTTATCTGCTGTTTTAAATAGATATATTTTGCTTTTTTATGCATACCCAATATGTTAACATTGTTTCACGTTCAGGGTCAACTGCCAGAGCCTCTGTAGGTCATTTAGCATATCGATACTGTCCTCTGGCATTGTTACTTTGTTAGGAACAACCGAACCATCCGCGAATAGTCGCCGCTTTGTACTACATCATTTGTGTACGTTGTTAACAGTAACGGTCCTATCACACTTGTTGGAGTAGTCCAGAAATTGTCTTTACGTCTGTCTATTTTGTTCTGTTAAGAGCCAAGTGTTGAGTTCTGCACACTCTTAGGTATCGGGTCAGGTCCTGGTGCTTTTTCACCACTACATATGTATTCCGCGATTGGCTATCTCAGTGACTCCCATTTCCATGTTCGTAAGATGACTGTAAGAAGGGACTGTGTTACGATCTTGCGCGGTGAAACAATTTGGGAAAACCGAATTCAGTATTTCGGTCTGTTATTTTCCGTTTCGGTGCCAGTGTGGTCTCTGAGTGAATGAAAACATGATTTCGAAACGCTTGCTGACTTCACATAAGACCAAGCTCAGCTGACAAAATTTTACTTGCAAAGTCATTAAACGCTTCTCTCATTGCTCACTTTGCACTCATTTTCGCTTTGTTCAGCTTTTGTTTGTCAGATAGGCTTTGACTATTCTTGAATCAGCGACGAAGCTCACTTCGTTCACATTCAGTTTTCTAACGCGGCTATTAAACCATGTCGAGTCTTTCCCATCTCCTAACACATTGCATACCAATCCTCTCAGTGGTCGGTCGGTCGGTCGTTTTGTCGGTCGGTTTGTTGGTCGGTCGGTCACGTTTGTTGGTCGGTCGGTCGGTTTGTTGGTCGGTCGGTCGGTTTGTTGGTCTGTCGGTTTGTCGGTCGGTCCTCATATGCAGAAAGCGCGTCGTGCCTGTTAAAACCTAGCAGACAAACGTTAGTAAGTAGGAAAACCGTTGTATTAACTTCTTAGCAAGTCAGCGTGTAAAAGTCAAGCATCTGATATTGTAGATCGAGGGTGTGGCCGCTTCCATTGCACAGTGGGCGGCGTGTGTGGCTCCTATATGGAGGGCACAGGGTTTCTCAGTAGCAGGTGTCTGGAACAGAGCGCGCACTCATCCCCATGAGGCGAAGTGAAGACCTACTACCTATTTTGAGCAATCGACAACGGCCAGTAGTGGCGTGTGCTGACCCAGTGCCCCTCCCTATGGCATGCGAATCTCGAGAGCGACTATAAATTGACACAAGCAGTGTGTAGAGTAAGAGTAAAATATTGACTACAATAGACACAAGCGCACATTCAATTGGTGTAACTGAATTGTGAGCAGAAGGAAGCACGTAAAAATATGAGTACAAGTTTGTTTGTAATATGTGGAATATGCTATATACTTCCGCAGTACATATTGCTGCGATTAGTACCTACATAAAATAGAACAATTTACGGCGTTTTATTATCTATTTTTCTATGTGAGTTAATCATCGTTCAGGACATTTTATATAATTCAAGCTCTTCTAAGAGGTTCATTTTGTAGCCCTTGTCAACTACGTGTAAAATTTCCATGTTAAATAAAGATGGCGAAGGAAGAGTGTGTGTTTCGACGTCAGAACGTTCTATGAAAGTTGGCTTGTATGACCTATTTACTATCTATTTCGAGCAATCCTCAGAAAAACGACTCTTGAATTCCCTTCTTTCCTATCATGTACAAAATTCAATGCAGTGAATGACCCAGGTTTTACATACAATAGATTTAAAAATTTTCAGTTGAAGGTTATAGTTTCATAGGTCATTTGAACAATTCTTCGTTCATCGAAATGTGGAACCTGACAGCTTACTTGATGTGTATACATGGTTACTGTTGACACTGATGAACATATTATTATGTTTAGTCCTACTCATGAAGTTATACTTTTTTTACTGGTTACCAGTTTTTAAGTAGAAATTTGTCATTGGAATGAAGTGGACGTGAAATGTTTGTCAGATGTGGCCACTGATCGTCTTGCTACCTGGAAACATCTTATTGTTCACCTTAAAGTTTTCTAAAATATTCTGGGACTCCCTTATTAATGTAATATATGTATGCTACGTAACATTTGGTGTTATGTATGTACAAGTGCCCTCAGTCTCATGAGTCAGTTGGTTAGATTTGTGAACACGGCGTCCGCAGCTCGTGGTCGTGCGGTAGCGTTCTCGCTTCCCGCGCCCGGGTTCCCGGGTTCGATTCCCGACGGGGTCAGGGCTTTTCTCTGCCTCGTGATGACTGGGTGTTGTGTGATGTCCTTAGGTTAGTTAGGTTTAAGTAGTTCTAAGTTCTAGGGGACTGATGACCTCAGATGTTAAGTCCCATAGTGCTCAGAACAATTTGAACCATTTTTTTGACAGCATAATATGCAAACAACCTTAGAGGGCTGCTCAGATTGCCTCCCAAATCCTTTATATAGATGAGGAACAGCAGAGAGCCTATAACACTACCTTGGGGAACGCCAGAAATCGCTTGTTTTACTCGATGACTACTCGTCAATTACTGCCGACTCTCTGACAGGAATCACGAATCCAGTCATATAACTGATGCGATATTCCATAAATACGCCTTTTGATTCCAGCCACTTGTGAGGTACAGTGTCAAAAGCCTTCTGGAAATCCAGAAATACGAAATCAACTTGAAATCCCTTGTCAATAGCACTCAAGCATTCAACACTTCGTGAGAGTAAAGAGACCGTTGTGTTTCACGAGAACGATGTTTTCTAAATCCATGTTGATTATGTGTCAATAGACAGTTCTCTTCGAGGTAATTCATAATGTTCGAACACAGTATATGTTTCAAAATCCTGCTGCATTTTGACATTAATGATATGGGCCTGTAACTTAGTGGACTACTACTACTACTACTACTACTACTACTACTACCACCACTACTACTACTACTACTACTACTACTACTACTACCACAACTACCTTTCTTGAATATTGGTGTGACCTGCGCAACTTTCCAGACCTTTTGTCTAGCGAGCGGCTGTTTGCCATTGTTAAGTATGGAGCTATTACATCAGCATACCCTGAAAGGAATCTAGTTATTGGTATACACTCTGGACTGGAAGACTTGCTTTTATAAAGTTATTTAAGTTACTTCACTACTCCAAGGGTACCTACTTCTAAGTTACTCATGTTGGCAGGTGTTCTTGATTCGAATTATGCGATATTTAATTCTTTTTCTTTGGTGGAAGAATTTCGGACGGCCGTGTTAAGTAACTCTGCTTTAGCAGCACTGTCATCGATAGTATTTCCATTGCTGTGACGTAGAGGAGGCATTGATTGTGTCTTGCCGCTAGTACATTTTACACACGACCAGAATCTCATAGGATATTCTGCCAGGTTTCGAGACAAAGTTTCGTTGTGGAAGCTATTATAAGCATTTTGCACTGAAGTCGGCTCTAAATTTCGAGCTTGTGTAAAACGTCGCCAATCTTTGGGATTTTGCGTTCGTTTGAATTTGGCATGTTTGTTTCGTTGTTTCTACAACTGTGCTCCGTCCTTTGATAATTTATTTGGTATAAATTTCTCAGCTGCTGCCGATATTGTATCTTTGAATTCAAGCCACATGTGGTCTACACTTACATTATTAATTTCGAAGGAGCGTAGATTGTCTCTCAGGAAGGCGTCAAGTGAATTTTTACCTGATTTTTAAGAATATTTTTCGTTTTTTTTATGGAGTTGGAAATTAGTATTTAGTCTCGCTACGACAATCCTATGTTCAGCAATCCTCGTATCCGTTTTGATGCTCAGATCAGACTTATTTGTTGCTAAGAGGTCAAATGTGTTTTCAAAACTGTTTGGTATTCGGATGGGCTGATGAAGTATTATCATTGCTCGAAATAATTTCGAGAGAAATGTTTTATGCGCACTCCGGATTTAAACATGTCTTTTCGCCAACATATTGAGAGTAAATTCAGTCACCACCAACTATAATTGTATGAGTAGGGTACGTGTTTGAAATGAAACTCCAGTTTTGTTTGAACCTTTCAGCAGTTGGGAGGTCGATAAAAGGATCCAATTAATATTTTATTCCGGTTGCCGTGAATGACCTCTGTCCATAGTAACTCACAGGAACTATCTGCCTTAACTTCGCTGCAAGATAAATTACTACTAACAGCAAGAAACACGCCACCGCAACTGTACTTAGCATCGCCTTTCTGAACACGGTTAGGTCCTTCGCATAAATTTCCGCCGAACTCATCTCCGGCTTTAGACAGCTTTCAGTGCCTATATCGATTTCAGCATCAGTGCTTTCTATTACCGCTTCGAGCTCTGGTACTTTCCCAACGCAGCTACGACAATTTACAAGTGTTCCACCGATGGTTCGTGAACTTAACGTGTCTTAAAGATAGTCCTGCTGAACAAGGTCAGCGATGTACGATAGGTGTTCAGTAAGTAATGCAAGACGCTTTTTTTCTGAAAGCAGGTTGGCTTTATTCAGGATTCCAATGCAACATATTATCCCCCACTGTTTTGGCTACGCAAGCCTATTTCTCAACATAATCTCCATGTAGTGCAACGGCCTTGCTCCACCTTGCTGGCAGGGCCTGTACGCCCGCACGGTGCCACCCTACCGGTCCACGCAGGAGCCGACGTCTTGTCGCGGTCAGCTACCTCCCCATCACCCACGTAGTGCTTCCCGCGGAATGCGTCCTTCACTGCGCCAGACGGAAGGTGCGAGATCCAGCTGCAGGGTAGATGAGGCAGAACAGTCGAACGAAGTTTTGTGGGCAGACGTGTGTGGAGCTTTGCATCGTGACGGAGAAGGAGAAGTTCGTTTGCACGTTTGTGGCGACGAACAGGCTGTAGTTGTCTCTTCAATTTCCTGATTGAACCGTGGTACTACTCAATTCTTTAGAAAATCAAAATTACAATCTCACCACAGTTATTTAAAGCAAATAGGAAGCCCGGGATCACTGGATCACTGGTGATGGACAAGCGTGTGTTTGTTTCACAATTTTAATTTGACTCAAACAGACTTTATTATGAACTTCAATTCGGACATTTGTCCTCTTACTGATGCAATATACAAATTTTCTGTTTAACTGAATTACATAAACACGAATAAGAATCATATTTTGCATCGGCAACTAAAAACATATATAGTAGGCTCGTGAATAATCAATCATAAACAATCGTTCTTGTTTAACCATATCTCAAAAGGCTAGTAACACTATACACTTCTAACCCAAAGTTACACAGTCACAAAATACGACGAATAAGAATGGCTAGTAATAACCAGTAAAATAACTTACAGAAACGCTAATATTAACAAGTGACCTCACTTAACTTTAGAGAACAGCTTTAAGGCCCACAGCAGTTATTTGGAAGCAATAACGCTACGGCCGGCAGGCAGTACGAGCGTTCACTTCCCACGGCTTGTGCAGAGGCTCACAAGCAGGCGGTATACATATTTATATATAGTCCGACCGGACTCTCAATGCGGGGTCCTGACAAGAATTCATAACCGTACCGGTGCCAGGAAACGAGCAGACTTAACAGATAGCGTGCAGCACAAATAGATTGCAATGAAAACATGGTCCAATCACAGCCACACTGGAATATATAATAAGCATACCCCCAAATTCTTATGGACCAATACTCCAACAGTACCGGTCTCCCAGCAAATTAACAGGAAACTTAGAGATCACTTGCAGTTGCCTTAATACACTTTTAACATTAAATAGACACACCAAATCCTGCCGTGACAAATGATTAAACCATTAACTCGACGGCTGCTGGGAGCGCACACAACGGCCAACAATCCTCAAGCGGTCAATATGTCCTATCACAAGTTGAAACTTGCATAAAAACCACTTAAAAATCACACTCCACAAATGATGAAAAACGAAATGTGGAACATCAGCCTCCTTAAAATAACCACTGTGGACCTAAGTACAGGACCATCTCCGGCAGCTACCCACGCCACAATGAGTTTCAACAATCTTCTTAGTTAAACACAAAATAACTTGAGGCTTGGAAATTATGAGCTGGGAAGCAGTTGAGCGTGAGACGACGAACCCACCACAAGTCTGCACGCCAAGGCGCCCAGTGATCGGCACCGCACATCCGGAGCGACAAAAGACAAGGGCGGCGAGGCCGATGCGCCACGATTAGGAACGCAGGTTTGTTTTCCACTCAAGTTGGCTCGATGAAGGCCGACCGGAGACTCTCCCGTCACACTTTCACCCGGAAAACACGCCGGGGGGGGGGGGGGGGGGGGGGGAGCAGTCAAAGATAGGAAGACAGCCGAATACCGATATCAGCGATGCAAGTAGATCACTCTAGCGCCAGCCGCCACGGCTCACTGATGGTGGCACAATACACTTCACAGCTGATCATTGCACCACGGCGGACGCCATCAAACAGAATAAGTCCCAGAAAACTCCTTCTGCAGCGCCTCTCTTGGGCTCGCCTTGACCACAGACGACTGGACAACCGCGGTCTGGTCAGATGAGTCAGATTTCAATTGGTAGGACCTGGTGGTGGTTACGTAATGGTGTGGGCTGTGGTTGCATGGATTGATCTGGGTCCTCCGGTCCTGCTGAACTGACCATTGACTGGAAATAGTTATGTTGGGCTACTTTGGGACCATTTGCAGCGATTCGCGGACTCCGTGTTTCCAAACAACGATGGAATTTTTATGGATGACGATGGCCCATGCCCCTGGGCCACAATTGTTCGCGTTTGCTTTGAAGAACGTTCTGAACAGTTTGAGCGAGTTATGTGGCCACCCAGATCACCCTACACATCTACATCTATACTCCGCGAGCCACCTTACGGTGTGTGGCGGAGGGTACTTATTGTATCACTATCTGATCCCCCCTTCCCTGTTCCATTCACGAATTGTGCGTGGGAAGAACGACTGCTTGTAAGTCTCCGTATTTGCTCTAATTTCTCGGATCTTTTCGTTGTGATCATTACGCGAGATATATGTGGCCGGTAGTAATATGTTGCCCATCTCTTCCCGGAATGTGCTCTCTCGTAATTTCGATAATAAACCTCTCCGTATTGCGTAACGCCTTTCTTGAAGTGTCCGCCACTGGAGCTTGTTCAGCATCTCCGTAACGCTCTCGCGCTGACTAAATGTCCCCATGACGAATCGCGCTGCTTTTCGCTGGATCATGTCTATCTCTTCTATTAATCCAACCTGGTAAGGGTCCCATACTGATGAGCAATACTCAAGAATTGGACGAACAAGCGTTTTGTAAGCTACTTCTTTCGTCGATGAGTCACATTTTCTTAGAATTCTTCCTATGAATCTCAACCTGGCGCCTCCTTTTCCCACTATTTGTTTTATGTGATCATTCCACTTCAGATCGCTCCGGATAGTAACTCCTAAGTATTTTACGGTCGTTACCGCTTCCAATGATTTACCACCTATGGCATAATCGTACTGGAATGGATTTCTGCCCCTATGTATGCGCATTATATTCCATTTATCTACGTTTAGGGAAAGCTGCCAGCTGTCGCACCATTCATTAATCCTCTGCAGGTCTTCCTGGAGTACGTACGAGTCTTCTGATGTTGCTACTTTCTTGTAGACAACCGTGTCATCTGCAAATAGCCTCACGGAGCTACCGATGTTGTCAACTAAGTCATTTATGTATATTGTAAACAATAAAGGTCCTCTCACGCTTCCTTGCGGTACTCCCGAAATTACCTCTACATCTGCAGATTTTGAACCGTTAAGAATGACATGTTGTGTTCTTTCTTCTAGGAAATCCTGAATCCAATCACAAACCTGGTCCGATATTCCGTAAGCTCGTATTTTTTTCACTAAACGTAAGTGCGGAACCGTATCAAATGCCTTCCTGAAGTCCAGGAATACGGCATCAATCTGCTCGCCAGTGTCTACGGCACTGTGAATTTCTTGGGCAAATAGGGCGAGCTGAGTTTCACATGATCTCTGTTTGCGGAATCCATGTTGGTTATGATGAAGGAGATTTGCATTATCTAAGAACGTCATAATACGAGAACACAAAACATGTTCCATTATTCTACAACAGATTGACGTAAGCGAAATAGGCCTATAATTATTCGCATCTGATTTATGACCCTTCTTGAAAATGGGAACGACCTGCGCTTTCTTCCAGTCGCTAGGTACTTTACGTTCTTCCAGAGATCTACGATAAATTGCTGATAGAAAGGGGGCAAGTTCTTTAGCATAATCACTGTAGAATCTTAAGGGTATCTCGTCTGGTCCGGGTGCTTTTCCGCTACTAAGTGATAGCAGTTGTTTTTCAATTCCGATATCGTTTATTTCAATATTTTCCATTTTGGCGTCCGTGCGACGGCTGAAATCAGGGACCGTGTTACGATTTTCCGCAGTGAAACAGTTTCGGAACACTGAATTCAATATTTCTGCCTTTCTTCGGTCGTCCTTTGTTTCGGTGCCATCGTGGTCAACGAGTGACTGAATAGGGGATTTAGATCCGCTTACCGATTTTACATATGACCAAAACTTTTTAGGGTTCTTGTTTAGATTGTTTGCCAGTGTTTTATGTTCGAATTCGTTGAATGCTTTTCTCATTGCTCTCTTTACGCTCTTTTTCGCTTCGTTCAGCTTTTCCTTATCAGCTATGATTCGACTACTCTTAAACCTATGATGAAGCTTTCTTTGTTTCCGTAGTACCTTTCGTACATGATTGTTATACCACGGTGGATCTTTCCCCTCGCTTTGGACCTTAGTCGGTACGAACTTATCTAAGGCGTACTGGACGATGTTTCTGAATTTTTTCCATTTTTGTTCCACATCCTCTTCCTCAGAAATGAACGTTTGATGGTGGTCACTCAGATATTCTGCGATTTGTGCCCTATCACTCTTGTTAAGCAAATATATTTTCCTTCCTTTCTTGGCATTTCTTATTACACTTGTAGTCATTGATGCAACCACTGACTTATGATCACTGATACCCTCTTCTACATTCACGGAGTCGAAAAGTTCCGGTCTATTTGTTGCTATGAGGTCTAAAACGTTAGCTTCACGAGTTGGTTCTCTAACTATCTGCTCGAAGTAATTCTCGGACAAGGCAGTCAGGATAATGTCACAAGAGTCTCTGTCCCTGGCTCCAGTTCTGATTGTGTGACTATCCCATTCTATACCTGGTAGATTGAAGTCTCCCCCTATTACAATAGTATGATCACGAAACTTCTTCACGACGTTCTGCAGGTTCTCTCTGAGGCGCTCAACTACTACGGTTGCTGATGCAGGTGGTCTGTAGAAGCATCCGACTATCATATCTGACCCACCTTTGATACTTAACTTAACCCAGATTATTTCACATTCGCATTCGCTAATAACTTCACTGGATATTATTGAATTCTTTACTGCTATAAATACTCCTCCACCATTGGCGTTTATCCTATCCTTGCGGTATATATTCCATTCTGTGTCTAGGATTTCGTTACTGTTCACTTCCGGTTTTAACCAACTTTCCGTTCCTAATACTATATGCGCACTATTTCCTTCAATAAGAGATACTAATTCAGGAACCTTGCCCTGGATACTCCTGCAGTTTACCAATATTACGTTAACTTTTCCTGTTTTTGGTCTCTGAGGACGGACGTTCTTTATCAACGATGATAATGTTCTCTCTGGTAAGCCGTCAGGTATTTTATCGTTTCGCCCAAGGGGGGGGTCCCTCTAACCTAAAAAACCCCCGTGTGCACGCCACACGTACTCTGCTACCCTAGTAGCTGCTTCCGGTGTGTAGTGCACGCCTGACCTGTCTAGGGGGGCCCTACAGTTCTCCACCCAATAACGGAGGTCGATGAATTTGCAACCATTATAGTCGCAGAGTCGTCTGAGCCTCTGGTTTAGACCCTCCACACGGCTCCAAACCAGAGGACCGCGATCGACTCTGGGCACTATGCTGCAGATATTAAGCTCAGCTTGCACTCCGCGTGCGATGCTGGTTGTCTTCACCAAATCAGCCAGCCGCCGGAAGGAACCAAGGATGGCCTCAGAACCCAAGCGGCAGGCGTCATTCGTTCCGACATGTGCTACTATCTGCAGCCGGTCACACCCAGTGCGTTCAATAGCTGCCGGAAGGGCCTCCTCCACATTACGGACGAGACCCCCCGGCAAGCACACCGAGTGCACACTGGCATTCTTCCCCGACCTACCCGCTATTTTCCTGAGGGGCTCCATAACCCGCCTAACGTTGGAGCTCCCTATAACTAATAGGCCCGCCCTCCCGTCGAACATATGTGGGACACCATCGAGAGGTCAGTTCGTGCAGAAAACCCTGCACCGGCACCGGCAGCACCTTCGCAATTACGGAAGGCTGTGGAGGCAGCGTGGCTCAGTATCTGTGCAGGGGACTTCGAACGGCTCACTCAGTCCTCAGCACGCCGAGTTGGCGCCAAAGGAGGTGCGACGCTGTATTAGGGGGTGTCCCGTGATTTTCAACACCTCGGTGTGTGATGTAGGACACCGAAAATGTCCTCTCTATATAAAAAAAGGAAAAAAACCCATGGATTCCGTGTACGGTGATCTTCAAACAGTCTGTTAGCTCTGTTGGTCGATGCAGTCCAGAGCGCCGCAGACAAACGCTGCACCCGGTACAGTTCTGCAGCTACGCTTACCGTGTATCCGACCAACATTCTCACTGTACTAGCGAATTCCTAGCAGACGCTACTCAACGCGTAGTTCTTAACTGAACAAAATGAAGGGATGCAGACTTCTGGGAGTACTCGAAGGAAGTGTCATAGCCCTGTTACTGTTTAGAATATACAAGGTGGTCCGAAAAGCTTGTAAGGGTGTTGCAGGGTAGGTTTTGCTGAGAAATAATTGTTAAGAAAGAAATTAGATACTTTTGACGTTTTCGAGTTAATTAGCAAGCAGGGAGTTGCGCACAAATTCAAACGGCCCACCAGACAGGGTGTGGTCAAACTTATTTTTCGTTTGGTTTCCCAACACCGAACAAGAGAGCAACGGAAAACCGGAGCAGTGTGGTGCGCCGTCGTCTGCGCTGTCACGACGGCTAACACCAACTGTACCTGGCGCGCCGCCTGAATTTGGATGTGCCACGGCCTGATTGGCCAACTTCAACGCTAATTAAGTCGGGAACGGCGCAACGTATCGACTTTCTTTTTTAACAATTACTTCTCAGCACAACCTACCCTGCAACACCCTTACAAGCTTTTCGGACTGTTTCTGACCACCTTCTACACAAATGATTTCAGGGATAGTGCCGGAATCTCCGTGAGACCACTTGTGGACCATGCGGTTGTCTGCGATAAGGTTGCGATGTTACACTATTATTAAGAAGTCGCTGCAAACGGTCACATCTATCAATGACTGCATAAGATAAATTATTGTTGTTGTTGTTGTGGTCTTCAGTCCTCAGACTGGTTTGACGCAGCTCTCCATGCTACTCTATCCTGTGCAAGCTTCTTCATCTCCCAGTACCTACTGCAACCTACTTCCTTCTGAATCTGCTTAGTGTATTCATCTCTTGGTCTCCCTCTACGATTTTTACCCTCCACGCTGCCCTCAAGTACTAAATTGGTGATCCCTTGATGCCTCAGAACATGTCCTACCAACCGATCCCTTCTTCTAGTCAAGTTGTGCCACAAACTTCTCTTCTCCCCAATCCTATTCAATACCTCCTCATTAGTTATGTGATCTACCCATCTAATCTTCAGCATTCTTCTTTAACACCACATTTCGAAAGCTTCTATTCTCTTCTTGTCCCAACTATTTACCTTCCATGTTTCACTTCGATACATGGCTACACTCCATACAAATACTTTCAGAAACGACTTCCTGACGCTTAAATCTATACTCGATATTAACAAATTTCTATTCTTGAGAAACGCTTTCCTTGCCATTGCCAGTCTACATTTTATATCCTCTCTATATCGACCATCATCAGTTATTTTGCTCCCCAAATAGCAAAACTCCTTTAGTATTTTAAGTGTCTCATTTCCTAATCTAATTCCCTCAGCATCACCCGATGCTGAGGGAATTAGACTACATTCCATTATACTCGTTTTGCTTTCGTTGATGTTCAAGACACTGTCCATTCCGTTCAACTGCTCTTCCAAGTCCTTTGCTGTCTCTGACAATTACAATGTCATCGGCGAACCTCAAAGTTTTTATTTCTTCTCCATGGATTTTAATACCTACTCCGAATGTTTTTAAATTACAGGTAAAGCATATACCAGGCATAGATAGCTAGATTCATACAAAGAATTGTGAGGAAGTGTAATTCTTCCGCGAAACGAGTGGCCTGCAAAACAGTCGTTCGGTCGATTCTCGAGTCTGGCACCGTTAGTACGCATAACAGAGAGGGGGAGGGACAGTGAGGGAGAGAAGCGGCGCGTTTGGACGCGGGCAGTTACCAAAATACTCAACCATCTCCACTGGCAGACATTACAAGAGAGGCATTCCGAATCACGGTTTACTGTTGAAATTCCGAAAGACATTCTTCCGGAATGAGTCGGCCAACGTAGTACTTTCTCCAGACACATCTGCCGAAACGACCAGAAAGAAAAAAATCTGAGTAATTAGACTTATACGGATCTTTGCCGACAATCATTCTTGTTGCAAAGATTTATGAAATCCTATTATTCTTCCTATGCGCGAAGGGGGTGAATAAAACAGGAAAAATCGTTCGGGGGGAGGGAGAGCGGACAGAACGTACTGGTACTAAAATTCCCTCCGCCACACACCAAAAGATGGCTTGCAGAGTGTAGGTGCAAATGTAAATGCTGGCTGTCAGAGTAGAAGTGAAGGCGGCGGTCATAACCGTTTCCAGCAAATAAAGACGTGATTAACTAGCAGGACGTAAATCGTAAATTCGCGTTGTAGCAGCAACAAATATTTCTCTGTATGTGAAACAGTTTTTGTCTTGTGATAACGGCTTTGGTATTGTCCGACCAATAATTTTTTTCGTAGAACACGTTGGTCAAAAACGAACTAGCGTGGCAGTGAACGAAATTTATGTTGCTAGGAGAAGAGAAAGCCTTATCTTTACGGGCAAACAGTGGTGATAGTGTACTCCTAGCAGTAAACACGTCGTTAGGGCCGTTCCTCATTTTCTGTGTAACGCGCAGCAGCCGGTGTCCGTCAGCAGAACACTGCGCTGGCTCCCACGCCACGCCAAGCCACGACTTCTGCCTCCGGCCGCTTTACTACGTGTACTACTCTTTTATACTCGATTTTTACCGCCTTTAGCGTTGCAGGCATTCAACACGGGAACACATACACATTTTTATATCTCAGTGACAGGAAACGTAAGTACAGCAAAACGATTTGTGGAGTGCCGCAGTACAATGAAAAGTTTTCACAGCCGCAGTGATTCATCGAAAAGCAGTTGTGCTCAACACGGGATAGGGTATGGAAAGCTTAGCGGTCCATAACTTCAGCGATGAGTGTCTCGGCGGGGGAAACTCGAATCGCTTCGAGTCTCTCCGAAACAGAACAAAGGAAGATGGAATTGTCTAGCCAGTCTGTGACTGCTCCTGGCGTTCGTCGGACGTGTACACTGCTTCGTCACAGATTGTTTCACTTACTCCTACATTTAAATACACTGACGGAAAACAATCGTAACGCCAGAATATAATTAATGTAGACTAATGAAATTGCGGGAATGCATTTCTCCAGATAGCATATGTAAGTGATTAACACTGAAAGATCACAGGTTAATGTAAGCACGAGATAAGCCATTGCAAATATGAAATGTTTGAACATTAATGACCGGTGTAACCGCAAGAATCTTGATTGCAAGCATGCAGGCGTACATACATTGTGCTGTACGGGTGCCGGGTGTCGGTTTGTGGGACGGAGTTCGAAGCCTGTTGCACTCGGTCGGTCAATACAAAGACGGTTACTGTTGGTTGCGAATGTTGTCGTCTGATGATGTCCCATATCTGATCGACTCGAGATAGGTATCGTGATCGAGCACATCACTGGCACCGAGAAAGAACCAGCTCCACCCTGCCGTGCAATGAGCTCTCGCTTGCCACCACTGAAGGCGCAAATGGTGGTGGTTTGGGGTCAGTGGAATCTACGCTTCAGGGTGTCTGGATCCAGCTGTCACTGTCCCCTTAAAGTCATTGTTGACCAACGTCAGCTCATCACGACCAGGTTCAAAGTAACGCTGGCGACCGTCACAGCGTGGACTTAACGTACACTTGATTTACTCCGTCATACTGCGCTGCTAGCGCCACTCTTACGTGACCGGCGCAAACACTGAATCGACACCATTTTTCAGACGTAGAAACACGCCCACCAACTGTCGTTTACGTCACACGGCTCCTGTTTGGTGTTGTGATGTTCATGTATTTACTTTTCCGTCCGTGTATATCTCGACCCTGCAAAAGCGTTTCCTTTAAACTATTATCAAACAACATATGAGGAGTGTTGCTCGATGTCATAGTAGGTGAGTGAGTACATTCGACCTTGTGCCTCTTCGTTAGTCTGTTAGTCGTTCATATATCCATATTTTATTTAAAAATGTTAGACACGTTATCTTAATTGACAAAAAAACACACACACACAACCTTTGCTATGCTCCGCCGTTCTCTGGAATCATTCGTGTTGTTTTTGCCTTGGCCTTGGGAGCCCTCAGACCCTCACCACAGTGACTGAGACGGTGAGCTAAAGAGAATGACAGGAGGTCACAACTATCCATGAGAGATTGTGCGCGTAGCATTTTACAGGAACACGTATTTAACTACGACAGTTTACTGTAGAATCAGCACGATTTATTATTTTAAAAAGTTAAATCTTTAGCATTCGGCACCTTGTGTCGACTTTGCCGTACGAATTATTTAAGGGGTATGTTTTAAGCGCGTTTTGTAGTGTTGTCTGCTCATGCTGTAGTTAGATGCACACCTCAGACACACACATGGCGCCTGGCTGACGGCTGGCCACTGTTACCGTTCGTATCGGCGAGAACTGAGCCGGGTGGCAGTGAGAGAGGAAAAATCCCCCCAATGGAGGCGGGCCCGCTCAAACAGTACGCTACGGCATTGCTACGTTTGTTTTGTTATCATCGTCCATTTGCACCGGCCACAAACGACGAAATGCTGTTTCTAATTATTTAGTGTACGGATCTGGTAATTTTAAGAAAGATTTTACCATGTGTGAAGGCGTTAAGGTACCGAAACTAGTCAACAATGTTTTATGATCCGAAGATGGCTAGATTGTTAGCCAAAACTAGTAATCAATCCAAATACAGAAGATTTCATGTGCGATCTTCACCTCACGGCTTTTTAGACCCTAACATAAAGAAAAAGTAAATTCGACAGATCGCGTGTGCTGGTTGACAATGTCAGCAAACCTGTACCATGCTCTCTCTATCGCTTAAAATATTCGCACTTCTCTCGTCACGTGTCGATGTCCTCCTGCTTGCGTCATCGTACGCTCTCGCGCCTCTCAGTTTCCGTTGCACATCTGCAGGCTTCTCGCGGCTCGCACGCTGAATGTGGGGACTTGAGTTCGTGAACGGTTGGCGGCGCTGACAGAGCCCATAGGACGCTTCCTCGGCGAGACGTCGGGACGACAGTAGCAATACGGGAGGAGCGGCGCCGCCACAGAACACAGCAGCGACCGATGATGATGATGATGGAGAGGGTTGTATGGCCGCACGACGGCAAGGTCTTTAGCGCCTGTTCAGTAACAGATTGAGACGGGTGTCAAGAAAATTCTCAGAACAGTAAGATAAAACAGAACGTAAAACACAGGTAAAACGGTTGGAAAAATATGTGCCTACCCACACCGAAGGGTGGGACGAAGCATGCCGTCAGCATTAAAACATGGACAACGCGGGAAGAAAGTGGTAGAGGGAGCTCAAACAATGTAGCAGATGCAAGTGGCTGGCTGATCGCAAGGAAAAAAGGGAGGAGCCAGCCACTTTGCAGTACACTAAAACCTCCAACCAAAAAGTTTAGGCCAGAGTCCAGACACAACACAAAACTTTAAAACCCTAGACACACACGTCTCATTATTAGCTAAACCATAGGCCATATCCCCAGCAACTTGTGCTTCTGCCCTTGCATCGCGGTATAAAATGCAGTCTGTTAAAATGTGCCGGGCAGAGATGTGCGCACGACAAGCATCACAAAACGGGGGATCCTCCCAGCGTCATAGAAAGCTATGTGTGAGAGGACAGTGCCCGATCCGAAGACGCGTAGGGGTCACTTCCTCCCGCGTGAGCAACCGGCAGGAGGAACGCCACGGCCGAGATGGGAGCGTGCGGGGAGTGTAGAGCTGTCGCCAGGCAGGGCGAGGGCGCACCTCAGGAATAAGCGGCGCCAACAGCAGGAGTCCCTCGACCATAAAAATAAATCAGTGGGCAGCTGGCTGGCTCGCGTGCCTCGCACAAACTTGGCGCCAGTCGTGTGGTTCGAGGCCGCCACAGGCGCAGAGGTAGCCGAGCAGTGGCCGACACTGGCGCCCGGTGGAGGCAGAACAGCAGCTGCCGCGTGCGGGGGCGTGCAGTCTTGCAAAAACTTGGCCACTGCCCCCTTTTGGGAGCCGTTCACTTTTACTCCTTCACCGAGCCTTCTTCTATCTAGTCGTGTTCTAAGAAAGTGAAAATTGAAAACTGGAAATACTCTGCAGAGTAACGACAGCGTACCCAGGATCTCACTTCGGGGGGCACAAATACTTCTGAAATTTAGCAAAATATGGTTTTGGGTACTAAACGGTCACCGTCCATTACTCCTAACCGACACTGAACTGATACCTACGTCTGTCTGTCTACGGCGGTGTGTGAAGCGAGTGTCTAATGATTCGTCGATTCACGGGGAGGGGACCGAGCAGCGAGATCATCGTTCCCATCGGATTAGGGAAGGACGCGGAAATGGGGAAGGAAGTCCGCTGGACCCTTTCGCAGGAACCACCCCGTCATTTACTTGAAGCGATTTAGGGAAATCACGGAAACCTTAATCGGGTTTGAACCGTCGTCCTTCTGAATGCGAGTCCAGTGTGCTAACCAGTGCGCCACCTCGCTCGGTAATTTCTAATGAACACGGGTTCTCTCGCTATCCGTACTCCGTCAAAAGAAAATGTATTTAGATGTTTAAAAAGTTGCCTTTTAAAAACCGAAATTTTGGATAAATATCGCACACATGTAAAGTGGGATCAGAAATCTATGAAATTCAACCTAAAAGGGAAAGAAACTGAGCTTACGATAGCCTCCATGTAGTTGGATCATCCTTAAACTCTTTCAAACGATTAACAGCTGCGCATCAGAAGCTGAAAACTAATAATGGTGCACTGAACTGCCCCGATAAATTGTATTAATTTCATTTTAATATAGTTACAGAAAAATGGCAGTCGGTAAATAACTTAGACAAAAAATTTGATACCCCAGTGTGCACGCAAAGGTGAATCGTTAATGCTTTACAGATGGCGCAGTGATCAAGTCACTCGCTCAACCGTGAACGCACTGACTGTACGTGACTGTAAGGCAGTAGCGACCAGTGGCACTTGCATGTTTCGAGGACAGTATAGAGAAACGTTAATACATGTAAGGACGCGACAGAGTGGGAAATAGGGGCAATCGCCTTTGGCCGTGGCCAGGACCTTATGGTGTGTGAAGCTGCCAGGTTTCCTGGCGGACTGTTCGACTTGTCTACAGGCATTGATGTAACCCATGTGGCCAAAAAACACGTCGTTAGAATCGTGGTAGGAAAAACATAGTGAGTGAGAGGGCATGGAAGCGCACATCGCGGCTTTTGCATCAAAGGGTCCATCTGGAACTGCTACAGGCAGAGAATGGAAGTCCATCGGAACTGTTACTGAAAATAAATTGCGACGTTAACAGCATGCGATGAACGTTTGCAGTTGGTCACCTCCCAAAAGGTCCGCAGCTCGTGGTCTAGTGGCTAGCGTTGCTACCTCTGGATCACGGGGTCCCGTGTTCGATCCCCTACTGGGTTGCGGATTTACTCTCTGCCTGGGGACTGGGTGTTTCTGTTGTCATCGTCATTTCATCATCATCTCCGTGGCAGTGGCTAGATTGGACTGTGTAAAGAGTTGGACTGTGTAAAGGATTGGACTGTGTAAAGGATTGGACTGTGTAAAGTATTGGGACTTTGTATGGATTGTGAGCACCCCATAAACCAATCATCATCATGATCACCTCCTAAATCACCATGATACCCCTATTTTTCAGGATGACAAAAGCAACGTTGATAGGTGTGTAAGAATGTGTAGCCCCTCGCCCCACATTACATCTCGATTGGCCTTGAAAATCAACTGACTTGAACCCCACAGGAAATCTGTGGGACTGTCGGACCAGCAGGTAAATCGCCGATATCGACGCTGAACTGCGCGATCAAATCCACAGTGAGTGGCTTAACTCTGGTACCGTGTACCTGCTAAACAGTGTGGTCTCCTTTCTAACCAGGTGGTTATAAAGTCCAGGGCGGAATTATGCGGCTTCATTATGATTTCTCTAGGGGATGACTGCTGACCTTACTGTATGTGACAGCTAAAGTGAAACTTGGGCGCACTTTATTTTAAAAAACTGGAAACAGCGAGTTCCAACGTATTGGGATCTGTTACATAACGAGAACATGACAAAGTAATAAATTACCTGTCGTGGACAATGGTGGAGGCAAAGAGCTGGAAGTCGACAACTCTTTGAAAGTGAACAAGAAGGACCGAACGCGATGAACCGAAGCATGGATAAGCTGGAACGTGGAACGGGTGACGCAAAAAGCAGACTAGCACTAGCAGAAAAGGGCATTCCTGGCCAAAAGAAGTCTATTAATATCAAACATAAGTTTCAATTCGAGGAAGCAATTTCTGAGAATGTTAAGTTTGGAGCACATCATTGCATGGTAGTGAAATATGAACAGTGAGAAAAGCGGAACAGAAGAGAATCGAAGCATATGAGATGCGATGCTACAGAAGAATGTTGAAAATTATACGGATAGATAAGTTAAGGAGCGAGGAAGTTCTTCGCAGGAAAGGAATGTAGACGGAAAACACTGACAAGGTGGGACAGCAAGATACGACATCTCAGAACAGCTTCCGTGGTAGTGGAGGGAGCTGTAGAGGGTAAAAACTGTAGACAAAGACAGACATGTGAATAGATCCAGCAAATAGTTGAGGACGTAGGTTGGAAAAGCTACTCTGAGATGAAAAGGTTGTCGCAGGAGAGGAATTCGTGACGGGCCGCATCAAACCAGTCAGAAGACTGATGACTCGAAGAGAGAGAGAGAGAGAGAGAGAGAGAGAGAGAGAGAGAGAGAAGCCATACTGTGCACGTGGTTCTGCGACTTCGTTTACGTGAGGTGTAGCTCAGCCGTCAACGGCGCACAGGGCAACTGAATGCGCCCTTTTCTTTTGTATTACATGTAACAAAATTTGTTTTCTTTATATGTAAAATTTTCTCCTCCTCCTCCTCCTCCTCCTCCTAAGGGCCTTTTTTATTAATGGGGTCACCTGGACGGTTCATAACTGTAGCTGGACCCGGTAGGTGGCGCTGTAGTCGAGATAAATTTTTTTTTTTCCGAGATGCAAAAAGAGACAGCCAGAGTTGCAACTAATATGGATGATTATTTAGTCGGTTATCGGTTTCGGGCATCGCCCATTCTCAATCCAACCAATGTCTGCCAAGTAAAATGTCCATCAAAACCATTTTTGACTCCTGTTTCGGAACGGACACTTTATTTGGCAAACATTGATTGGTTTGAGTATGGGTGCGGCCCGAAACCGATCACCGGCTAAACAAACATCGATTTTAGTCGCAACTCTGGCTGTCTCTTTTTGCATCATAATCCAAAAAATGAGTTGCTGTCCCGCTATATCCAGTACGCTAGAGTTAATGCAACTTTTTTTCATATATGTTTTGGGTTTCTCGCATAAAAATATAGTCCCAAATGTTTAGTCTCCCAACACCTCTCAGTACTGAACTACACATCAGTAGATGAGCAAGCTCGTTACCATGCAGTTTGCCATTATTTTGACACTTTGATAGCGGTTAGTTGGGTTCTCATACATTCCATGTATTGCACGTGCGTGTGTACTGAGTGAATTATCTATCGATTAATACGACATTAATATAAGAAATGAAGAGCATTTGAAAAAATATTCTGTGAAAATGTGAAAGGTGCCTTATTTGAATTACTGTTTACGTACATGTTCATTCGGTGGCACTCCATCTCATTTCTTAAATAAAACGTCCATTTGTGCGAGTTCGATGACAATGGAATGTTTTTGAAGAGCTGAATGGTCGTGGAATGTACACAACTTGGAAGTATACTCTTCAAATTAATATAAAATAAAATTAATTCGGTGGCAGGAGGAACAAGACTTCTGGTCAGGTGAATACAGGGTTATAAATACAAAATCAGATAGGGGTAATGCAGGAGTAGGTTTAATAATGAATAAAAAAAATAGGAGTGCGGGTAAGCTACTACCAACAGCATAGTGAACGCATTATTGTGGCCAAGATAGACACGAACCCCACGCCTACTACAGTAGTACAAGTTTATATGCCAACTAGCTCTACAGATGATGAAGAAATTGATGAAATGTATGATGAGATAAAAGAAATTATTCAGGTAGTGAAGGGAGTCGAAAATTTAATAGTCATGGGCGACTGGAATTCGAGAGTAGGAAAAGGGAGAGAAGGAAACGTAGTGGGTGAATATGGATTTGGGGAGAGAAATGAAAGAGGAAGCCGTCTGGTAGAATTTTGGACAGAGCATAACTTAATCATAGCTAACACTTGGTTCAACAATCATAAAAGAAGGTTGTATACATGGAAGAATCCTGGAGATACTAAAAGGTATCAGACAGATTATATAATGGTAAGACAGAGATTTAGGAACCAGGTTTTAAATTGTAAGACATTTCCAGGGGCAGATGTGGACTCTGACCACAATCTATTGGTTATGAACTGTAGATTAAAACTGAAGAAACTGAAAAAAGGTGGGAATTTAAGGAGATGGGACCTGGATAAACTGACTAAACCAGAGGTTGTACAGAGTTTCAGGGAGAGCATAAGGGAACAATTGACAGGAATGGGGGATAGAAATACAGTAGAAGAGGAATGGGTAGCTCTGAGGGATGAAGTAGTGAAGGCAGCAGAGGATCAAGTAGGTAAAAAGACGAGGGTTAGTAGAAATCCTTGGGTAACAGAAGAAATATTGAATTTAATTGATGAAAGGAGAAAATATAAAAACGCAGTAAATGAAGCAGGCAAAAAGGAATACAAACGTCTCAAAAATGAGATCGACAGGAAGTGCAAAATGGCTAAGCAGGGATGGCTAGAGGACAAATGTAAGGATTAGAGGCTTATCTCACTAGGGGTAAGATAGATACTGCCTACAGGAAAATTAAAGAGACCTTTGGAGCAAAGAGAGCCACTTGTATGAATATCAGAGCTCAGATGAAAACCCAGTTCTTAGCAAAGAAGAGAAAGCAGAAAGGTGGAAGGAGTATATAGAGGGTCTATACAAGGGCGAGGTACTTGAGGACAATATTATGGAAATGGAAGAGGATGTAGATGAAGATAAAATGGGAAAAACGATACTGCGTGAAGAGTTTGACAGACCGCTGAAAGACCTGAGTCGAAACAAGGACCCGGGAGTAGACAACATTGAATTGGAACTACTGACGGCCTTGGGAGAGCCAGTCCTGACAAAACACTACCATCTGGTGGGAAAGCTGTATGAGACAGGCGAAATACCCTCAGACTTCAAGAAGAATGTAATAATTCCAATCCCAAAGAAAGCAAGTGTTGACAGATGTGAAAATTACCGAACTATCAGTTTAATAAGTCACAGCTGCAAAATACTAACGCGAATTCTTTACAGCCGAATGGAAAAACTGATAGAAGCCGACCTCGGCGAAGATCAGTTTGGATTCCGCAGAAATGTTGGAACACGTGAGGCAATACTGACCCTACGACTTATCTTAGAAAATAGATTAAGGAAAGGCAAACCTACATTTCTATCATTTGTAGACTTAGAGAAAGGTTTTGACAATGTTGTCTGGAATACTCTCTTTCAAATTCTAAAGGTGGCAGGGGTAAAATACCGGGAGCGAAAGGCTATTTACAATTTGTACAGAAACCAGATGGCAGTTATAAGAGTCGAGGGGCATGAAAGGGAAGCAGCGGTTGGGAAGGGAGTGAGACAGGTTTGTAGCCTCTCCCCGATGTTATTCAATCTGCATATTGAGCAAGCAGTAAAGGAAACAAAAGAAAAATTCGGAGTAGGTATTAAAATCCATGGAGAACAAATAAAAGCTTTGAGGTTCGCCGATCACACTGTAATTCTGTCAGACAGCAAAAGACTTGGAAGAGCAGTTGCACGGAATGGACAGTGCCTTGAAAGGAGGATATAAGATGAACATCAACGAAAGCAAAACAAGGATAATGGAATGTAATCGAATTAAGTCTGGTAATGCTGAGGGAATTAGATTAGGAAATGAGACACTTAAAGTAGTAAAGGAGTTTTGCTATTTGGGGAGCAAAATAACTTATGATGGACGAAGTAGAGAGGATATAAAATGTAGACTGGCAATGGCAAGGAAAGCGTTTCTGAAGAAGAGAAATTTGTTAACATCGAGTATAGATTTAACTGTCAGGAAGTCGTTTCTGAAAGTATTTGTATGGAGTGTAGCCATGTACGGAAGTGAAACGTGGACGATAACCAGTTTGGACAAGAAGAGAATAGAAGCTTTCGAAATGTGGTGCTACAGAAGAATGCTGAAGATTAGATGGGTAGATAACGTAACTAATGAGGAGGTATTGAATAGAATTGTGGAGAAGAGAGTTTGTGGCACAACTTGACAAGAAGAAGGGATCGGTTGGTAGGACATGTTCTGAGGCATCGAAGGATCACAAATTTAGCATTGGAGGGCAGCGTGGAGGGTAAAAATCGTAGAGGGAGACCAAGAGATGAATACACTAAGCAGATTCAGAGGGATGTAGGTTGCAGTAAGTACTGGGAGATGAAGAAACTTGCACAGGATAGAGTAGCATGGAGAGCCGCATCAAACCAGTCTCAGGACTGAAGACAGCAACAACAACAACAACAACAACATATAAGGACTACTGACACTGACTGCGTCTGGTGGGGCAGTTGAATTTTCGTGTGACACGGCCTGATTGGCTAACTTCAATACTAATTAATTCGGAAAGTACAAATATTGTTATTATTATGAAGAGATGAATAGTGATGTATTTAGACGCTCGTTCTAGATGTAGAAGATAATTTGGTGGTCGTCATTGATAACACGTGTCATCATTTAAGAAGAAGTAGTAAATTCTTAATTCGAAGAAAAAGGGAGAATTTGGACAGTGGCTACAAGAGAGAACTGTTTCAATTTGGCGCTGCTATAAGAATGCGGAGATGTTGGGCGAAGTCGGGCGACGCGAGCACCTCCACAATCAGTATGAGATTGGCGACTCAGCTGGAGGAATGGTAGCGACAGAACCCGCTAGGAAATGCGGAGGGGGAGAAATGGCCGCACCCGGAAACGGCGCGATCAGCGTGGAAGGTGTGCAGAACTCACTACTGATGAGGTCGCGGCGGAAAAGCGGGTTAAGTCAGACCTCAGTATTGACAAGAAAGAGACTTTCAGAGGGAAGGCAACGAGAGGACCTTCGGGTGAGTGCTCTGACAGTGAGTTTGGAGAGATCCACAGTTCTTCAGAGCAGGACTTCCCTGTGCCAAAGTGCACTCCGTACAAGTGTTCCGACCGCGTATCGACGAGTCAGGAGGATGACTACGGAAAGCAAAAAATTAAGTTGTGATTACGTTCCCGTGGATCCGCTTGTGAGTGTAGCAGGGGGGAGGAACACTAGCAGTGGTACAAAGCAGAGATGGGTCGTTCGCGAACTAACGGGTCCAAAGGAACGGTTCACCAAGATGAACAGAACGAACGAGGAACGATTTCTAAGGAACGGCCTTTCACAGTTCACTTCGGTCGCGGCTCTCTACTTATAGTTCCCGGGAACGGGAAACGCTCGGTCTCGTTCCCAACGGCACGCCGGCCGGTCTCGTTCCCGCCTCGGTCCCCTTTACCGCCTGTCTCGGTCTCGGTCTCGCTCGGCCGGACTCGTCGTTCTTCGCGTGGCCACTGGTCGCAGTTCCACTGCGGACTGCCCATAGTTAGTTCGGTATCGAGTTGTTGTTGTGCGTTTCGTTCGCTTCGCTAGCCCATTCTAGATCTGTTTCAAATATTTTCTGAACTCTGAACTTCTGGTTCTTCTCGTATTCTATTCAGCGTCCACGACCGGTAGTTAAAATGTATTTTGTGATCACGTAAATTACATAAAAATTACGTGGTATGCAACGCATACATCTTTTCGGTTAACAAAACGGCGTATCAACTTCACTATTTCCATAAACAGCAGAAGAAATACTTGTAAAAAGGCAAGAGTTTTTGTTATTACACATGCAAAGGACGTCGGCAAGGTACAAGAATATGTTCATTGTTATGGAAGGCAGACCAACTCACAACCGAATGAAGCCCGCGCTTCGTAATCGAGTGTATGGTGTCACATTTTGTAAAGAGAATATGATAACTCTTACAATATTATTTCAGTGGTACAGGGTGGCGCACGAAAAATCGGCCCCGAGTACTAGACTGCTCATTGTCCCTTACCAGTCGTCCTCTATTGTTTCGAAGTTGTTTGCATTAGCTTATTTGTTATTTTTTCGCTGCCTAATTATTACATGTTTATCTATTCTGCTCGTAGCGGTCAACAAATCGTGCGTAATTGGCGAGCAGTCTGTACTCGGGACCGGGTTTTTCGTGCGCCACCTTAGGTTATTTCACTGCGATCATCCACATAACGCTACAGTTGGCTAAACGAGATGTTTTGCAGAATCACAAAAATTACAAGTGTGTCAGAATTCTGTAATGAATAAAAACTCTGTACTCCAGGGGGTAGGCAAGTGCCCCCTTTTGACGCCTTCCATCTTCAGTCACCTATGCTACTAATTTTCAATTTTTCATGAGAACCACATATCAAGCACAATGAACGGTGAACGAGTAAAAATGAACGGTTCCCAAAAAAGAGCGATCATCAGCGAACTAGTTCCCAAGGATGAACGACTCTGCCCATCTCTAGTAAAAAGCACGCTAAGCCACGCGCTGTGTCGTGTGGTTCACGGAGCATGTAGATGCAGCAGCTCACGTTGCCAATTAGGCTGCTTGTTAAACCATCTACGTAGCATTCCACGTCCTCCACAGCAGCTGGTACGCAGTTTAAGAACTGCGGTAGTCGTTAATCTGCCGCGAGGCCCACGCGCGAGGGTGTGGAGGGGAGGGTAGAGTGCGCTTGGCTGCTTGGCTGCTTGCACAGACCTGTTACGTAGTGCTTGATAAACGCCAGGGCAGCGCCGTCGCAACGATATATTGTCTGTTTACGGTTCGGCGAGGCTCCGTTACAAAGTCCCCGCGATAGGGTCGTGTTTTTATTTCGCGGCTCGCTCCGTCTTGCCGCGGGACCAGCGACTTGTGGAGGCCACTGCCAGAGTGTCAGAGGTCCCTTCTGCAGCCTGTTCGACAAGAGGGATTACACGTGTGAGACTCGAAGGACAGGGAGGTACACACCAACTGCGAAGGGACCGAGGTACTGCGCCTGCCTGTCCTGCTTTCAAACTGTACACTCAGCAAGTATTAGAAGAAACGAATGAGATATTTAGAAAGGGTATTAAAAGTCAGCGGGAAGGAATAACAACTTTGCAGTTTGCAGCTGACAAAGTAATTCTGACACGGGCACAAGAGGACTTCGAAGAGCAGTTGAGAGGAATACATAGGGTCTTGAAAATCTTCAAAGGTGTGTGAAATCTTATGGGACTTAACTGCTAAGATCATCAGTCCCTAAGCTTACACACTACTTAACCTAAATTATCCTAAGAACAAAGACACACGCCCATGCCCGAGGGAGGAGTCGAACCTCCGCCGGGACCAGCCGCACAGTCCATGACTGCAGCGCCCAAGACCGCTCGGCTAATCCCGCTTGGCATAGGGTCTTGAAAAGGCCTTGTATTCACTAGTATACAAAGTCTAGCAATTTTCGTATCTAGATAGTGTCTGTAGACAACTCAGCGATTTTGAGCGACTGGTACACATTTGTTGTCTGTGGACTCGCTTTTGCAACAAAATCTCCGCACTATTGTCTCCCGTTTGAAATGGGAGACGAGACAATTCTTACAAGGGAACCTCCCCATCGCACCCCTCTCAGATTTAGTTATAAGTTGGCACAGTGGATAGGCCTTGAAAAGCTGAACACAGATCAATCGAGAAAACACGAAGATGTTGTGTGGAACTATGAAAAAAATAAGGCTCGCACAACAACAACAACAAGAAGATGCACAGCATGATTCGATGCACGGTGGCAGCGCAGCATTCAGTATGTGACCAACTGCCGCGTCTCGGCACAAGTAAAACTATAATTACAAAAAGTAACACCGAAGTAATGTTGTTGTTGTTGTTGTTGTTGTTGTTGTTGTTGTCTTCAGTCCTGAGACTGGTTTGATGCAGCTCTCCATGCTACTCTATCCTGTGCAAGCGTCTTCATCTCCCAGTACCTACTGCAGCCTACATTCTTCTGAATCTGCTTAGTGTATTCATCTCTTGGTCTCCCTCTACGATTTTTACCCTCCACGCTGCCCTTCAATACTAAATTGGTGATCCCTTGATGCCTCCGAACATGTCCTACCAACCGGTCCCTTCTTCTTGTCAAGTTGTGCCACAAATTTCTCTTCTCTTCAATTCTATTCAATACTTCCTTATTAGTTATGTGATCTAACTATCTAATCTTCAGCATTCTACTGTAGCACCACATATCGGAAGCTTCTATTCTCTTCTTGTCCAAACTATTTATCGTCCATGTTTCACTTCCATACATGGCTACACTCCATACAAATACTTTCAGAAACGATTTCCTGACAGTTAAATCTATACTCGATGTTAACAAATTTCTCTTCGTCAGAAACGCTTTCCTTGCCATTGCCAGTCTACATTTTATATCCTCTCTACTTCGCCCATCATAAGTTACTTTGCTCCCCAAATAGCAAAACTCCTTTACTACTTTAAGTGTCTCATTTCCTAATCTAATTCCCTCAGCATTACCAGACTTAATTCGATTACATTCCATTATCCTTGTTTTGCTTTCGTTGATGTTCATCTTATATCCTCCTTTCAAGGCACTGTCCATTCCGTGCAACTGCTCTTCCAAGTCTTTTGCTGTCTGACAGAATTACAGTGTGATCGGCGAACCTCAAAGCTTTTATTTCTTCTCCATGGATTTTAATACCTACTCCGAATTTTTCTTTTGTTTCCTTTACTGCTTGCTCAATATGCAGATTGAATAACATCGGGGAGAGGCTACAACCCTGTCTCACTCCCTTCCCAACCACTGCTTCCCTTTCATGCCCCTCGACTCTTATAACTGCCATCTGGTTTCTGTACAAATTGTAAATAGCCTTTCGCTCCCTGTATTTTACCCCTGCCACCTTTAGAATTTGAAAGAGAGTATTCCAGTCAACATTGTCAAAAGCTTTCTCTAAGTCTACAAATGCTAAAAATGTAGGTTTGCCTTTCCTTAATCTATTTTCTACGATAAGTCGTAGGGTCAGTATTGCCTCACGTGTTCCAACATTTCCGCGGAATACAAACTGATCTTCGCCGAGGTCGGCTTCTACCAGTTTTTCCATTCGTCTGTAAAGAATTCGCGTTAGTATTGTGCAGCTGTGACTTATTAAACTGATAGTTCGGTAATTTTCACATCTGTCAACACTTGCTTTCTTTGGGATTGGAATTATTATATTCTTATTGAAGTCTGAGGGTATTTCGCCTGTCTCATACATCTTTCCCACCAGATGGTAGTGTTTTGTCAGGACTGGCTCTCCCAAGGCCGTCAGTAGTTCCAATGGAATGGTGTCTATTCCCGGGGCCTTGTTTCGACTCACGTCTTTCAGTGGTCTGTCAAACTCTTCACGCAGTATCGTATCTCCCATTTCATCTTCATCTACATCTACATCCTCTTCCATTTCCATAATATTGTCCTCAAGTACATCGCCCTTGTATAGACCCTCTATATACTCCTTCCACCTTTCTGTTTTCTCTTCTTTGCTTAGAACTGGGTTTCCATCTGAGCTCTTGATATTCATACTAGTGGCTCTCTTTTCTCCAAAGGTCTCTTTAATTTTCCTGTAGGCAGTATCTATCTTACCCCTAGTGCGATAAGCCTCTACATCATTACATTTGTCCTCTAGCCATCCCTGCTTAGCCATTTTGCACTTCCTGTCGATCTCATTTTTGAGACGTTTGTATTCCTTTTTGCCTGCTTCATTTACTGCGTTTTTATATTTTCTCCTTTCATCAATTAAATTCAATATTTCTTCTGTTACCCAAGGATTTCTACTAACCCTCGTCTTTTTACCTACTTGATCCTCTACTGCCTTCATTACTTCATCCCTCAAAGCTATCCATTCTTCTTCTACTGTATTTCTATCCCCCATTCCTGTCAATTGTTCCCTTATGCTCTCCTTGAAACTCTGTACAACCTCTGGTTTAGTCAGTTTATCCAGGTCCCATCTCCTTAAATTCCCACCTTTTTGCAGTTTCTTCAGTTTTAATCTACAGTTCATAACCAATAGATTGTGGTCAGAGTCCACATCTGCCCCTGGAAATGTCTTACAATTTAAAACCTGTTTCCTAAATCTCTGTGTTACCATTATATAATCTATCTGATACCTTGTAGTATCTCCAGGATTCTTCCATGTATACAACCTTCTTTTATGATTCTTGAACCGAGTGTTAGCTATGATTAAGTTATGCTCTGTCCAAAATTCTACCAGACGGCTTCCTCTTTCATTTCTCTCCCCAAATCCATATTCACCCACTACGTTTCCTTCTCTCCCTTTTCCTACTCTCGAATTCCAGTCGCCCATGACTATTAAATTTTCGTCTCCCTTCACTACCTGAACAATTTCTTTTATTTCATCATACATTTCATCAATTTCTTCATCATCTGCAGAGCTAGTTGGCATATAAACTTGTACTACTGTAGTAGGTGTGGGCTTCGTATCTATCTTGGCCACAATAATGCGTTCACTAAGCTGTTTGTAGTAGCTTACCCGCGTTCCTATTTTCCTATTCATTATTAAACCTACTCCTGCATTACCCCTATTTGACTTTATAACCCTGTAATCACCGGACCAAAAGTCTTGTTCCTCCTGCCACCGAACTTCACTAATTCCCACTATAACTTTAACCTATCCATTTCCCTTTTTAAATTTTTTAACCTACCTGCCCGATTAAGGGATCTGACGTTCCACGCTCCGATCCGTAGAACGCCAGTTTTCTTTCTCCTGATAACGACATCCTCTTGAGTAGTCCCCGCCCGGCGATCCGAATGGGGGACTATTTGACCTCCGGAATATTTTACCCAAGTTGACGCCATCATCAATTAATCATACAGTAAAGCTGCATGCCCTCGGGAAAAATTACGGCTGTAGTTTCCCCTTGGTTTCAGCCGTTCACAGTACCAGCACAGCAAGGCCGTTTTGGTTAGTGTTACAAGGGCAGATCAGTCAACCAGCCAGACTGTTGCCCCTGCAACTACTGAAAAGGCTGCTGCCCCTCTTCAGGAACCACACGTTTGCTGGCCTCTCAACAGATACCCCTCCGTTGTGGTTGCACCTACGGTACGGCCATCTGTATCGCTGAGGCACGCAAGCCACCCCACCAACGGCAAGGTCCATGGTTCATGGGGGTAGGCCCGAAGTAGTACTTCACGTAATGTTGTCTACAGCCACAGACAACAGCCATCATTAACGTGGACAAATATTTTTTTTTTTTCAGTCTTCATTCTTCTGACTGGTTAGATGCGGCACGCCAGGAATTTCCTCTCCTGTGCTAACGTCTTCATCTCAGAGTAGCACTTGCAACCTACGTCCTCAATTATCTGCTGTATGTATTCCAATCTCTGTCTTCCTCAACAGTTTTTACCCTCCAGTAACACGGAAGTTGATGTCTTGACACATCGCTTGTCATCCTGTCCCTTTCTTCCTTGTGAGTGTTTTCCTTGCCGGTTCTGCGGAGATCATCCTCATTCCTTCCTTACCTTATCAGTCCACCTAATTTTTAACAATCTTATGTAGCACCACATCTCAAATGCTTCAACTACCTTATGTTCCAGTTTTTTCTACAGGCCATACTTCACTGCCATTCATGTCTTGCTCGAAGCGTAAATTCTCAGAACGCGCCAGGAATTTCCTCTCCTGTGCTAACGTCTTCATCTCAGAGTAGCACTTGCAACCTACGTCCTCAATTATCTGCTGTATGTATTCCAATCTCTGTCTTCCTCAACAGTTTTTACCCTCCAGTAACACGGAAGTTGATGTCTTGACACATCGCTTGTCATCCTGTCCCTTTCTTCCTTGTGAGTGTTTTGCTTGCCGGTTCTGCGGAGATCATCCTCATTCCTTCCTTACCTTATCAGTCCACCTAATTTTTAACATTCTTATGTAGCACCACATCTCAAATGCTTCAACTACCTTATGTTCCAGATTTTTCTACAGGCCATACTTCACTGCCATTCATGTCTTGCTCGAAGCGTAAATTCTCAGAAATTTCTTCCTAAAATTGAAGCGTGTGTCCGACGCTAGCCGACTTCTCTTGCCCAGGAATGCTCTCTTTACCAGTGCAACACTGCTTTTTATGTCGTCCTTGCTCCGTCCGTCCAGTGTTTCTTCGCTGCCTTGTAGCTGCATTCCTTAACTTCGCGCTGTCCTCACTTCTGCTGCTCCTCATTACTTTCGTCTTTACCGAGCGAGGTGGCTCAGTGGTTAGCACGCTGGACTCGCATTCGGGAGGACGACGGTTCAAACCCGCGTCCTGGCATCCTGATTTAGTTTTTCGGTTATTTCTCTAAATCGCTTCAGGCAAATGCCGCGATGGTTCCTTTGAAAAAGAGCACAGCCGATTTCCTTCCCCATTCTTCCCTAATCCGAGCTTCTGCTTCGTCTCTAATGACCTCGCCGTCGACGGGATGTTAAACGCTAATCTCCTCCCCCTGCTTTCGCCTTTCTTCGATTTACACTCAATCCATATTCTACACTCATTAGACTGTTCATTCCAGTCAATGAGCCGGTCGCTGTGGCGCTGCTGCTACGGTCGCAGGTTCGAATCCTGCCCGGGCATGCATGTGTGTGATGTCCTTAGATTGATGATGATGTCCCATACTCCGAGGAGCGTAGGGGGCGATGCGGGAGACCCGCGCCGCCGACTAGGCAAGGTCCTAGCGGAGGTGGTTTGCCATTGCTTTCCTCCGACCGTAATGAGTATGAATGATGAATGTGGTGTCACCGCCAGACACCACACTTGCTAGGTGGTAGCCTTTAAATCGGCCGCGGTCCAGTAGTATACGTCGGACCCGCGTGTCGCCACTGTCAGTGATTGCAGACCGAGCGCCGCCACACGGCAGGTCTAGAGAGAATTCCTAGCACTCGCCCAAGTTGTACAGCCGACTTTGCTAGCGATAGTTCACTGACAAAATACGCTCTCATTTGCCGAGACGATAGCATAGTCTTCAGCTACGTCATTTGCTACGACCTAGCAAGGCGCCATTATCAGTTACTATTGATATTGTAACGAATGTACAGACAAGAGCTACGTTCAACATTAATGGATTAAAGTTAAGTATTCCACCAGCTACATCCTTTTTTTCTAAGTTCTTATTTCCTTGTCCTGTTCGAGACCTCGCGCCAGCCTGCGTGAGCTTAAAGGCGTGCCTTTCGGCTTCCTCTACCATTAGTGGGTTGGCTCTCATGCCAATCCACAACAATGAATATGACACAACACCATTTCGAGGCAGGAAAAATCCCCGACCCCGCCGGGAATCGAACCCGGGAACCCGTGCGCAGGAAGCGAGAACGCTTCGGCAAGACCACGAGCTGCGGACATCCTTAGGTTTAAGTAGTTCTAAGTCTAGGGGCTGAGTACCTCAGATGTTAAGCCCCACAGTGCTTAGAACCATTTGATTTGTAATTCTGAGGTTTGCAATGTCATCAGCGAACCTTATCATTTCGAGTTCACTGCTGAACTTATCTTTTATTTCAATCATGTATAGACCGAACCGTAGGGGCGAAAGACTGCATCCCTGTCTTACACGCCTTTAATCCGACACTTCGTTCTTGGTGTTACAATCTTACTCTTAAGTCTTGGTCCTTGTACGTTCCGTATATTACCCGTCTTTCCCTATAGCTTACCTCTATTTTTCTCAGAATTTAAAAATTGCGAAAGAGGGTACTAAGGTATGAAAAATGTCTGATTTTCACGCAACTCCAGTGTTAAAAAACAAAAACAAAAAAAAACGTTAAATCTATTCAGAGGGAGCAAGTCACCAGGCTCTGACGGCATCTCCAGTCAAAATCTTCTTTGAACACGTCGTGTAATCAGCTCCTTTGCTAACTCGTACACTGACGGAAAAAGTCGCAAGATCAATGAGTTGTGCGAGATAGAAGAAAGACGGCAGACGTGTTCCGACATCTGACACGTGATGTCTGTTGAAATTTTGTGCCAGTCGCGCAAGAGTGACCTTAATGGCGCCACTATGAGGGTGCGAATCAGGTTTGCTTTAGATCCACGCTGTAACGGTCGTGAGGGTTACTTACCTTTGAGATTGGACGTGGTGAATCGATGTTAGTCGAGAATGATTTTAAGGCGACAAAAACGTCATTATGAACCCCTCACTGAATTTGATCGAGGTCGTGTAATAGGGCTACGAGAAGCTGCATGTTTCTTCTACGATACTGCAGAAAATCTTGCCAGGAATGTAGCCACTGTACACGATTGCTGGCAGCGGTGGACACGGTAAGGTACGTTCGCAAGAAGACCGAGCTCCATACAGCCACGTGGCTCTACCGAGACGGAAGACCATCGTGTTCGGCGTATGGCTCTGGTGCACCGTACTGCATCTGCAGCAGCAGTTTGAGCAGCACTTGGCACCACGGGAACACAACGAACTGTCGCAAATCGGTTGCTTCATGGACAGCTCTGAGCTAGACGCCCTGTAGCGTGCATTCCGCTGACCCCAAACCACCACCATTTGCGACTCCAATGGTGTTAAGCGAGAGCTCATTGGAGGGCACGGTGGAGTTGAGTTTTCTGATGAAAGCTGTTTCTGCCTCGGAGCCAGTGATGGTTGTGAGGAGACCATTTGAGGGCCTGCACCCAACCTGTCTGTGTGCTAGAGACTCTGGATCTACACCTGGAGTTATGGTCTTGGGCGCGTTTTCGTATGTTTATCTCACGCAACCTGACTGCAAAATTGTACGGCAATCAAGGTGACTTGACCTGTCGCGCTGCTATTGATGAACAGCATTCCGGGGAGTGTTTTCCAACTGGATAACGCTCGTCCCGATTCCACTGTTGTAACCCGACGCGCTCTACAGGGTGTCGAGGTCTTGCCTCGCCCTGCTCGATCACCAGATCTGTGTCCAGTCGAGCCACACGCCGGACATCACCGGACGACAACTGCAGCGTCGTCCACAAACAGCTTTAACGGTCCCTGCATCGATGGACCGAGTGCGACAGCCATGGAACTTCATCCCACATCTGTATGACAAAGCAAGCACGTTTGCACGGATGCACTCGACATACCGGCGGCTACGCCGGTTGTTAATGTACCGGCATTTCACATCTCCACCGGCTTATCTCGGGCTCACATTAACCTGCGATCTTGGAAAGTTAATCGCGTAAATATGTTACGTAGACAAATGTATTCCGAAATTTCATTGCTCTTCATTAAATTATGTTTTGGTTCAAAATGGCTCTGAGCACTATGGGACTTAACTTCTAAGGTCATCAGTCCCCTAGAACTTAGAACTACGTAAACCTAACTAACCTAAGGACATCACACACATCCATGCCCAAGGCAGGATTCGAACCTGCGACCGTAGCAGCCGCGCGGTTCCAGACTGTAGCGCCTTTAACCGCTTGGCCACCACGGCCGGCTATGTTTTGGTGTCGCGACTTTTTTCCGCCAGTGTATTTCCGAGAATCGCTTGCGCAGCGAACAGCGCCGTGTGAATGGGAAAGAGCAAAGCGGGCAGAAGCAAACAGATTCACAGGACTCCACATCGATGTCGCTGACATCTCTGTGTTGCAGGATCCTGCAGTATTTTCACAATGTAATATATTATAACGTTCCTGGAGGAAAGCAGGCGTGTCTCAGAGACAAAACACGGATTCGGGATGAACCATTCTTGTGAAACCCGGCTTCCTTTGCTCAAACACATCTCGCAAGCGAAGGACGCAGAGAAACAGACGCGGATACACTCCGTCTTCCCAGGTTTCCGTAAAGCGCCCGGCGCTGTACTGCGGGGCCGACCGCTAAGCAATATACGATCGTACGGACTATCTTCGAAATACGTGAGTGCCTCAAGGGATATTTGACTAATATTTTGATTGACTGAAACTGTGGGTTCTTGGTGAAACATCCTGTGTTCTAAGAACCAAATGACACGTTTTGACTTGTTTCAAAAAACTATATCATTTCTGTACGAACAACACTTCGGGTTGTAATCCCGTTTTAGGCGGACATGGTAGAGTGTACTATAAATTGAACTTCTAACTCGAGAGTTGTTCGTACAAAAATAATAAAGTTTTGTGCAACAAGGCAGAAGAGTATTTCCTTTGGTTCACATATTCGATTAATGCGTGTCTGTACTGGGCGCCGAATGCTCCACAGAAACGAATCTGACATCGTGGTGTGTCGCAAGGAATCGTAATAGGTCCCCCAGAGTCCTCAGCATACGTAAACACTTCATCAGACACGCTGTGTTGAGCACTGCCCGCGGGGTGAAATGCTGTTCTAATACATATAGATGACAGGGTGCCAGGAGAACGAAACCTTAAGAGCGGTGTTTCTGGAGAAATTTAACGGATGCAAATGTTTGCGAAATACCCCGTGCGTGGTGTATAGTAATACAACTGCAAGAACACAAGCAGTTTTTTTTCTTTTTTTTTAACGAATCCATAATGGGTTCGAGTGGCACATACAGTCGACCCTCTGTATTTCTGTTTTTAGGTTTTAATTCTGATTCTTACCGAAAATGAAATATAAAAACGGAAATATCGACATTCAAAGGACGTTAATTCTTAAAATATACTTGCATAAAATATAGTTGCTTTATTATTAAAAGTGTTGAAAAAGTCCAGCCTATATGAAGCCCCCTGGTACGAAGAGAAAACTGTGGGATTTTAACACATTTAGTAAGTGCATCATTTCTTAGGCATGTGTTGACGTATTTTGTAGATGATGTACGCCACCGCCATACGTAGCCTTTCTCGTTCAAATTTCAAATCAATTTCTTAAACTTCCAGGGGCATCGCAAATGCTACATTCCTCAACAAATTTTTAACGTTCACACGAACGTCTTCTGTTTTATTCGTTTTGCTTTACCATGATGTGTTTCCTCAGTCAGTTATAAATCATGTTGGAGGTTTCAGGCATCATTTTAGTTAATAATTGCGGATATACAACAGCACTGAATTTCAGACCCTCTTTAGCTTCTGCCAGTAGCTAGAAATCGTAATGTAGCTAACAGCATCTCCTTGCTGCTTACAGCCTCTCTCGTGTCTGTTTTCTCTTCCGATAAGAAGGGAGTGAAGATATTCGGTAGCTCTGAAATGCATGATTCATCGATTGTTAGATAATTATGAAGACTATTAACTCCCAGCTGCTTAAGTAACAGAGCGTGGATGAATTTCTTTCTTTGCATCAGTCACTTCTTTGCCCTCAGCTTGCTCTCGAATTTTTTTACAGCCAAGGCAAACCCTCGTTTCTATTTCTGCACAAAGCGAAGCGGGATCTCGTAGGACATGCTCAGTGAACTAAAGGTGAACAAATCACAACAGGGAGGCGCTGAGTGCAGTCGATCGTGACGTGTGGGCCGACACGAGACTGATCGGTCGGCCGATAAACTGGTGCGCGTGTAGAGTGGGGTCTTTACACACCAGTACGCCCACACACTCCGACGAAGAGGACACCAGTCAGCCGGCATGTATTTCCGGGAGAGTTCGCCCCCACCCCCGTGTCCCCTCCCGCTACTGGAGCCTGTACTCTGTATTCTGCGCACACTGTGTATGACCACAGCACAGCACGGAGGCACCGCCCGCCAGCCACCGAGGTCGCCCGCCTCGCCTCATTTGCTCTCATTTCCTGCCGCTCTGAGAGAGCCACGCGTCCCCCACCCGGACGGCCGCAGCACACGGGACGCAAAACGCCGACGCACATCTGGGCGAACGCTGCCCTGCGTCCTCAAAAACGAGACCAGTAGGATTGGACTGGATTGTTTGGGGGGAAGAGACCAAACAACGAGGTCATCGGTCTCATCGGATTAGGGAAGGACGGGGAAGGAAGTCGACCGTGCCCTTTCAAAGGAAACATCCCGGCATTTGCTGGAGAGATGTAGGGAAATCACGGAAAACCTAAATCAGGATGGCCGGACGCGGGATTGAACCGTCGTCCTCCCGAATGCGACACCAGTAGCACGACCGTATGGGCTGCCAAGCGAAAGTTGTTACCAGAGTGAGAATGGAGCATGTTATATAGAGTGTCCTCGAGTTGTGTAGAAGTAACCTCGCATGCGTCCCAGGGAAGTGTGTTGGCACCCTCAGTGTTTATGTTGCATATCGACGACCTTGTTCACAATACGAACACGACGGACATTACATAAGTAATGCAAAAATTTTTTTTATGGGCCAATTTCGGTTGAAAAAATGCGGAATTTTTTGTCGCCGAATAGACCCGTTTCGGCCCCTGTAGTTTCGTGAAGTTCCGACAGGGAGCGGCGCTACAAGAAACCTTCACAATGGCGTCTGTAACGGACGGGCATTCCGAGCAGACGGCTGTCTTTGATTTTCTTTTGGCGGAAAACTAGAAAGCGGATATTCACAGGCGCTTGCAGAATGTGTTCTGTCATCATCGCAACGGGGTTGCACAAACCCCTGCAATTTCCCGCGTGCCGGCTGGCTGCACGCATCTGTGACTCCTGTACTGATGGAACGTGCAGACACACTCTTTCGAGGTGACTGACGGATCACCAACAAACACAAGTCTGCGCAGCCTTAAGTACCTGACAAAGCTGCACTGGACTGTTGTTCCAGCCTCCAACCTTGGCCTCAGGAAGGATGCAGACGTGGGTGATGGAGTGGTTATTGGTGCAGCAGAACGTCGGCTTCGCTGTTAATCAATAGAGGAGTGCTGGCCGTCCCAGTAAAGTGGCGAAAGGCCGTCACATTGAACAGAGAGATTCTGAACGACACGTAGGGTTTTGTAGCCAAATGAGTGACACAACAATACAGCGTCTACATCATTCCGCAATCCACCATACGGTGCGTGGCGGAGGGTACTTCGTACCACAGCTAGCATCTTCTCTCCCTGTTCCACTCCCAAACAGAACGAGGGAAAAATGACTGCCTATATGCCTCTGTACGAGCCCTAATCTCTCTTATCTTATCTTTGTGGTCTTTCCGCGAAATATAAGTTGGCGGCAGTAAAATTGTACTGCAGTCAGCCTCCAGTGCTGGTTCTCTAAATTTCCTCAGTAGCGATTCACAAAAAGAACGCCTCCTTTCCTCCAGAGACTCCCACCCGAGTTCCTGAAGCATTTTCGTAACACTCGCGTGATGATCAAACCTACCAGTAACAAATCTAGCAGCACGCCTCTGAATTGCTTCTATGTCCTCCCTCAATCCGACCTGATAGGGATCCCAAACGCTCGAGCAGTACTCAAGAATAGGTCGTATTAGTGTTTTATAAGCGATCTCCTTTACAGACACAGCGTGTTGGAACCCTGAATAAAACCAACCTGCTTTCAGAAAAAAAGTATTGCACTACTTATTGAACACCTCTCATAGTAACCTCAGACTTTTCACAGAAATAAAAAAAATCAGTCGTCGGGTGCACAAAAAGTTTTTATTAAATTTACTTCACCGTTTCGATACATCAATATGTTCTCTTCAGAATCGTGAAACACGCTTAAATTATAAATAAGTGACGTCAAATAGGGTTCGGACAATGAAGCTATCCCAGTAAGAATTATTAAAAAATATAAAAAACTTTACTAAAAACGATTGTGCAATGGTACAGCACATTTGTTAAAACAAATGTACAATAATTGAGCACCAGGAAAACATTATATCTTCGTTAAAGAAACAATGAACAGCGTGACATCGCTAAAATATATTAGTACGAGTATATATGTTCAAACAGTTTCATGAGCACTTGCTAAGCAAAGACGCTGTAAATTCTTGTGAGTCAACTTTGCTCGCCTGATCACGTAAGAAATGAGTAAATAGGACAAAGGACACGCACTCATTACAGTATTACGGATAAAATAGAACAGAGACAGCTTACAGACAGCTAGGATGGTTTCGGCATGTCAAGAGGATGGATAAAGACAGGTGGCCCAAGAGAATGGTTTCATGGCAAACTCGAAGTGATGGGGAGACGAGGAATGGAAGAGGAAGAATGGCGAGACCCAGGCATTTGGTGACTTGGTGACCCAGCATCGACAGCTGTGGGGCACCGCAACGACAGAGAGAGAGAGAGAGAATATTTGTGGGACACGTCGTGCGATGAGTATAGCAACATAGATCCAAGAAACGAAGCACTTTTTTCGTTTCTTTAACGCATCCATATTAGTTTCGTGTGGCACAAAGAGAGAATGAAAGTTCATCGACCTTCTCTATATCTCTTTGAAGGTTTCATTTCCCGTACTTACCGGCAATGGAATCTAAAAAGCGAAATATCGACATCCAAGGACGTCAATTCATAAAACATATCTGCTTCATTGTTATCAAGATTAAAGAAGTCCGCCCTACATCCAAACCAATCTGCTAAGATTTGCGCCACCACCATGTGTAGTCTTTTTTCGAATTTGAAATGAGTTTCTTAAACTGGTATATAAGGACAGTAATAAAGTTTACATGAATGCATCTTGTTTTATTCATTTTGCTTTACTACGATGTATTTCTTTAGTCAACTATCATTCAAAATGCACGTTTCATTTTAGTTAATAATTGTGCGGATACTAAAGTACTGAATTTGAGGCCCTGACAGTGGCTAGAAAGCGTAATGTAGCTGACAGCCTCCCTCATGCCTGTATTCTGTTTCGTTAAGTTTTGATGATGATCGACAGCTTCGAAATCCATGATTCATCCATTCTTACACAGTTACGAAAATTATCGACTCCCAGCTGCTTAAGTAGAACAACATGGGTGAATTTCCTTCCTTGCATTAGCCACTTCTTTGCTCACAGCATTCTTTCGGATTTGTTTTTCTTTTATTTCATCTAAAAGAGCCAAGCCAAACCTCCGTTTTTGTTTCTGTTTCCGTGTAAAACCGAGCGTGATGTCGACGAACATAAACTCAATGAATAAATCACAACAATGGGACGGCGCTGTAATCGCTGAGTGCAGTCGGTCGGGACATGTGTAGGCCGACATGAAATTGGTTGGTCGGTCGGTCGGTTGGTCGGTCGGTTGGTCGATCGGTCGGTTGGTCGGTCTGTCTGTTCGTCGGTCGGCCTGTACATTCTAGTTTAAAGGGGCTGACGAAAGCCTGGTACAGAATGTTTTGTGTTAGAAGTTGACATGACAGTGGCGCGATTGGGCCGATGGTGTAGCGGCAATTCGTTGTACTTTCCAGTACCTTGGAGATGGAGCTGATAACTAGAAGGTAGTCTGCAGAAAAACAGCACGAGTTAGATCGTTGCACACAGGCAGAAGTATGCATGTTTACAAACTGTCCTCAAATGTAGAAATCATGTCGTGACTGTGGCTCATGTAAGTGTCAATTAAAATCTAACTTAAAAATATTTGTAAGCAGGTTAAGTGCTATACCAATCCCGTAGTTTTAACTTATTATCAAGTCAGCGTGTGAAAATATAAATAAAGTGCGAAAGTAAAAATATAAATCAATTTCCAGATTCGGCCATGTAAGAAATGAGGAATAAGAGAGAGGACACAGACTCATTATAGAATTACAGATAAAATAGGACCGCTATGATGGTTTGGACATGTCAGAAGAATAGCTGAAAACAGATGACCCAAGAGAAAAGTTTCATTAAAACCTCCTGGAAGGAGAAAAAGAGGAAGACCTTGGAAATCGTGGCTAAGTGGTATCCGAGAAGTGATGTGGAGAAGAGGAATGAAAGAGAATCAAGAATAATGGTCAGATCGAGGCACTTGTCGACAGAGTGGCGGCTGTAGGAGCTTTCCAACAAGTACAACTACTTTCACAGAACATTCCGAAATTGAAAAACACACTCTCTGTCCGCCTTCTTTACTTCATATGGAAATTTTGCGTACAGTTGACAGGGAGTGCAAAATGAAAACCTCTTGCCTTAATTTTAAGGGCTTGCTGAATGATGAGCTCACACCGAAAAACAGACTGCTTTGTACATAATACCTTTTAAATGGCGTCAATTAACTTATTCCATGTCAAACTAATGTTGTAATAGGTAACACACACAGCCCGCATCTCGTGGTCGTGCGGTAGCGTTCTCGCTTCCCACGCCCGGATTCCCGGGTTCGATTCACGGCGGGGTCAGGGATTTTCTCTGCCTCGTGATGGCTGGGTGTTGTGTGCTGTCCTTAGGTTAGTTAGGTTTAAGTAGTTCTAAGTTCTAGGGGACTGATGACCATAGATGTTAAGTCCCATAGTGCTCAGAGCCATTTGAACCATTTAACACACACAAGGAACTGACTTGTGCACGTAAAAGTACAAAATCGACAGATGTAAAGGTAATTTCTGGAGTACCCCAAAGTAGTATGATAGCACCGTTTTGTTTTCAATGTATATAAATGCTCTAGCAGAAATCGTGGAAGCTCTTTAAGATTGTTCACAGATGATGCGGTTGGCTAAAACGAAGTAACAACTTAAGAGGACAGAATCGATTTGCAGAACGACCTGCAGATTATTGATGAATGGTGCAGGCTCTGGCAGTTGACCCTGAACGTAAGTAAATGTAACATATTGTGCTTACATAGGAAAAGGGATCCAGTACTGTACAACTACATTACTGAGGAACAGTTGCTGGAAACAGTATCTACCGTAAAATATGTAGGAGTAAATATCCAGAGCGACTTTGAGTGGATTGACCACATGAAACTAATACTAGGAAAATCAGATAAAAGGAGGAAGAATGTTAAGGAAATGTAACTCATCCGCGAAGGAAGTAGCTTATAAGGCGTTTGTTCGACCGTTTCTTTTGTTCATCAATATGGGATCCTTACCACGTAGGTCTGATAGAAGAGATAAAGAAGATCCAACGAATAGCAGCGCCTTCCGTTGCGTAATCGTTTATTCGGTGTAAAAGCTTGTGGCAGACGTTACAAGAGAGGCTTTTTGCATCTTGGAGAGGCTTACTATCGAAACTCCGAGAAATGACATTCCGGGAAGAGTTGTTCAACATATTACTTCCTCCCACATACACCTTGCGTAGTAATCACTACGAGAAAATTCGAGAAATGAGAGCCAATTCAGAGGCTTACCGACAATCATTCTTCCCGCGCGCGTCATTCGCGAGTGGAAAAGACATCAGTTAGTGGAACGAGAAATACGCCCAACCACACACCACTAGGTGGCTTGGGGGGATTGTAGACAGCTCATACATAAAAATTTTCTCTTACACTTCACTGCTCGTTGGGCATTTAATCCAATGTTTGACTTTTTATAGGCTTATGTTAAACATTTTATACGGTTTTACAAGGTTCAGCGGATGCTTGCACTCGTACCTTGTATATAGGCGTATTTAATTCACTTCAAGTAATCGCTTTGTTGGTCGCTATTAGTCGTATATACGATGGAATATAGAGATACTTCTGCCTTCGAATTTTTTATGTGAAAACTCTTGAAGCTTTTTGAATAAAACAAACGTTATTAACATTCTACATCTTTATTCTTTCTCGACATAATCAAACCGGCGACGAACACATTTCTGCCAACGGGAGGATAGTTCGTTGATACCGTGACTTTGTTGGCGGAACCACAACCTCACCTCTCGTTGCACTGCTTCGTCACTGTAAAAGTGAAGTCCTGGAAGGTGTACTTTAAGTTCTGGAAACAGACAAAAATCGGATGGGGCCAAGTCGGGACTGTAGGTGACAGTGACAGTTGAAGGGAGAGAGAGAGAGAGAGAGAGAGAGAGAGAGAGAGAGTGTTCTGGCATTGTCACGGTGTAGGAGAGGGTGCACGGCACGCTGTTTCTCACGCAGCGACACAGTTGCGTTACGCACCACCATGCTGCATGCTGCAAGCCTGAGCTCTCTAGCGGCAGGGGACTGAAAATTTGTAGGCGTGCAGGATAAATATTTAGAATGTTAATAACGTTTGTTTCATCTAAAAAGCTTTAAGAATTTTCACATAAAAAAGAATCGGAGGCATTGCTTTTCGGCACTTCCCCACATCATGTGTTGTTTACGATACGACGGTCTGTTGCTTCCCACACATCGCAAATACATTGTAAAACAAAATATAAAAATAAAAGAAACACGACGCACTACGAAGGAATTATCCGAATGGGACGGAAATCGGTAGATACGATGCACATGTCCAGGCAAACAAATGGTTACAATTTGAAAAAAAAATTGGATTATTTATTCCAGAGAACAACTCTATCAATCATTGCCAAGCCGAATAACTGCTTGCAGAAGAGCCAGAGGTGGACTTTGCTTTGACTTGCTCAGTTTGTCAAGTTCGTGCCCTTGAATAGATAATCCAATTTTTCTGAAATTACGTCTTTGTCTGTACATGTACATCACATCTACCAGTTTTCGTCCCATTCCGATAATTCCTTCGTGATGCGACTTTTTTTTTGTCTTAGAAGTATTATGTACTTTTTTGGAATGTCAAGCTATTCAACGTTTCTTTAACGAAAATATCTGGTTTTTCTGATGCTCGTCTGTCGTCACTTTGTTTTAACAAACGTGTTATAGTTTTTTGTTGCCCAGCCATTTTAACAAACTTTTTATATTTTGTACTAATTCTTTGAAGGACGCTGTTATTGTCCTGCCGGCCGCGGTGGTCTCGCGGTTCTAGGCGCGCAGTCCGGAACCGTGCGACTGCTACGGCCGCAGGTTCGAATCCTGCCTCGGGCATGGATGTGTGTGATGTCCTTAGGTTAGTTAGGTTTAAGTAGTTCTAAGTTCTAGGGGACTTATGACCACAGCAGCTGAGTCCCATAGTGCTCAGAGCCATTTGAACCATTTTTTTTTTTTTTGTTATTGTCCTATCCTTATCTGACATCAAGTAATCTATGATTTAAGCCTGTATCAAACTTACGGAGATGGCAGATTTGCCTGTTGAATCCCGAAAGTTAATTTTACGAAAAATTTCTGTGCGGGTGACGACTGCTTTTTATTTTGGTGAAAAGAATACGTACCACAGCTTCTGAACTACATCCGTGAATAAAAACATAACCTCGGACCTTTCACAGAATATGAATACAATGACTGGTGCGACCGCTCCTAGAAAACTGTCGCGCCGTAACCAGAATCAAGTCTATATCCGAAAGCAGCGTCTCAGGCGCTGAAAGTAAGTTCATTTGCAACACTTACGCACAGACAGAACAGAACTGGCTCATGGACAGAGAATGCTGCTATTTATACAAACGTTGCGAATTCCAGATTATGCAGACGTTACAAAAATTACAAATTTCGATGCCCTTCCAGAAGTTACGTGTATTAATGTATTTGCGAATCGTTTGCAGTTCTTATGGTCATTTCTCGCAGCGTCATATTGAAGCCTCTCGATTCTTGCATAAATCTTCTTTCAATTTCTTCGTTGCATGCCCTCCTCCTCCACTCAATCTTTCCATTCTGCAAAGGGCCTCCCTGTCCCTCTCTTTGTCGTGTACGGAGATGGCCAACATTGAACTTTTTCGGCCGTCGCTCATCGTCTAATCTCATCACACTTCCACACCGTTTCAATCGCCGTTTCTCCACTTCTTCGGTGATGCACGTGGGAGTCCTCATTGGCTTCCTGATTTCTTTATTGGGATCCCTTCTCGTCATCAAATTTTACAACTTCCTCTAAAAATGCCCATTTGGACGACTTCGAGTGTACATGTATCTTCGTATTATTGATTCACGTAACTTCCTTCGTGTTTTTAATGTTATCTGAGCAAAGGACGGAATGCAGCTTAGTGATAGCTTGTTTAGCTTGTGTTGTCCTCTGGCTCATTTCTTGTTTATTGGAACACTGATGTCAGACTATAACTCCCAGATATTTATACCTTTAAAAGTTCAAGTAAACCAGTTAGCTGCGTCCGTCACTGTTTTCATTTCACCCCGTAACACGTTTACACTACCATCTTCAAGTGTAACAATGGTATTGTGTTACATTTTTGCTAGCTGGATGCAGCCACTTATTTGTTGTGGTTTCATTTTGCTACAAAAACCTATACCAAGCACTTGTCAATGTAATATGGCACTAAGATTATAAATTTTAAACGGTGACAAGAGTTGCTTACATTCCGTTCCAGTGGTCTGCCATAAACGTACATTTTAATTTAATTGCTCTCACAGTCATAGGACCGTTGCTATTCACAATATACATAAATGACCTTGTGGATGACATCGGAAGTTCACTGAGGCTTTTTGCAGATGATGCTGTGGTGTATCGAGAGGTTGTAGCAATGGAAAATTGTACTGAAATGCAGTAGGATCTGCAGCGAATTGACGCATGGTGCAGGGAATGGCAATTGAATCTCAGTGTAGACAAGTGTAATGTGCTGTGAATACATAGAAAGATAGATCCCTTATCATTTAGCTACAATATAGCAGGTCAGCAACTGGAAGCAGTTAATTCCGTAAATTATCTGGGAGTACGCATTAGGAGTGATTTAAAATGGAATGATAATATAAAGTTGATCGTCGCTAAAGCAGATGCCAGACTGAGATTCATTGGAAGAATCCTAAGGAAATGCAATCCGAAAACAAAGGAAGTAGGTTACAGTACGCTTGTTCGCCCACTGCTTGAATACTGCTCAGCAGTGTGGGATCCGTACCAGATAGGGTTGATAGAACAGATAGAGAAGGTCCAACGGAGAGCAGCGCGCTTCGTTACAGGATCATTTAGTAATCGTGAAAGCGTTACGGAGATGATAAACTCCAGTGGAAGACTCTGCAGGAGAGACGCTCGGTAGCTCGGTACGGGCTTTTGTTAAAGTTTCGAGAACATACCTTCACCGAAGAGTCAAGCAGTATATTGCTCCCTCCTACGTATATCTCGCGAAGAGACCATGAGGATAAAATCAGAGAGATTAGAGCCCACACAGAAGCATACCGACAATCCTTCTTTCCACGAACAATACGAGACTGGAATAGAAGGGAGAACCGATAGAGGTACTCAGGGTACCCTCCGCCACACACCGTCAGGTGGCTTGCGGAGTATGGATGTAGATGTAGAACACGAACCATAACAGTCCAAGATGGATAACATAAGGTTATTTACACTTTTGATTTGGCTCAACAGTATTTCCATCTGTAATAATGTCATGATGATTACTTCCTATACAGAGATATTTTCATTTAGGCAAATCTGTTGTTAGTACGGCCTTACTGCATGTGTCTACAATTTTCTTCATGTACTCGATATCAAACTCATTTGCTGGCAATCTAATTTGATCAGTTCACGGCCGGCTGCGGTGGCCGAGCGGTTCTCGGCGCTTCAGTTCGGAACCGCGGGACTGCTACGGTCGCAGGTTCGAATCCTGCCTCGAGCATGTATGTGTGTGATGTCCTTAGGTTAGTTAGGTTTAAGTAGTTCTAAGTTCTAGGAGACTGATGACCTCAGATGTCGCCAGTTGTGGAGAGGGGGGGGAGGAGGGAGGGGGAGGAAGGAGACGGGTGGGGGTTAATGTCCCATAGTGCACAGAGCCGTTTGATCAGTACACGCTGAACGTGAATAAATGTAACATACTTTGATTCCGCGAGGAACTGTTGTGCTTAGCGACCTTCTTTAAAGGTAACATATTGCGCATGCATAAGGAAAGAAATGCACTACTGCGAAATGTAAAACCACGAACAGTTATGGAAAATGAAGACAGAAAACAAACGCAGTTTTCACAGAGGTAATGCTATAATACGAAAAACGTAAGAAGGTACGTGCAACCAGACGGGGGAAAAAGCATTGTGGCTGTTGCGTGACGCAGAAACAACAGCCGATTCACAGCTGTCGCGTGTCGCCAGTTGTGGGGAGGGGGCAGGAGGGAGGGGGGAGGAAGGAGACGGGTGGGGGTTAATGTTTTATAAGGAGGGCCTCCGGTCTGCTTTGTTCTGCACGGCGGGTGGCCGGATCTGAGTTAGGTTAGGGAGACCGCTTTTCGGGCAAAGGCTGTTGCAGCTAGGAGTATTTAACAGAGGGAGGGACAGCTGCTGCCGTACAACCTGGGTAAACCTTCCGCAAACAATTGTAGCATCTTGGGCACTGGACGAATTGTTAATTTAGCGTGGGGACTCGGTGCGGCAGACTAGAATGTGCGACCTGCAGCATCAGTGGTGGCAACAGGAAAATGGGTGGCGACTCTCTCACCACCGATGACATTTTCTTTGTAATGCTATAATACGTTTCGGATCACTGCGCCGCAGACGAGTCTGCTCGGCAAACCAGCTTACGGTGTGTGGCGGAGGGCACCTCGTGTGCCACTCTCACTTCCCTGCTTTTTTTATTGCAGCCGCGAGTCGTTCGCGGGAAGAACCGATTTCTGTCAAGCCACTGTGTGGGTTAGAATCCCTGTAAGTTCATTTTCGTTTTACGGACTTCTCGCGAGATCTACCTAGGAGAAAGCAAAATTATTGGTTGACTCTTGTAGCGACGTGCGATCTCGCAGCTTTAACAGCAAACCACACAGTGAAGCAGAACGCCTCTCCCGTAGCGCCTACCACTGGAATTGGTCGGTCGTGTCTGTGACGCCTTCGCGCACACTAAACGAACTCGTAACGAAACGTGCTGCTGTTCTTTGTACATTCTCTATTCCCTCCATAAGACTAACCTGATATAGCTCCCACCCTAACAAGAAGTATTCAAGTATTGGTGAACGAGTGTTTTGTGAGGTAGCTCCTTTGTTGACGGTCTTCATTTCCTGAGTATTCTTTCAGTGACCCTCTGTCTGGCACCTGCCTTTCCTGCAATTAGTTTTTTTGTGGTCGTTGCACTTTAACTCGCTCCATACACATACAATAGATATTTTCTGGATTTCACTGGTTCCACTGATCGTTCTGCAATCCTGTAAGCATAGAATAACGGATCTTCCTGTCTAATTATGCACAACACGCTACATTTGTTTATGTTGGTAGTTAATCGCCCCTCCCTGCACCGAGTGTCCATACTCTGCAGGTCTTCCTGTATTTTCTTGCGTTGCGACTTCTGTGTACAACAGCACCATCTCCGGACAAGCAGCTTATGAAGTTATCTACAAGGCCATTTATGTGTGTTATCAAATACATCCGAAGTTATTTTTGTGTCTAAAGACTTTTCTCCGTACAGAATGACATGCTGTGTTCGGTTTGTCAAAAATTCTTCAACAGGATCACACAGTTGCTATAATATTCCGTAGCTTGGATTTTGTTAATTAGACAGCAATGCGGAACTAACTATTCCTCGGTGCCTAACTTCCTACTGTTTTTCCACAATTTCAATAAACAGAAGAGATACACATAACAGGGACTTTAGTCATCAATAATATGCTCTTCTTTACTAATTACAGCAGCCTACCAACGCTGGGTAGCTTCTCGACGCCGTGACTGTACAAATCACACGGTTCTCAGGCGGAGAAGTTGTCGAACCGTGTTCGGAAAAGTTCCTTCACGGTTGTTCGGTAGAGGGAGGAAGAGGTGACAGTCTGAGGGCGCAAGGTCAGACGAATGAGGTGGGTGCGGAATGGCTCTCCAAACGAAATTCCTGTGCGGTGTTTTCTGGCAGTGAGCAGAATGTGGGCGGACTTAATCGTGGAGTAGCTAGCATCTCTTCACGCAGTCTTCCCACTCGATGTTCTCCGACTGCGTCTGCAAGGTGTCAGCAGTGGTGGTTACACCTCGGGGAAGCAAATCGTAGGCAATGCGTACGTGCTGCACCAGGCCGTCGCTGTTCCACCAGGTGCGTGACATCTTTTGCGGATGAGCGCAGGTTTTTGTAGGGGGAGTTGCTGCTTTGTTTAAGCTCAACCATTCCTTTCTTTTCTTTGTTAGCACAAAGACACCATTTCTCGTCAGCAGTAACGATACAGGATAGAAATGTCCGGAGTTGTTCACGAGCCACTTGACGACTAGCAAGCAGAGATGCAAATATGGCCACCCGCTACGGTCGCAGGTTCGAGTCCTGCGTCGGTCACGGATGTGTGTGATGTCCTTAGGTTAGTTCTAAGTTCTAGGGGACTGATGACCTCAGAAGTTAAGTCACATAGTGCTCAGAGCTACTTGACCCAATTTAGAACATGCGATACCTGTACACTCGATTTTCGAACCTACATACAAATCTCGCACGATGGTGGAATGACCACAGTTCATGGCATTTGTCAGTTTCCGAGTACACCGACATGGGTCATTGTGGGTTGATACCTTTAAACTGTCTTCATCAAACCCCGAAGGTCTTGCTGAACGTCGTCAGTCAATTACGGTAAAATCATCCTCCTTAAAACGAGAAAACTATTTTCTTTCCGTGCTTTGTCAAATGGCATTATCCCCACACATGGTGCAAATGTTTCTGGCTGCCTCAGCTGCTGTCACTCCCCTATTGAAGTTAAACAGACGAATATGTCGGAAATGCGATTTCTCCACTTGGCACTCGTTTTTCTAGTGTCACCAGCTCCACTCACTATCTCCAAATGACGAATGACAAATAGCGACAGTGAACTACAAATAAATGATAATCGACAAATCAACCCATAGAAACCAGAATACGAACATGCAAAACCAAAACGCTGCGAACTTGTGCAGCAACCCAGTACACGGAACGCGTTACGGGAGTCGAGGACCAGCCCACGTTGCTGGGCGCCTGCTGCTCTCTGCGTCCCGTGGCCGAACACAGCCAGCTCTGTTTCACACACGGTCCTCGTTTTCGAAACCCCTATCGATTCCTGTAGAGGAGCGTTTCGGTCGCCACAAATGTCACAATAAGCGAGCAGAAAACATGTTCCACACTTATACATCACACTGACGTCAGAGGTATTGGCCTGTAGTTCTGTGGGTCTGTTCGACGACCTTTCTTGGAATCTTGGATGACCTGCCCTTTCGTCTGTAGCGCTCTACAGTCGGTGTCCAGTATCACGGTTGTAATAGTGTTCTGTTGTACAGTCACCGCTCCAGGGCAGATAATGGAAAGAGATCAAGGGAGGAAAAAGAAGCAAAAGAGGAAGTAAAAAAAAACGGATAAGTGAGACTAGGACTCGCGCACCGAGGGTTCCGCACAAACTGTGTTATGTATACACAGACACTTCAAACGTCCCAGCTATCGACCGTCTCAAAGATTTTTGCCTCTTAACGATATTTATTATATCTACATATCGGTCCCGGGATTTCCAAGACTTTCGAGAATAACTAAAAAATTACTTTTCTCGTGTGATATGATTAGAAATTAACAATTTAGGACTTTCGCTTTACTTGTAGTGTTAAACTATTCTTATTGACAAATTCCATTACTCTAGAACAACGGGAAGTACCTTACAGGTTTTGAGGAGTGAGTTTCCGAGTGTAAAAATATGTGATATTAATGGCAGTATCTTCTGGTTGCATTCACTTAGAAGCTTAAATATTAAACAACGTCAAGGGACTATACGCCTTAGTATATAACATAAACTTTAACTTGATACATGTATGCTTTCGTGAGAAAAATGGGTCATAAGAGGAGGACAGATACACAGATGGACACACAGTCCGATAGCAAATGACCAAAAAAGTTTTTTGCTTGTGGTATAGTATCAGATTCTTTTTGTTTTGGTTGTATTCTGGAAACTTGGCTGTTCGCTAATCTGATGATTCGAGGTCTACCGGAGGTGCCCTATACGTTTTACAATTTTGGTAAACATTTTTGGAAACAGTGATCAATAGAGTATTATATTTTAACTTAAGTTCAGTCTTGATCACAACACTTATGTCTCAATAACATAGGTGACCGGTTTCGGGTATATTTATATAACCATCTTCAGACCCATGGCTTCCTTGGAGGATGGTAGGCGGAGCTCTCCTCAGCTGCTTCGTAGCAGCTGCACCTACCATCCTCCAAGGAAGCCACGGGTCTGAAGATGCTTATATAAATATAACCGAAACCGCTTACCTATGTTATTGAGAAATAAGTGTTGTGGCTGGCTCTGAGCACTATGGGACTCAACTGCTGAGGTCATTAGTCCCCTAGAACTTAGAACTAGTTAAACCTAACTAACCTAAGGACATCACAAACATCCATGCCCGAGGCAGGATTCGAACCTGCGACCGTAGCGGTCTTGCGGTTCCAGACTGCAGCGCCTTTAACCGCACGGCCACTTCGGCCGGCAATAAGTGTTGTGATCAAGACTGAACTTATCCTATACATTTTGATCAGATAGTTTGACGGTGACACAAATTTGAACTTAAGTGCGTCTTTAACAGTCGGACGGAGAGACAGATGGACAGCATAAAGTGATGCTATAAAGGCTCCGTTTTTACGGATTGATGTACAGGGCCCTAAACGGGGAAGTAGAAGAAGGCAGTCTTTGTCTCGCAGCCGCACGTTTCATTCTAAACCACGCATTTCGAAAGACGGCTAAATGGGTACTTGCGCAGCGTGAATGAGACAGCAGCTAAGGCCGGACCTCTGCCTCCGCAACGTACACCTGTCGACGAAAAACACGATAAAGGTTTCCACACCAGTCGCCTTTCGTTTTATTCTTCAATTTTTCTTTTCCATTACCGGTTTCGAATCGGCTAGCCATTCAGCATCATCATCATCATTTAAGACTGATTATGCCTTTCAGCGTTCAGTCTGGAGCATGGTCCCCCTTATAAAATTCCTCCATGCTCTCTTATTCAGTGCTAACATTGGTGCCTCTTCTGATGTTAAGCCTATTACTTCAAAATCATTCTTAACCGAATCCAGGTACCTTCTCCTTGGTCTGCCCCGACTCCTCCTACCCTCTACTGCTGAACCCATGAGTCTCTTGGATAACCTTGCTTCTCCCATGCGTGTAACATGACCCCACCATCTAAGCCTGTTCGCCCTGACTGCTACATCTATAGAGTTCGTTCCCAGTTTTTCTTTGATTTCCTCATTGTGAACACCCTCCTGCCATTGTTCCCATCTACTAGTACCTGCAATCATCCTAGCTACTTTCATATCCGTAACCTCAACCTTGTTGATAAGGTAACCTGAATCCACCCAGCTTTCGCTCCTATACAACAAAGTTGGTCGAAAAATTGAACGGTGCACAGATAACTTAGTCTCGGTACTGACTTCCTTCTTGAAGAAGAGAGTAGATCGTAGCTGAGTGCTCACTGCATTTGCTACACCTCGCTTCCAGTTCTTTCACTATGTTCCCATCCTGTGACAATATGCATCCTAAGTACTTGAAACCGTCCACCTGTTCTAACTTTGTTCCACCTATTTGGCACTCAATCCGTTTATATCTCTTTCCCACTGACGTTACTTTTATTTTGGAGATGCTAATCTTTATACCATAGTCCTTACATTTCTGATCTAGCTCTGAAATATTACACTCCTGGAAATTGAAATAAGAACACCATGAATTCATTGTCCCAGGAAGGGGAAACTTTATTGACACATTCCTGGGGTCAGATACATCACATGATCACACTGACAGAACCACAGGCACATAGACACAGGCAACAGAGCATGCACAATGTCGGCACTAGTACAGTGTATATCCACCTTTCGCAGCAATGCAGGCTGCTATTCTCCCATGGAGACGATCGTAGAGATGCTGGATGTAGTCCTGTGGAACGGCTTGCCATGCCATTTCCACCTGGCGCCTCAGTTGGACCAGCGTTCGTGCTGGACGTGCAGACCGCGTGAGACGACGCTTCATCCAGTCCCAAACATGCTCAATGGGGGACAGATACGGAGATCTTGCTGGCCAGGGTAGTTGACTTACACCTTCTAGAGCACGTTGGGTGGCACGGTATACATGCGGACGTGCATTGTCCTGTTGGAACAGCAAGTTCCCTTGCCGGTCTAGGAATGGTAGAACGATGGGTTCGATGACGGTTTGGATGTACCGTGCACTATTCAGTGTCCCCTCGACGATCACCAGTGGTGTACGGCCAGTGTAGGAGATCGCTCCCCACACCATGATGCCGGGTGTTGGCCCTGTGTGCCTCGGTCGTATGCAGTCCTGATTGTGGCGCTCACCTGCACGGCGCCAAACACGCATACGACCATCATTGGCACCAAGGCAGAAGCGACTCTCATCGCTGAAGACGACACGTCTCCATCCGTCCCTCCATTCACGCCTGTCGCGACTCCACTGGAGGCGGGCTGCACGATGTTGGGGCGTGAGCGGAAGACGGCCTAACGGTGTGCGGGACCGTAGCCCAGCTTCATGGAGACGGTTGCGAATGGTCCTCGCCGATACCCCAGGAGCAACAGTGTCCCTAATTTGCTGGGAAGTGGCGGTGCGGTCCCCTACGGCACTGCGTAGGATCCTACGGTCTTGGCGTGCATCCGTGCGTCGCTGCGGTCCGGTCCCAGGTCGACGGGCACGTGCACCTTCCGCCGACCACTGGCGACAACATCGATGTACTGTGGAGACCTCACACCCCACGTGTTGAGCAATTCGGCGGTACGTCCACCCGGCCTCCCGCATGCCCACTATACGCCCTCGCTCAAAGTCCGTCAGCTGCACATACGGTTCACGTCCACGCTGTCGCGGCATGTTACCAGTGTTTGCGATGGAGCTCCGTATGTCACGGCAAACTGGCTGACACTGACGGCGGCGGTGCACAAATGCTGCGCAGCTAGCGCCATTCGACGGCCAACACCGCGGTTCCTGGTGTGTCCGCTGTGCCGTGCGTGTGATCATTGCTTGTACAGCCCTCTCGCAGTGTCTGGAGCAAGTATGGTGCGTCTGACACACCGGTGTCAATGTGTTCTTTTTTCCGTTTCCAGGAGTGTACTTTGCAAACTTTCAATCGAATCTGCCATCACAACTAATTCATCTGCATATGCGAGACTGCTTATTTTGTGTTCACATATCTTAATCTCACCCAGCCAGTCTACTGTTTTCAACATATGATCCATAAATAATATGAACAATAGTGGAGACAGGTTGCAGCCTTGTCTTACCCCTGAAACTGCTCTGAACCACGAACAATTTACCGTCAACTCTAACTGCTGCCTGACTATCTATGTAAAGACCTTTAATTGCTTGCAAAAGTTTGCCTCCTATTCCATAATCTCTTAGAACAGACAATAACTTCCCCCTATGACCCCGGTCATATGCCTTTTCTAGATCTGTAAAGCATAGATACAATTCCCTGTTCCACTCGTAACACTTCTCCATTATTTGCCGTAAGCTAAAGATCTGGTCCTGATGCATTCATAATCGGGGAAAAGAAAAAAAAAAAAAATACGTACCACGTGATGACGAATCGCTAGGCGATTCGGAATCGCTAGGCGATTCGAAAGCGGTACCGGAAAATACACTACTGGCCATTAAGTGCTACACCAAGAAGAAATGCAGATGATAAACGGGTATTCATTGGACAAATATTACTAGAACTGACATGTAGTTACATTTTCACGCAATTTGGGTGCATAGATCCTGAGAAATCAGTACCCAGAACAACTACCTCCGACCGTAATAACGGCCTTGATACGCCTGGGCATTGAGTCAAACAGAGCTTGGATGGCGTGTACAGGTACAGCTGTCCATCCAGCTTCAACACGATACCACAGTTCATCATGAGTAGTGACGCGTATTGTAACGAGCCAGTTTCTCGGCCACCATTGACGAGATGTTTTCAACTGGTGAGAGATCTGGAGAATGTGCTGGCCAGGGCAGCAGTCGAACATTTTCTGTATCCAGAAACGCCCGTACAGGACCTGCAACATGTTGTCGTGCATTATCCTGCTGAAATGTAGGGTTTCGCAGGGATCGAATGAAGGGTAGAGCCACAGGTCGTAACACATGTGAAATGTAACGTCCACTGTTCAAAGTGCCGTCAATGCGAACAAGAGGTGACCGAGACGTGTAACCAATGCCACCCCATACCATCACGCCGGGTGATACGCCAGTATGGCGATGACGAATACACGCTTCCAATGTGCGTTCACCACGATTTCGCCAAACACGGATGCGACCATGATAATGCTGTAAATAGAACGTGGTTTCATCCGAGAAAATGACGTTTTGCCATACGTGCACCCAGGTTCGTCGTTGAGTACAACATCGCAGACGCTCCTGTCTGTGATGCAGCGTGAAGGGTAACCGCAGCCAGGGTCTCTGAGCTGATAGTCCGTGCTGCTGCAAACGTCGTCGAACTGTTCGTGCAGATGGTTGTTGTCTTGCAAACGTCCCCATCTGTTGACTTAGGGATCGAGACTTGGCTGCACGATCCGTTACAGACATGCGGATAAGAAGCCTGTCATCTCGACTGCTAGTGAAACGATGCCGTTGGGATCCAGCACGGCGTTCCGTATCACCCTGCTGAACCCACCGATTCCATATTCTGCTAACAGTCATTGGATCTCGACCAAGGCGAGCAGCAATGTCGCGATACGATAAACCGCAATCGCGATAGGCTACAATCCGACCTTTATCAAAATCGGAAATTTTGATGGTACGCATTTCTCCTCCTTACACGAGACATCACAACAACGTTTCACCAGGCAACGCCGGTCAACTGCTGTTTGTGTACGAGAAATCGATTGGAAACTTTCCTCATGTCAGCAGGTTGTTGGTATCGCCACCGGCGCTAACCTTGTATGAATGTTCTGAAAAGCTAATCAGTTGCATATCACAGCATCTTTTTCCTGTCGGTTAAATTTCGCGTCTGTGGCACGTCACCTTCGTGGTGTAGCAATTTTAATGGCTAGTAGTGTAAATAATGAAGAATAGAACGAAAGGCGACTGGTTTCAGTACTTTGTACGAAGCTTTACTCGCTACAGTCGCAGTGTTCCACTCGACTACGGACGAAAATACGCCGTTTTAAGGCAGGCGGTCGACGCGACGCAGTGTCGTTTCCGTAGCGGACCTTTCGGCCGCCGCTGCCCTGCGAGTGCGCCCAAGGGAAAGGGAAGAGCTGTGTGTACCTGCGCGCCTTGTCGACGTCCGCGTCGTCGTGTCCGTGCGCGGCCGCGCAGTAGCACCTCGTTAGCGCCTGCACCATGGCCGCCGCCTCTCAGCCACACGGCACGGCTGCTGCTGCGACGCTTGTCGGGCTGCCGCGGCTCCGCCTGGCAGGCAGCGCGCCTCACCAGCACTCAGCCACTCACTGCGCGCCGCGGCGGCTCCACGGCCACGCAAAGCCTATCCCCCCCCCTCCCTCCGCACCCCTCCCCGCCCCCTCACCCGACACCAGCCAGCTCCCCCCCTTCCCCCCCACCACCCCCGCCGCCTGCCAGGAATACACGCCACGACACGACACGGGACACTACGAGGCCTCCCCCGCGTGACTCACACCGGCCCCACAGCTCGTCTCGTTACCGAAAATTAAAAGACATCCGCCCACCCACCCAGCGGTCGCAGTAGCACGAGGCGGCAGCGTACTGGGACCAGTTACCGACATCCAAAGTAAATTCTCCCCCCCCCCCCTTTCTAGCATGAGCCGACTAACTACCATGTTCCAATTTAAATTCTTTATTCGTTGTTCTTTCGTTCCCTTCCGGCGCTCTTTCATCTGCCGACTACGTTTACTCTTCCTGTCTCCTGACTAGCTACAGGGTGGCGCACGAAATGTGTTACCATTTTGTTTTTGAATATAAGCTTTATTGGGTTAGATAGAGAAACAATCAGTCGTGGAGTTAAGTTGCTTTAATATGACATTTATAGTCACTATGCAGATCAGATTTTGACCTGTGTCAGGTCATTATCAATGCTAAAACCAAATACAAGAGTATATATTACAATGTGATTTAGAAAAGTTATAAGTCCATCACATCGTTGTCTTTTAATGTTAACATTACATACCAGTGCGGAATTGTAGCAGTTGTTCGTGCTCAAGTGAATGATTACGCAGTTCAACCATTACTGTCGTAAAATTATATGTTGGTTTCACAGTACACACCGGTTTTGCGTATGGCGCCCTCTATGAGCTGCGCCTGAAGTTTTAACGACATATTTTGTAATATTTATGTTGTATAATAACTAAGTAGTAACATTAAATTATTATGAGTAAAACTATTTAGAATTACAATTCTTACTTTTTCTCATGTCTGTAATGTGCTAGATGTTTAAAATTACTATAGCACGTAACAGTGACAGCTTACGCCTCATGGGCTAAAATTAAGGCGTAAGCATTCACGTGAGCACGAACAACTGCTACAATTCCGCACTGGTATGTAATGTTAACATTAAAAGACAACGATGTGATGGACTTATAACTTTTCTAAATCACATTGTAATATATACTCTTGTATTTGGTTTTAGCATTGATAATGACCTGACACAGGTCGAAATCTGATCTGCATTGTGACTATAAATGTCATATTAAAGCAACTTAACTCCACGACTGATTGCTGCTCTATCTAACCCAGTATACCCACAGTCGTTGCGTGCACCCACCCCATGGAGGGCAACCTGATAAACTTTATTGTCAATACAATCTGAAAGGAACGTATACTACAATGAAGAGCCGTCCATGCAGATTTGCTCTAACTTAGCACATGCTCAATATGTCCACCATTTCGTTTCCTAACTTCCTTCAAAGGAACTCTGAAGTTAGTCATTACCCTACGGCACATGTCTTCCGTAATTCCACTGCAAGCTTGAAGAATAAGTCTTCTGAGCTCCATTAAATCGCGTGCACGTTTCGGGCAAATTTTTTCTTTAGATACCCCCAAAGAAAAAAGTCACATGGATATAAACCCACAATAATAGAAAAACTCCACAACAAAATGCAGACAAAAAACCTCAGATCCACTTCACAGCAGTCACTTCAAGCCAAATCAGTGTGCCACTGAAGCCAAACCTAAATATGCTACTCTCCCATAGGCCCACTTTCATACCAAATAGCAAACTTATTTAAAAAGGAAAAAAAAGAAAAAAATATCACAATCAGCTTTTCCACAAATAATAAATTACAACAAAAAGTAATCCATGATGTAAATACCTCCAAGAGTCACTACCGCAAATCAGGAATATACAAACTCAAATGTGATACATGCCCAAAATTCTACATTGGACAGACAGGCAGAAGTTTTGAAATTAGATACAAAGAAAATATTGATGCTCTAAGACTTGGTAACTTCAACAAATCAGCATTTGCAGCCCATATTGCTGAAGAAAACCATTCAGTGGGAAACATTAAGGACAACTTAAAAATTTTGCGTCTAGCAGAAAAAGGAGCCACTATGAATATATTAGAAGAATTAGAAGTACACACACACAAAAACAGCCCCCCAGACTATATCCTTAATGAGCAAACAGAGTTAGCTAACACCCCTTTCCTGAAAAATTTCTAAAAATTACTTTCCAGCCTCCAAAGCAAATAATATTAATACACCTATCTGCAGATCAAGTAGCAAATTCATATGTTACTATAATTCTCATGATGCCAAATGTAATAAAATAATATACTATTTTACCTATACAGTTCTAAATATATACAAAAAACTTTATAATTAATGTAGCAATATCAACTCAAAAATTCAATGTCTCTGTACTAATGTAAAAGGCATTACAGTTTTGTAAATGAATACATGATCCTTTCCAAACATAGGACATCATCGTCAAATGTTACGATATATCATAGCATCTGTGATACTCATATGTTTGTAAGCTCTTTGCATCTATCAAAACATGTGGTGCGTGGTTGAAATGATCTCAGCGACAAATCTAAAGTCTACATTGAGAACTATTTACGTGTGCAACAACGAGGATGCAGTGGGAATGCATTTACATCGGTTGGACGAATGTTATGAAAACAAACACTCCAAACCGACGTTTCACGTAAGTCACATGCAACGAAAATCTGTAACGCAACCATCTGTGTGTGGCGTTTTTATAATTAAGTTTTATTTATATTTTAGGACAATTAATCTATAAAAACACACCAAATGTCATAAAGAAAGCGTGTAAACCGTCTGAGGATGAATCACAACGATTCGAAACCGGTAACTGTTTCCTTTGAATAAAGGAACTGAAAGTAAATTTGTGGCTGGTTGCTGTCCTAACAACATCAACATTTGTCTTCAAACAACAGCCACGGTCTCCATCATGTCACCATATCTTGTCCGTCATTGAAGCGACCTGGAAACCTGAGTGAAATGAACCACATGTCGAAATGCTCGTGTAAAAACTGCAACACAGTGTTTGCAGTATGTGGCCTTGCTCCATCTTGCATGAACCACTGCGTGTTGAAGGGCAAGTTAGCGGCAATAAGCTGTGGAATGAAGCTATTGCGAAGCATGCTCAAATAACGCTCGCTGTTCACAGTTTCTTCAAAGAAAGAGAGTCCATTAAGTCCGTGACTGGAAATTGCTGCCCACGCTGTAATCCGCGGAGCATAATGTTGTCGTTCGTGAAGCACTTGTGGGTTTTCAGTGGCCCAAACGCGTACATTTTGTTTGTTAACCACACCGTCTAAATGAAAATGCGCCTCGTATGAAAACCAAACGTTGTTGAGAGTTTCTTCCCTATCCTCCGCCCACTAAGCAAACAGTAGTCTCTGCTGCTTGTGTTCTTCAGTTGTCTTTTGTGCACAGGTCATCTTGTATGGGTACATATGGAGACTTTTAAGAATGCGTTGAACGGAGCGTCTGGATATTCCCAGTTGCACTGCTGCCTTTCTACACGATTTCCCGGGACTTCTCTATACAGCAACTCGTACCGCTTCAATATTCTCCGGCGAACAAACAGGCTTAGGCCGAGGTCGCTTCGCTTCCAATACTGTTCCTTCTTGTACAAATTTATCGTACAACATGTGGATGGTCTTCTTGCAAGGGACCCATCGCGTGTTAAAAACTGTTGTCCAAAACGCCTCTGAGTCACAACAAGGCTTTTCGTTTCATGAAAAAGTAACACAATTGCCGATCGTTGCTGTGTCGTCAGTCTTCCATTGTCAGCCATTGCTGCTTACTAGTCACCTAGCGGCCGTATCGTGAATTACACGTCATTTCCTAACTCAATTGTTTTTCCAAGCTCTGCTGGTACTGCTGTAGAGATCCCAGCGGGATACCTAATGTGCGTCGTAAATTGTGAACGAAACAATTGGTAACACATTTCGTGCGCCACCCTGTATAATGGGACTTTTTCCTAGACGATCATGGAGCACTGCAGTTGGCGATACAGCCACAAATCAATCGTATACTACCTCATTTATACCTATTACCGGCGTGCATGCCACAGGATGCAAAAAAATGGGATTTTCCAGTGCTCATACCTCGCGTACTGCTGGTGATCAAAAGGCAGGGTCACGTCTTTTCGATAGCCCTTGGGTTAGGGACCATTTTTGTACCCAACTGAACGATAGACCTATTGTCACTGTCGTGCAGTACAGGGTGAAAGTACGAATATTACACGCTACCTCCTGAATGGGCAAACGAATCAAATCGGTTGGTTCTTTTTGCATCTGATGCGGTCTGCGGTCGGGCTCATGGCACCTGTGGAGACACCATTAGTTCCTGCGCCGTTCCTCGGTAAACCACAAAAAAGGGATTTATTGTTACATTTTTGCGTCACCAGCGGACCAAAACACAGCGGAGGATTCCAAGATGGCTTTTCGCAGCAACTGACCGAAAGTCTTACGATATATAACTAACATCTCGATCACCAATATACTCGAAAATTTTATTGATATCTCTATCCGTTTCCACGATACAGAGGTTCACTGTTACCACACTTGTACAGCTAAAATCCGATACGATACGAACTCTAAATCATAAACAACTGCAGCAAACTGCTCAGATTTTAACTGTATATTATCTAGCCATTTGTGTAGAAGAGCCGTCTCCCATATTCCAAAATTTCTTTAATCGTTATCGGTAAACACCCGCCGGCCGGAGTGTCCGAGCGGTTCTAGGCGCTACAGTCTGGACCCGCGCGACCGCTACGGTCGCAGGTTCGAATCCTGCCTCGGGCATGGATGTGTGTGACGTTCTTAGGTTAGTTAGGTTTAAGTAGTTCTAAGTTCTAGGGGACTGATGACCTCAGAAGTTAAGTCCCATAGAGCTCAGATCCATTTGAACCATTTTTCATAAACACCCCAAAAACTTGTTATTTAGGAACCACAACGCAACTGCGGCTTCCGAGCCAGCTGTGCACCACAAATGGCTCTAAACTTCACGATGTTTTCCTAAGATCACGATCTCTGACAACCTCGAAAATTTTCTTCATACCTTTACCCGTTTCGAAGATACAGTGTGTGAAAGTTACACTGCTTATACAAGTAAAACACGCACCTAAAATTGTGGTGTGAGGCGAAAACCTAGTTTGCAAAGTGACGTAGCACGGAGAAATATGCTTTAAAGTGCCTCCGTTTTCATCTGAGAACAACATGTTGTAGTATTGAAACAGATGCAGTTTTCTCTTGCTCATAAAATACAGTCTGAGGTGTAAAATTAGTTTCGCATTATTTCGATTTCACATCAGCAAACTATGTAAATTCTGTTGAAAAATACATTTCCTTTCATATATAAAGGGGACCAGAGGGAAGCACAAAAAATGCGAATATATTCCAGTTTATTTAAAAGTCCCTGACTGAAAAGAGGGGTTCCAGCTTCCACTTTCTACATTCGTCAGCAACTTTAAAAATTTTCCCGAAAATTTTTGGCCGGCCGAAGTGGCCGTGCGGTTAAAAGCGCTGCAGTCTGGAACCGCAAGACCGCTACGGTCGCAGGTTCGAATCCTGCCTCGGGCATGGATGTTTGTGATGTCCTTAGGTTAGTTAGGTTTAACTAGTTCTAAGTTCTAGGGGACTAATGACCTCAGCAGTTGAGTCCCATAGTGCTCAGAGCCATTTGAACCATTTTTGAAAATTTTGGCATGCGAACATACTCGCCCTTTTTTTTGCTGAGAGAGGAGGAGACGGTATCAGTGGCAAAGAGACGGAAACTAATAAATACTGGGAGATCGTAGACTGTGGTTGTGTTGTAGAAAGAGCGAAAGGGACAGTGGCAGTGTGAGACAGAGGGGGATGCAGTGGCAGCGGAACATGGCCGAAGGGGGCGGAACAGTGGTGGGGAAAGAGTGAAGCGCTATAACGGTGTCTTTTGAACTCAGTAATAGAGGCGAATACTTGTTCAGAACATGATCTTCATAAAACCACCTTCATATTATCAACATCTATCATTGTTGCTTATTATTATTTAGTATTATTACTAGCGATTAAGCCCTCTAGGACTGCCCAAATTGCGTAGAGGTGGGCTCTAGCCTCCATATTTCTTTCTTTCTCCTTCTGTCGCCTCCCTTTCTCTCTTTACACCGTATTGTTCCAGTGTTCTTCGTTGGAATTTCCTCTTGGTCTACTTCCCATTCGTGAATATTGGACCTAAGGTTCTGCGATTTGGGACATCGTCTGGTGTAATTCCTGTCAGTTTCAGCTCGGTTTTGATCTCTCCAAACCATTTCATCGTGACCGTTTTGGTTTCACTAATGATTCAAAATAATTCGACTTCACGTCTTGTAAGAGTGTTTGGGTTCATTCTTTTAACGTGTCTATAGCGTGTCGCCATGGGTATTTGTGTATTGTTCGATTTCCTGATTTCCTCTCTGTCAGTACTGTTCGTCTACAAGCTTTGAGCTTAGAATTTCTCTTTCGATTTCACGTACATTTTTCTCAATTTTTTCAGTGTCTCCTTTCGTGTTCAAAAATACTGGATTTGATTCATAGAGGAGATTTGGTTTAATTATTGTATTGAACTGTCTTAGCTGTGTGGGCTTGGACATACATTTCATGTTGTAGAAGCTATGGCTAACTCGGTACGCAGTTTCCATCTGTTGGCATCTACTTTCCTTTCCTTTTTTTCGATTCTATCTTCCTTTTACCGAAATATTTAAATTGCAGAATTTGTTGCGTGTCACATATTCTCCCCCCTCAAGAGACATTTGGAGGCTGAATTTTTCTGCAGTTTCTTTCAAGAGTTCAGTCTGACTACGGACTGATGAAATGTCGCGAGTTGATATTGCTAAATCGTTGACAAAAGCTAGGCAATCTGTAAATAAGTTGCCTGTGCCTAAAATTATTGGTTTGTCAGTTTTGAGGATTTATTTCGTTTGCGCCATTCTTGTATCACTTTCTCAAGCACACTGTAATGTCAACAGCCCATCTTCTTGGCTCATTCGCGCTTTGATTTCGAAAGGCTCTGACAGTGCACGCGTAAATTTCATCTGGGTCTTTGTCGCTGTCGCAGTCTGTCTGTGTGTTTTTTTTTTAATTGTATTTCGATGATTATCTCTTGTACCTAAAATCCGTTTCAATGTACCCACGCAGGACAATACACTCTTGTCGTCATGTACACTCTATTCGTCATCTATTAACAGACATCAGTCATTTATTCGTCAATTAATATGCTGGCAAACGAGGTCTAATTATGGAACCTACTGCTTAGAACCTATGGAAATGTGTATACACACATCGCCCATGCTGTACAAATTATACATGTTTCCACTGCCTCTACGCAGTGGGAATCCATAGTTAGGCCACGCGGGATTAGCCGAGCGGTCTCAGGCGCTGCAGTCATGGACTGTGCGGCTGATCCCGGCGGAGGTTCGAGTCCCCCCTCGGGCATGGGTGTGTGTGTGTTTGTCCTTAGGATAATTTAGGTTAAGTAGTGTGTAAGCTTACGGACTGATGACCTTAGAAGTCAAGTCCCATAAGATTTCACGCACATGTGAACATTTTTTTCAATAGTCAGTCCCCGCTCCATCTCTTTGATAACCACAGTGATGTGTCATAAAGTGCTGCCGTAATTCGGTAGGCACTCCCAGTTGAAATCCCTCTTTAATAATTCTACGAGGGGCGAAGTGATGCAACACTACTCGTTTTCTCGGCCCATTTCGTTTGAAAAAATGCGGAACTTGTTGTGGTACATTGTGGAATATTTCTGCTTCAGACCCCGATAGTTTCATGAAGTTTCGACTGATGGAAATGCTATACGTACCCTGCAAAATGGTGTTTGTAACGGAGATGCGTTCCTAGCAGCTGTTCAAATGGTCGAATGGCTCTGAGCACTATGGGACTTAACATCTGAGGTCATCAGTCCCCTAGAACTTAGAACTACTTAAACCTAACTAACCTAAGGACATCACACACATCCATGCCCGAGGCAGGATTCGAACCTGCGACCGTAGCGGTCGCGCGATTCCAGACTGTAGCGCCAAGAACCGCTCTGCCACTCCGGCCGGCCAGAGAGCTGTCATCGAGTTTCTTTTGGCGGGAAAGCACAGCACCCCAGATATTCGTAGGCGCTTGCAGAAGGTCTGCGGAGACCTGGCAGTGAACGAAAGCGCGGTGAGTCGTTGGGCGAGGCGTATGTCATCGTCGCAACAAAGCCGCGTATATCTGTCAGGTCTCCCGCGTGTCGGCTCGCCGCACACAGCTCTGACTCCAGCAATGTTGGAACGTGCGGACACTCTCGTTCGAGGTGACTGACGGATGACAATAAAAAAAATGTCGTGTGACTAGGGCCTCCCGTCGCGTAGACCGTTCGCCGGGTGCAAGTCTTTCGATTTGACGTCACTTCGGCGACTTTCCCGTCGATGGGGATGAAATGATGATGATTAGGACAACACAACACCCAGTCCCTGAGCGGAGAAAATCTCTCACCCAGGCGGTAATCAAAACCGGGCCCTCAGGATTGAAATTCTGTCGCGCTGACCACCGGAGGCGGACACGGATGAATCAAACGCGTCGCTGCTGAAACACTCGTCCACCACTTGGGATACTCAAAGGTGCGTGTCCCGCTGTGTTCCTCGCCACCTAACACAATACCATAAGGAGGAACGAAGGACCATCTACGCGGAATTTCTTGCCCACTACGAGGTTGATAGTTACAATTTTTTGTCAAATATCCTCACAGTCGACGAAATGAGTGTTCATCACGTCGAACCGGAAACAGAGAACAATTCATGGAGTGGCGTGACACCAACTCTCCTCGGCCAGTAAAGTCATGGTGAACTCTGAAGGGGTGGTTCTGGTACACAGATCAGCTGTGAAGTGTGTTGTGCTACTCTCAAGAAACTGAAGAAACGATACCAGCGTGTTCGTAGCCGGCCGTGGTGGCCAAGCGGTTAAAGGCGCTACAGTCTGGAACCGCGCGGCCGCTACGGTCGCAGGTTCGAATCCTGCCTTGGGCATGGATGTGTGTGATGTCCTTAGGTTAGGTTTAAGTAGTTGTAAGTTCTAGGGGACTGATGACCTTAGAAGTTGAGTCCCATAGTGCTCAGAGCCATTTGAACCTGCGTGTTCGTCTCCAAAATGCTAACGAGCATCTGCTTCTCTACAAAATCGTCACCCACCAGGGCAACAGAGCACTGTGTTCTCAGGAGACGAGGCCTGCCAACGCAGGAGCTGGCTCCATCTGCCCGTCAATCACTGAGCACCCAACAAACCGAGACGTTCCGCCTGCGGCTCCTCAGCATACAGAGTCACGTTTGATGCCCAACGGGTGGCCTAGTGGCAGGAGCTGGCGCCTATAACTTCGACGCTCTGTAGTGCCGTCTGATGACGTTTCTGGAACAGGTTCCTAGCCTCGATGTTGCAAAGAGCTGGAAAATGAACATCTTGGAAGAAATGGAAATATGCATCCATGGCCACATGGGGAATAACGAGATCCCCAATGAAATGAAATAACAAAATTCATATTTCTTTTCCAATTTTACTGCAGTACTCTTAGAATAAAAGATACATAACATGACAGTCATTTGACTCTAGCCCCAGTAATAGCTTAGAAATATGTAAAATAAATAGTTAATATCATGATCAATTATATTGTAACAGGTGCTCAATTTGTAATGTATTTCGTCAACCTACATCTATAATACGTTAAGAAGATGGACATAAGACATGTAAACATCTTACACCATACAGGTCGACAAATCGATAGTCAAATCAAAACCAGATGTATTTCGGCCGCCATCTTGTCCACTGCATTACAGAACTGCTTGTCATCGTGTTTCCAAGTTACTGCTACGTTAGTGACAATTTGTGAGAGCCACGGAAATGGAAGCACCCCAGCGCATCACAACGAGACTGCCAACCCAGGAGAAAAAAGATGATCACAGCGTTTACGAAAAGACTATGTAACATCAGTTTGGCCTTACTGTAAAGTTGTTTTTGCAATGCCATTTAGCCTGAAGATGAGGTATTACCTCGAAACATGTCGCTAAATAAATAAGTAATACAATAGTTGACAAAGTTTTTGACTGTTAGCGGTAATTTAAAAGAAAAATTTACATATTTCTTGAGACATTCACGGTCGAAAAATAGTTAAAATGGCTTCAAAAGCAAATTACAGTTAGTCAAGGACCCTCCGCCATTCACAGTGCTGTGACTTGCGCAGTATATAGATGTAGCTGCATAGCACGTCTGTCCTGCCGGCCATCTGCGATGTCGGGCGTTAGGGACCGTTTTCACCCCCACCCTGTACGGGACAGACTGACAGGAGAGAGAGTTATTAATGCACTGTAGTCCAGCTGTGAGTTATGTTTAAAGCTTCAGGTCTCTGGATCATCGAGAAGTTAGTTTAAAGTCAATTGCAAAATTTTCACCGAACAGACAGGCAACGTAAAAAAACGCGGTAAAAAAAAATTGGTCAGCTGCGAGTAGTCCCACTGCTCTGAGGGTTCAGTACAAACTTAACTGCTTATGTAAGATAGCCCAACCAATCAGGGACTCGAGAATCTCGACGATTTCTGCCTGTTATCGGCACTGATACTGGTTACATATTGGTCCCAGGAATTCCGAGACATCACAGAACGTTTTAGTTTTAAGTCTGAAGTTGGGTGACAAATGACAAGACAAAACTTTTCCGTCTAATATAAGTACAAATTAACAATTTTCTGATTATTTTCCTTTACTTTCAAATCTTATTTCTTGCCAAATTTCATGACTCTACGTCAAGAGGGAGTACACCATAGGTTTTAATGAGTGAGTTTGTGACTGTCAAAATTTGTGACATATACGGTCGTCTTTTCTGATTGCTTTGAGTTAGAAGCTTAAAATTTTTGCACCACCTTAGTACGTAATACAAATTTTAACTTAATATGTGTACCCGTTCTTGATAAAAAGTCTGATAACAAATGACAAAAAAGTTTTTTTCGCGTGATGTTGTTGTTGTTGTGGTCCTCAGTCCTGAGACTGCTTTGATGCAGCTCTCCATGCTACTCTATCCTGTGCAAGCTTCTTCATCTCCCAGTACCTACTGCAACCTACATCCTTCTGACTCTGCTTAGTGTATTGATCTCTTGTTCTCCCTCTACGATTTTTACCCTCCACGCTGCCCTCCAATGCTAAATTTGTGATCCCTTGATGCCTCAAAACATGTCCTATCAAACGATCCCTTCTTCTAGTCAAGTTGTGCCACAAACTTCTCTTCTCCCCAATCCTATTCAATACCTCCTCATTAGTTACGTGATCTACCCACCTTATCTTCAGCATTCTTCTGTAGCACCACATTTCGAAAGCTTCTATTCTCTTCTTGTCCAAACTAGTTATCGTCCATGTTTCACTTCCATACATGGCTATACTCCATACAAATACTTTCAGAAACGACTTCCTGACATTTAAATCTATACTCGACGTTAACAAATTTCTCTTCTTCAGAAACGATTTTCCTTGCCATTGCCAGTCTAAATTTTATATCCTCTCTACTTCGACCATCATCAGTTATTTTACTCCCTAAATAGCAAAACTCATTTACTACTTTAAGTGTCTCATTTCCTAATCTAATCCCCTCAGCATCACCCGATTTAATTTGACTACATTCCATTATCCTCGTTTTGCTTTTGTTGATGTTCATCTTATATCCTCCTTTCAAGACACTGTCCATTCCGTTCAACTGCTCTTCCAAGTCCTTTGCTGTCTCTGACAGAATTACAATGTCATCGGCGAACCTCAAAGTTTTTACTTCTTCTCCATGAATTTTAATACCTACTCCGAATTTTTCTTTTGCTTCCTTTACTGCTTGCTCAATATACAGATTGAATAACATCGGGGAGAGGCTACAACCCTGTCTCACTCCTTTCCCAACCACTGCTTCCCTTTCATGCCCCTCGACTCTTATAACTGCCATCTGGTTTCTGTACAAATTGTAAATAGCCTTTCGCTCCCTGTATTTTACCCCTGCCACCTACAGAATTTGAAAGAGAGTATTCCAGTTAACGTTGTCAAAAGCTTTCTCTAAGTCTACAAATGCTAGAAACGTTGGTTTGCCTTTTCTTAATCTTTCTTCTAAGATAAGTCGTAAGGTTAATATTGCCTCACGTGTTCCAACATTTCTACGGAATCCAAACTGATCTTCCCCGAGGTCCGCTTCTACCAGTTTTTCCATTCGTCTGTAAAGTTTTCGCGTTAGTATTTTGCAGCTGTGACTTATTAAACTGATAGTTCGGTAATTCATTAGAAATTAACAATTTCGGATTTTTTTCCTTTACTTGTACTGCGAAACCTTTCTTCCCTCCAAATTTCATGGCTCTAGACCAAGGGGAAGTGACGGAGAACTTTCGATGATTGAGTCTACGAATATGAAAATATGTGACATAAATGGCAATATTTTTGTCTACACTGACTCTGAAGTTTCACTTCTTACATCGCCAAGGATCAGTAGAACCTAATATTTCATCTTGATAGGCCTGCTCGTTCGTGAGAAAAAAGGTCTTGAACAGTCGGACAGACAGACAACGAAGTGATCCTATAAAAGTTTAGTTTTTACCAGTTGAGGCACGGACCAAAAAAGAAACTTTCGTCTGTCTCCTGAGGCCGTGAACTGGCAGTGTTCGCGTAGTCAGTGTCTGTGACAAGGAAACTCGAGCTAGGCGCCACGTTGGCTGGCGGGAACCAGCAGTTTGGCGAGTATGCAGTTCACAGAACGCAGTACAGTAGGTAGTGGCGGCCTTTGACAGCAATCGTCAGCCGGCAGCTGGCGAGGAGAACACGACAAGTGCTACTGTCCGATTCCCCAGAAACTTCACTCACTGGAAGAGCGGCCAGAATAAGCGAACAAGTGTCTCGGCTTCACCGAAGATACTCGACCGTTTCTAAAAAAAATAAAGAAAAAGACGGTCGAAGTTCTCGAGGTGTTGTCCAGGTACCTCACGTGCCTCTTATGGAGGGATATCCTTCGACGAAATGGTGACACAATGGTCAGTGTTGCGGCTTCTTAATTTTGCGTCCCGTGTTCGAAACCCGACTATGTTTTTATTTATTTTATTTTTATTGTTTTCATTTATGTACCCCTGTCCGTAGAAGGTTACTAGACGAACGTTTCTAATCAGTTAGGGAATACAAGACCATTATAATAATTGTAAAATGACAACTGCATTTCACAATAAGTATCATATATTTATTATATAATATACGTTCGTATGGTATGTTGTGATGTTGCAGTACTCTTAAATTGTGATATTCTGATATTCCATTCTTATACCAATTCTCATTGATTCTTATATTTTTTCTTGCTTTTATTCTTCAGAAAGATTTGGTGCATTCCATTGTATGATACCTGTCGTGGAAACATTCGCAACACAGATATTCCGAATACGACGAGCATGCTAGAAAGGCAGGTTTGCTACAGTACCATTTCTTAGTATGCATCTCGCTCGGGAAAGGAACGTCGTTAACACTGGTGAAGCTTTCGCGGCAAACCATCCATAACGGATCACTTTTCCTGACGCTTGGAACTGATTATAAATCAAGATAGACTAGAGAAATTACACCGAAAATAATTCTGTTTTTTTAAATTCATTCATCTGACATACAAGTAGTAGACCAGGGGTCTCCAAACTACGGCCGGCGGGCCGAAACCGGCCCGCGTTAGCTGGCCGGACATCCCTGCTATCCGGCCCGCCAAATACTTGAGGTGGTCCCTATGCTGCCAACAATTGAGTTTCGAGGCCTATCGCGACCAATACACCGCGACATTGTCGGAGCTCTATCTTTACAAAGCGGAAGGTCATGGTTAAACTTGTGGATATCCACAATAAACAGACAGACCATTCTCCGTGCGATAGCGGAAAAAAAGAACGGTTAACAGACTAGTTTGGCGAAAACATTTTAAGTAAAAAAGTTCTTTGCATTTTATTCTACTCACGAGTCTGGTGCAAGTCTTTCAAATGGACGCCACTTCGGCGACTAGCTTTAGTAATCAATCGTTATGGAAGATGCTTCTTAAGCAAGGTTTCACTTTCTTTTGATTACGTTGTAAAATACACATAACAAGTAAATCGTATAAAATATTTTTATTTAAAGGCAATTTAAAGAAAATACAATACCTGGTGTACATAATGATACTGGATATTTTAGTTGTAACTGATACATAAAAATAACTGTAATTAATTTATATCTTGAAAACTCACGATGTTAGAGTATTCACATAAATAAATTTAACATCTTAGTGATAATTAGTGACTTTTATGTAGCTGTAACTTTCCTTTCATAATTACCTCCAGTTGTGGATCACGATTACTGGTAGAGATAATCATCAGCGACTTCAAATGCTCATCACTTAATTTTGATCTGTAAATACTTTTTGCATGTTTCATTTTGGAGAAAGTTTTTTCACAAAAATAACTAGTGCCAAACGCGGAAAAAAGCCACGGGCAAATTTATGTAAATTTGGAAACTTTGTGGATGGAAGACACTTATAAAAAATCCCTTAGTGTCAACTTTGAATCTTTTTCTTTAAAAAAGTCGCTACGTTGCAAATCAATAATTTCAAACTGAAGTTCTGCGGGTAACGCTTCTATATCGACGCCAAAGGGATTTTGAAATATCTTGATATCGTTTGAATTTGCATCGATATCTGAAAAACGTGATTCAAAATTAATTTTTAAAGCGCCCAAATCTTCAATTGCGAAAGTTACAGGAAACGGAATCTCAGTTTGCTGACTGAATGTTTGGCATGTATTAAAATGCGTGAAGCATACTTTGTTCAACTGAGATTGAAACAAAAAGCGCGTAAAACACTAAAAAACTCTAGAGACGCAACTGAACTATCAAATATATGCTCTGGCTCTGCTACTCGCTATAACTAAACTTATTGTTGCGCCGCTTGAAATAACAATGCGTTGACATACTCTAGCTCTGTTACGTCTTATAGTAATAGTGTTGCTAACAATGATTTTGAGATTTCGTTAATTTTGCAGGACGCTTTCGTGAAGAATGTGCAGTGACATACTTTTTTGTCGGTGAAATTCGCCAGAATAAAATATGCCAGAAATTCGGTCAGGTACGTCCACCAATCAAAATTATGTAATTAAATAAAAATTGTAGTTCGTCTCAGTGCTAGCTATTCCCACAACCTTAGATTTTTGGGATTTCATCTTTCCTTTAGCCTTACATTACGGTGATCGTGGAGTGCTAGGGTGCTTTAACCCCACTAGGTAGATCTTGGCCCTTACGACTTCGTGGAGGAGTCAGTGTGGCCTGCGGACTAAAAAGTCTGGAGACCCCTGTAGTTATATAAAATATACACTGGAAGACATTCGCGTAGTAACCTTCGACAGACATGAGTAGGTAGATGAAAAACGAAAACCGAAATAATAACCGCGTTTGGAAGACGGGGCGCAAAGTTCAGAAGCCGGGACGCTAACCACTGTGCCACCACACCTCGAAAGCTTCGACCGTCGTTTTCTCAGAAAGGATCAAACATAGGCCGTGACGCTTGGTCACTTATTTTGGCTCCTCTTGCACTGAGCGAAGTTTCTGGGAAATCGGGTTACGGCACTTGCCGTGTCCTCCTCGTGAGTCGCGCGTCCGATATAGAGAGCGGCAGCAGACGGCGAGCGGAATCGGCGCTTTTGCCGAGAAGTCTGCGGCTGTTCCGGCGTCGGGAGAGTTGAGATGTGCCAGGCGTTCGCACACGCTGAATCCCTAACGCAGCTCCCGGAAGTGTGTCTCTGTAATGTGTCCGTGTGTGTACGTGTGTGTGTTTCTCGGTCTCCAGCAGCGCGCCGCGTATTCCCAGAGAGTGTGTGGCGAGGCTATTTGCGTTCCTGCCGGCCTCTCCCAGGGCGGGAAGCGACGACGCCGCGTAGACGTCCCCGCCCCCCCCCCCCACCTGCCCCTCGCGCCAGCGTCGTGTCACAGCGCTCCCGTCGCCGGTCGGGTCCCGGCGACGGCGAAAGTCCACAGGCAGCTAGCTACCTGGGCGGTGTGCGGTGCGAGGGACGAGTACCCATTACGGGACGTCTGGTTTGCTGGATAAGTTCGCAGAGTTTTCCCACAAGCTTCACACACACAACAGACATACACAACAGACAATTTAGCTATCAATAATGTATTCATATATAAGAACATGGTATCTGTTCTTTTGGACATGTCCGAAAGAACAGATACCATCTTCATATGTACCGGGTGATCAAAAAGTCAGTATGAAAACTTAATAAACGACGGAATAATGTAGATAGAGAGGTAAAAATTGACACACATGCTTGGAATGACATGGGGTTTTATTAGAACAAAAAAAAAAAACAAAGTATTGCTAGACGCGTGAAAGATCTCTTACGCGCGTCGTTTGGTGATGATCGTGTGCTCAGCCGCCACTTCAGTAATGCTTAGCCTCCCAGGTCCCCAGACCTCAGTCCGTGCGATTATTGTCTTTGGGCTTACCTGAAGTCGCAAGTGTATCGTGATCGACCGACATCTCTAGGGATGCTGAAAGACAGCATCCGACGCCAATGCCTCACCATAACTTCGGACACGGTTTACAGTGCTGTTCACAACATTATTCCTCGACTACAGCTATTGTTGAGGAATGGTGGTGGACATATTGAGCATTTCCTGTAAAGATCATCTTTGCTTTGTCTTACTTTGTTATGCTAATTATTGCTATTCTGATCAGATCTGTCGGACATTTTTTGAACGTTTGTATTTTTTTGGTTCTAATAAAACCCCATGTCATTCCAAGCATGTGTGTCAATTTGTACCTCTCTATCTACATTATTCCGTGATTTATTCAGTTTTCAAATTTATACTGACTTTTTGATCACCCGGTATGTATACTTAAGGCTCACCGGCCATTTGACCATCTTATTCTGTGCAGATGTACAAACAGTGCCCGAACTCTTATGGGAATCGGCAAAGAGCCGCGAGTAATGAGTATAATGGGTGGGGGCACTCTGGGATAGTAAGTTGGAAATGTGGGTCTCACGGGAGGTGTGCCAGAGATAAGTCCCTACAGTCGCACTATCCTCTGTGTCCTCGGTGGCTCAGAAGGACAGAGCGTCTGCCATGTAAGCAGCAGGTCCCGGGTTCCAGTCCAGGTCAGGGCACACATTTTCAGCTGTCCCCGTTGACTTATATCAACGCCTGTATGCAGCTAGGGGTATCCATTTCATTGTAATAATGTCTTCTCCTTCACTATTTAAGGCAGTCTGCGAACGATGGAGTAACTTCTCGATTCGGCGACTGTAGAAGTCTCGTGGTTCTGAGGCGAAGAACTCGTCCAGCCATCTTCGGAGCGCATTTTCATTCGAGAAGGAAGTTCTTCGAAGGTTGTTCCATAGAGAGCGGAAAATGTGCAGATCAGGTGAATAAGGTGGGTGCGGATTGACTCCCCACCCTATCTGCTATTCAGTGTTTTTTGTCAGTCTGGCCGAACGGGGGCGGGCGTTATCGCAGAGTAGCATCACTTCACGCAGTCTTCCTGTTTGCTGTTCTCGGACTGCGTCTGAAAGATGACTCAGTTGTTGACAATAAATGTCAGCAGTGGTCGTTACACCTAGGGGAGAAAATTCGTAGTACACCACACCGTGCATAGCATTATCTTTTGCGGATGCGCGCAGATCTTTGCACCGGGAGTCGCTGCTTTGTCTACGCTCAACCATTCCTTTCTCTTCCTCACCAGTGACGATACAGGATAGGACTGGTCGGTGTTGTTGACGAGCCAACTGGTGACGAGCAAGCAGAGATGCCCATACGGCCGCCCGCTGACTTTTCTGATTTTGGATCAGAGGTTCCGCTACCGGATCTTCCAACATTCCCCACTGCACGCAAATGTCGCACGACGGTGGAGGATCGCTGTTCTCCGCAACTGCCAGTTGTCGGCTACACTGATGTTGATGCGTCTAAACGATCTTCATCGAACTCCGAAGCTCTTCCCGAGCACGGAATCACCAGTGTCATAGCGACCCTCCTTAAAACGAGAAAACTAGGCGTCAAATGGTTTTTATTCCAGTCTTTGATCACAATATCAATTCTTTTGACGACGACCGGCTTCAGTCCATAATGACCATCCTCAGATCTACAATATTCAAATATATACACCTAGTGAGTAGAGTATCTTTCGACACAATACAGCAATACGTATCACAACATACTATCATACAACAAGGGAAATGTACAGATAAAATACGGTAAAACTTACCTTTTCTACACCGTGTCCTAAAGTCATAAGGCCATAATGGCATCGTCAAAACATATAAATATAATCAGCACAGCATCGTCACATAGATCTAAAATATGGTGTAGAATAGGCCACGTCGTCCACACAGTCATTATTGCAACTGGCTGCTGAAGTACAGTAGCTACCAGAAATCTGTTTGCCTACATCCTACCTACATGTCGCTACTGTGCGCTTAGATGTAGTCATCATTTACGCAAAAACATAATCTGATAAAAACACATTATGTAAAATACATGCAGCAGACTTTTAAATATTGATAACTATCATAGAAACTAATTGTGATACATTAACAGACGAATACGGTTACCCATATAACCGGTCATCGTCAAAAGAATTGATATTGTGATCAAAGAGTGGAATAAAAAACATTTGACAGTATCGGATCACCGTTCGTATACGCGACTGTGTCGCAGGTAGTGAAAACTAGGCGTGGCCTGTACGATGGCGTTGTCCCCACACTCGGCGCAAATGTTTGTGGCTGCCTCCGCCGCTGTCACCCCTCTACTGAAACCAAACAGAACAATATGTCGGAAATGATCCGATTTCTCTACTCGGCATATCATTTTCTAGCGTTCAGAGCTCAATTCACTGTCTGCAAATGACAAAATGATAATAAGGAAACTCAAATAGCAACATTAACTACAAATAAAAAGTGACAATCGATAAATAAACCATATGAACCGGAATACAAACATGCAAAACCAAAACGCTACGAACTTATCCATTGACCCAGTACACTGTTGCACCCGGGAAACTACTCTGAAACCTGTCTACAGGAGGGTCACCAGTTTCGATTTGAGCCTCGCGACAGTGTGAAACCTCATAATGTTCCAGTCAGTAATCGACGTTTGGAAATAATTTTTTGTACCAACAGCTATACAATTATATTGATTCTCTATGGGTTTCGGTACAGGATACCATCTTCAAAGAAGGCACTGCAAGGTACAGTACAAGATAATACAAGTAGACTATATGATTTCCTACACTCTTACAAAAACAAAACTTGTTTTTTTTTTAAATAAAGCACTCCGTGTTCAGGCCACGAGTGGCCTACGGGGAGCATCCGACCGCCGTGTCATCCTCGGTGGAGGATGCAGATAGGAGGCGCGTGGGGTCAATACACCGCTCTCCCGGTCGTAAGATGGTATTCTTGACCGAAGCCGCCACTATTCGGTCGATTAGCTCCTGAATTGGCATCACGAGGCTGAGTTCACCCCGAAAAATGGCAACAGCGCATGGCGGCCTGAGTGGTCACCCATCCAAGTGCCGGCCACGCCCGACAGCGCTTAACTTCAGTGATCTCACGCGAACCGGTGTATCCACTGCGGCAAGGCCGTTGTCTACAAGAACAAAATAGGTCCAAAAATTTTTGAAGCAGCGGATGCTTAAACAAATTACATAAACTGGTTAAAAAATACAAGTTTGCCAAATAAGAGAACGTAAAGTACAGCATTTGACGAGTTACCACCATTTTCTCGGTTTTCAAGCCGCGTCAGCCGTCTCAAAAACCGAGAAGATTTTATCCAGTCATGTCCACCGCGAAAGACTCCGAGGACACAATTATTATGATAATTGTTACATTGAATTGTTTCGTCGATATATAGTAGGCAGGTCACAATATGCACCAAGGGTTTTCTTCCCAGGTGCGTGCGGTAAATGCGGAAACGTAAACTATGGTGAGGTTATTATGAAATGCGTCCAAACGGGACGAATGTGCTGCTGTTATTTTTGTGTCTACCAAGGAACAAACACCGGTGTACACCCATCGAACAATGAAGGGCGTGTATGGGGTAGCAGGTCTTCGAAAACTACAGTCATTAAACGGTGCGTCAAGTTCCGTCGTCTACTGCTGCCCCACGATAACGGACGTTCCCGTATGGCTGAGGTCGTAACGCAGAAGTTACGCCAACTGGAGCGGGCGACATTGGAGCACCCGCCCCACACTGCTGATGTCTCCCCTGTGCGATTATCACGCCTGCGGTCCCTTCAGACAGGGCTCGAGGGGTCGGCGATTCCTGTCGGACGAGGAATTGCAGCAGGAAGCAGCTGCGGACTTCTTCACGCAGTAGGACACGGTGTTTTAGCAAACGGGTATCACCAGGGTGGTTGCCTCAATGATCGACGTAAGTCTGGCACATTGGTACACAGCGTCTGGACTGTACGGCCTTCGAACGCCAACTTTTTGATCGGCCCCATTAAAGGAAAAGAACCATATATTTGTTACGTTATACTGTAGTAAATACACTGCTCAAAATAATTAGGGGAACATGACTTTGGGTGTCCGCCATACTCCATCGAGCAATAATTGAGCACTGCGCATGTTACCAAATTATGCCTTTATGTTTCACAAACTGAGTGCACAACAAAACATCATTACATCCTCGTTCGTTTACTTAAAAAGAAGTAATATGTCCGACAGATGTCGAAAACAAAATGGGAACATTTAATAATTGTTTCACAATGCGGCGCCACAGTCATAATATATTTCTTTAAAGTCAGTATCGCCATTAGACTGTTGTTCATTTGCAGTGTTATTAGACATATATTTTAAATACGACCGTATGCCATCTTAGGCACTGTTTAACTCTTAAAACACTTGATAATGGCACTTTGAAGCCGAAATCATGATTGTGTAAATGTAACACTGTAAATAAACAACGGTCTAATGGCGGTACTGACAAAAAAGAAAAAATGGAAAGAGTCGTTCATCCTGGGTGCTTTTCATTCGACTTGGAGAGCTGCGTGAGCGTTTATCACTGCCTGACACCTACGTAGGTAGAGTGCTCCGTGTAAGTTAAGGGCAGTCACCCTGTGCTACGCGTTCCAGTTCTTCAATGAGAGCCCGTGAGAGTATTGGAGGAACTACATCTACATCCATACTGCGCAAGCCAGCTGACGGTGTGTGGCGGAGGGTACTTTGAGTACCTCTATCGGTTGTCCCTTCTATTCCAGTCTCGTAGTGTTCGTGGAAAGAAGGATTGTCGATATGCCTCTGTGTGGGCTCTAATCTCTCTGGTTTTATCCTCACGGTCTCTTCGCGACATATACGTAGGACTGCGGTGGAACAGAACGGCCACGGACACGACTGCCAAGCACGCGGCTGTCGGGACTCGCCGCCAGCCACTCCAGTCTGCCGACGCCCGCCTCGTGGCTCCTGGCGTTGGAAGGCATCCAGGGCCACCACTGTATGCAGCAGCCACCACGTGGTGCTGCAGGTACTGACAGCGACGAGGTGTGTGTGGCTGTCAGCACTCAAGTCTGCCCACACCATCTGTCGATTTCCTGGACAACGTTCGGCAGGTACCGCTCACCACGGGGTCGCCACACACGAACATGGCCATCACCTTGCCTCAGAGGATATCTGGACTTGTGAGTGAATAACACGTTTCGCCAGTTACGAAGTTGCCAGTTGACGTGGGAACGACTGAACAGAAGGCGAGCTGCGAGCTGTTGTGTCAGAAGGGCTACTCGAAGAGGACGTCTGGGTCGTGCGTGGGGCCCCCTCTCGTACCCCGTTCCTTACAGTGTGATCGGACACAGCGGCTCCAGTGGCCCTTTCTGAGACCGCCTAGCAGTGCTCAGGCGGTATCCGTGCGACGCGGCAACAGAGAGACGGCCACCAGGTGGGGTTGTGATGCGTGGGCGACCTTCTCCCTCGCCTTGTGTGCTGACCTGCCTCCCTGCAGCGTCTCCACAACATGTAGATGACACATGGAGAGCCACTGGAATCGGTAGCAATGCAACCGAAAGTCCATCCTTTTTGGATCAAACAGACCGCCCTTGCAACTTTCTCTGCGTTAAGATGTCGCACTGCTTTGATGCAACGTCCACATCCGACAACCGCCATCTGTGTACCTCACTATAGTACACCGGGTGTCCGCACCGACTCCCCCCAGAGGGATCACCTGACGGCGCACTGCACCAAACAGCCAGTAGATGGCGAATGAGTTTAATTGTTGCCTACACTGCAAGCGAAGACGTCAAGCGGTACAGTAAGACCACTGGTACCGCCGGTATCGATGTAGATTTAACATAGCGCACGTTGACACACGTGTTCCCCTAATTCTTCTGAACAGTGCACCTTAATTTCCGCCGGCCGTTGTGGCCGAGCGGTTCTAGGCGCTTGAGTCCGGAACCACGCGGCTGCTACGGTCGCAGGTTCGAATCCTGCTTCGGGCGTGGATGTCTGTGATGTCCTTAGGTTAGTTAGGTTTAAGTAGTTCTAAGTCTAGGGGACTGATGACCTCAGATGTTCAGTCCCATAGTGCTTAGGGCCATTTCAACCATTTGAACCTTAATTTCCCTATATCATTAACTTCTGTTCAGTTCACGTGGATGTAACGGATGACTTGTCTTTTTGATGGTAACGCTGTCTGCGTGGCTGGTGCCCAAAAGCCATTAATAAATTTAAAAAATGATCAGCTGCTGGTGGGATCGCGCACCGACGGTTCCCTGCATATGTGTACAGACATTTTTTTTTGTGTTACCGGCATTGATACTGGCACGATATCGATCGCGGGAAGTGCAAATCTTTCGAGAATGTTTCAATTTCAACTTTGAAGTCGGTAACAAATGACAAAAGAAATATTTTTTCGTGTGATATAATTACGAATTAACCATGTTCTGAGTTTTGTCCTTCACTTGAACTCCGAAATCTTTTTCTTGACAGATTTCGTCCTTCTAGGCCAACGGGAAGTATCCTATAGGTTTTGATGAATGAGGTTGCGAATAACAAAAGATGTGACATAAGTGTGCGTGTCTTTGATTACACTGACTTAGAAGCTCCAGTTTTCTACAACACCAAGGGGCCGAACACCTTAGTGTGTGACATAAATTTCAACTTGATAAGTCTACTCGTTTCTGAAGAAAACTGTTTTCAGCAGTCGGATAACAAAGTGACCCTGTAAGGGTGTCGTTTTTAGCGATTGATGGACGGAACCTTAAAAACGACCCTTCAGCTGCCGCCGAAAAACTCGGAGGCCATGACAGGGAGTAGATGGCAAGGCACGTGGTGGCGTTAACGTCCTCACCTACTTCCTCAAAGCACTCTGTAGGAGCAAAACCACCTCCATCTACGAAATTTTCCGAGAACTTTTATGTAAGGAACTCGTGGTCTCCGGTGGCTCTGTACAGAGTATAACGCCGTCACTATTTATTCACTTTATTACTCCAACTACCTTCGTTCACTCCAGCATGTTTTATTGTGTTACCGTTATCGTTTACCGGAAATTTAGGCCTGGACTTGTGATTCAAAAACTATTAGACTCGTACGACAGTAAAACACAGGCGCGTCGGTGGCACGCGGAGCTGTGCGGGTAGAGGACATCCAGGGGCAGCGTGCGCGCGAGACCTCCACACCGGTGTAGCGTCCACCCGAACGTCTGGCCTTCACAGTCCACTGCTACATCCATACTCCGCAAGCCGAGGGTACTTCTGGCTCCAATACCTTTCCTCCCCTTCCCTGTCCATTTGTGAACGACTGTCGGCGAAACTCCGACTGATACGCGGTTTTTCTCATTTTCTCGTCGTCGTCATTTCGCTATCGTCACATTACTAGACCTGCATGCTGCTTCTGAAGGTACAAGGTGTAAAATACAGGGAGCGAAAGGCTGTTTACAACTTGTACAGAAACCAGAAGGCAATTATAAGAAGTGAGAGTCTTGAAGGGGAAGCAGTGGTTGAAAAGGGCATGAGATAGCGTTGTAGCCTATCCCCGATGTTATTCAGTCTGTACGCTAGGCAATCAGTAGAAAAAAAAAGAATTGGGGTTAGAATTAAAGTTCGGGGGGAACAAATAAAAACTTTGAAGTTTGCCGACCACATTGTAATTATGTAAGAGTTAGCAAAGAACTTGTAACATCATTTGAATGCAACGGACAGTGTCTCGATAGGAGGATATAAGAGGAACAAAACAAAGATAATGGAATGTCGAATTATATCAAGTGATGCTGAGAGAATTAGATTAGGAAACGAAACACTTTAAGTAGTAGACAACTTTTGTTATTTGTGCAGCAAAATAACTAATGATGCCGAAGTCAGACGATGTAAAATGTAGACTGGCATTAGGAAGAAAAGCATTTCTCAAGAAGATAAATTTGCTAATATCGATTGCACACTTAAGTGTCAGGAAGCCTTTTCTGAAGGTATTTGTATGGACTGCAGCCATATATGGAAGTGAAACATGGACGATAAACTGTTTAGACAAGGATAGAACAGAATCTTTGGAGATGTGGTACTACAGAAGAATGTTGGAGGATAGATGGGTAGATGACGTAACTAATAAAGAGGTACTGAAGAGAAATAGGGACGAAACAAATTTGTGGCCCAACTTGACTAAAAGAAGAAATAGGTTGACAGGACACATTCTGAAACAACAAGGGATAAGAATTTAAGTACTGGTGGAAAGTCTGGGGGGTGAAAATCGTAGGGAAGAATACAGTAAGTAGGTTCAGAAGGATGTAGGTTGGGGTAGTTATTCGGAGGAGAAGAAGCTTGCACGGGATAGAGTAGCATGCAGAGCTTGGACTGAAGACAACAACAACAACACACCTGCTATTTTATACGCCTGCAATAGTTGGGCTGTTTTGACGAATCGCCACCTGCAAATTGTTTTTGTAGGATCTAATCTTGGAATAATTTAACAAAATACTGTTTTAGAAGTTCACATTTTGAATTTCGCTAGACTTCAATTGCCCCCCTTAACATCCTACCGGTGATGACCAGGTCTCTTAGAGTCTCTAATGATGTCTACAAGCGGATAGTGTGGACAAATGCCGAGCTTAATTGTGCCTGTCTATTCAAAATCAAAGTGCACGCAGTACAGATGAAGTGACATGAGGGTGTATCACTCGTATTCATTAACAGTGTTCTTTAAAGTATCATTGACTGGTTTCCTGCGAACGATCTTACCGTCAATTTTAAAAAGATACAATATACTCACTCCAAGGTGTATACGCCAATGATATGTGCAACACACGGTGAGGAACTAAGTTCTTAAGTGACCATATTAATGAGAATTTAAACTGGAAAAGCCGCATTTTGGAACTTGTAAAACAATTTAGTTCAGCCACATTTGCACTTGGAATCTTAGCTGATCTTGTGGAGAGACAAATCAGTGAGCTGATATATTTTGCATTCCTTCATTCAATAATGCCATATGTTCTGGAGCAACTCATCTGTAACTGAGGTGGACTTCGTTGCTGAAAAAAGTGCTGTGAGAATAATACGTGGTGCTCACCCACGATCATCTTGCAGACATCCGTCTAAGGAGTTGGGCATTCTGAGTATGGCTTCAAAGTATATTTATTCCCATACGAAGATTGTTGTAACTATCCACTGAAGTACAAAAGGAACAACGATGTACATGGCTATAAAAACAGAAGGAAAAATGCCTCTCATTAGTACACGTTAAGGTTGTCTTTAGCAGAAAAAGGGGTGCGCAATGCTGCAACAAAAATTTTTGAGCACTTACCTTGTAATATGTAAAACGTGGTGGGTAGGAATTACTAACTCACATCTGTATGTTTTTATATATACAGGGAAAAAATCTTATAAATATTGGGCATGTAGATACATTTACAAATTAATTTGCGATGTGAATGTAAAATGACTCGTTCGACTCATAAAGACTTGCTGCAGAATGTTACTACGCAATATTGGTTAAAATGTTAGTCATTTTTTTTGTTTATTTATAGACCCAATCACATGTTTATGACAGAGTCATAACCGGTTTCGGCCATATTATGACCATCTTCAGATTCTAAAGGCGGCATACACTGAACACACGTTCATGCGTTGACAACGCAACCGGGACTCGAACCCGGGATCTCCTGTTTACATGGCAGACTCTCTATCCATCTGCGCCACCGAGGACACAGATGAAAAGCGCGACTGCAGGGACTAAACCCTTGCACGCTCCCGTGAGACGCACATTCCCAACTGTCCACAATCTACATACGTAATGGGCCTAATAGATACTTGCCCACCCACTCATTGATCGCGCACACTAAGGTGTCGATTCCCGTAAGAGTTCTGGCAATCTGTGCGTATTCGCACAGACGAAGGTCAATGGCCGGGTAGCCTTTAACTATATGTATGAAGACTGGACTCGCATTCGGGAGGACGACGGTTCAATCCCGTCTCCGGCCATCCTGATTTAGGTTTTCCGTGATTTCCCTAAATCGTTTCAGGCAAATGCCGGGATGGTTCCTTTGAAAGGGCACGGCCGATTTCCTTCCCAATCCTTCCCTAACTCGAGCTTGCGCTCCGTCTCTAATGACCTCGTTGTCGACGGGACGTTAAACACTAACCACCACCACCAATATATGTATGAAGATAGTGACTCTTCTCGAAAGAACAGATACAATTGATGACCGTGCAGCTTCTGTAGAATAAATGATAATTAATTATCATTTATTCTATAGAAGCTGCAGTTTCAATTAATTATCATTCTGGGAGGAGAAATAAAAAAGATTTGCCGATGAGATTGTAATTCTGTAGGATCGACGGGCGGGTGGCTTTAAAATTGTTGGGATTTACACAGCGTGATCGTCAACGCCGTTTTCCAAGATCGTGATACTGCTGTACTGGTAGTCAGCCTTGTTAACACCAGAAGGAAACTCCAGGAAGTAAAGCCACACACACAAAAAAAAGACATACAGTCTTCAGTATAACTGTGTCAAGAGACGGCAAAGCACTTCAGAGAACAGTTGGACGGAATGGATAGCCTTCCGAAAGTGGTCATAAGATGACCAACAAAAGTAAAACCAGGGTAATGAAATGTAGTCGAATTAAATGAGATGACGCTGAGGGAATTAGGTTAGGTAATGAGACGAGTTTTGATGTTTGGGCAGAAAAATAACTCACAATGGCCAAAGTAGAGAGGATGTAAAATGTACACTGGCAATGGCAACAAAAACGTTTATGAAAAATAAAAATAATTGTTAAGATCGGGTGTGTATTATAAGTGTTGAGAAGTAATTTGCAGACGCAGACGGAGGCCGAGGCTGCCAGCTGGACGCCGGTTGCAGGGCACAGGAGTTGGGCGGAGATGTCGCGGGCTGTGACCGTGACCATTCCACTGGGTCAGAGACTGGCCTTCAGTCACGAAACCAGTGCGTTATTTTGAAGAGTTGCTGTGACGTGGCGACCTAGATCCCCCCCGCCCCCCGCCCGATAAGTGTGTGGGAGCTGGTGGCAGCTCCAGGGTCGCATCCTGCCTGTGCGAAGAAGGCCGCAGCCGCAGCCGCTTTGCCGAGGACTCACTCCGCCCTGTCCTGTCCTGTCTGGTCTGGAGGAGAAACGGCAGCGTCTGGATCGCACTGGTATATCCAGTCTCTCTCTGGAGCGCACTGGATAATTCCACGCTGGGGGACGCACATTACGTCAGAATCACGGAGGCGAGCGGCGTAGCTTAGCATCGTGTTACAGCAGTGCTCTCTAGAGGGCAACGCCTTAAAAAAAGTGAATATTATGTTTACTGTGGCGAGTCGTCTTCTGGACCGAGTCGGGGAACTGGCACGAACTTTGAGGTACTAACCGATGCTGTCTGATCCAAAGCGTCCGGGTAGCTGCTGGTGGTGCGGGGCGTGTGAGTAAAATAATGAGATTGGCTTTTTATCTACCAAATCTTTTACACTACTGGCCATTAAAATTGCTACCCACGAAGATGACGTGCTACAAACGCGAAATTTAACCGATAGGAAGAATATGCCGTGATATGCAAATGATTAGCTTTTCAGAGCATTCACACAAGGTTGGCGCCGGTGGCGACGCCTACAACGTGCTGACATGAGGAAAGTGTCCAACCGATGCCTGGTGAAACGTTGTTGTGAAGCCTCGTGTAAGGGGGAGAAATGCGTACCATCACGTTTCCGACTTTGATAAAGGTCGGAGTGTAGCCTATCGCGATTGCGGTTTATCGTATCGCGACATTGCTGCTCGCGTTGGCGAGATTCAGTGACTGTTAGCAGAATATGGAATCGGTGGGTTCAGGAGATGACAGACGTCTTATCTGCATCTACATCTACATCTACATCCATACTCCGCGAGCCACCTTACGGTGTGTGGCGGAGGGTACTTATTGTACCACTATCTGATCCCCCCTTCCCTGTTCCATTCACGAATTGTGCGTGCGAAGAACGACTGCTTGTAAGTCTCCGTATTTGCTCTAATTTCTCGGATCTTTTCGTTGTGGTCATTACGCGAGATATATGTGGGCGGTAGTAATATGTTGCCATCTGCATGGCTGTAACGGATCGTGCAGCCACGTTCGATCCCTGAGTCAACAGATGGGGACGTTTGCAAGGCAACAACCATCTGCACGAACAGTTCGACGACGTTTGCAGCAGCACGGACTATCAGCTCGGAGACCGTGGCTGCGGTTACCCTTGCCGCTGCATCACAGACAGGAGCGCCTGCGATGGTGTACTCAACGACAAACCTAGCTGCACGAATAGCAAAACGTCATTCTTTCGGATGAATCCAGGTTATGCTTACAGCATCGTGATGGTCGCATCTGTGTTTGGCGACATCGCGGTGAACGCACATTGGAACCGTGTATTCGTCATCGTCATACTAGCGTATCACCCGGCGTGATGGTATGGGGTGCCACTGGTTACACGTCTCGATCACCTCTTGTTGGCATTGACGGCACTTTGAACAGTGGACGTTACATTTCAGATGTGTTACGACCCGTGGCTGTACCCTTCTTTCGATCATTGCGAAACCCTACATTTCAGCAGGATAATGCACGACCGCGTGTTGCAGGTCATGTACGGGCCTTTATGGATACAGAAAATGTTCGACTGCTGCCCTGGCCAGCACATTCTCCAGATCTTTCACCTATTGAAAACGTCTCGTCAATGGTGGGCGTCAACTGGCTCGTCACAATACGCCAGTCACTACTCTTGATGAACTGCGGTATCGTGTTGAAGCTGCATGGGCAGCTGTACACGCCACCCAAGCTCTGACTCAATGCCCAGGCGTATCGACGCCGTTATTACGGCCAGAGGTAGTTGTTTTGGGTACTGATTTCTAAGGATCTACGCACCCAAATTGCGTGAACATCTAATCACATGTCAGTTCTAGTACAATATATTTGTCCAATCCCAAAGAAAGCAGGTGCTGACAGATGTGAAAATTACCGAACTATCAGTTTAATAAGTCACGGATGCAAAATACACTCCTGGAAATGGAAAAAAGAACACATTGACACCGGTGTGTCAGACCCACCATACTTGCTCCGGACACTGCGAGAGGGCTGTACAAGCAATGATCACACGCACGGCACAGCGGACACACCAGGAACCGCGGTGTTGGCCGTCGAATGGCGCTAGCTGCGCAGCATTTGTGCACCGCCGCCGTCAGTGTCAGCCAGTTTGCCGTGGCATACGGAGCTCCATCGCAGTCTTTAACACTGGTAGCGTGCCGCGACAGCGTGGACGTGAACCGTATGTGCAGTTGACGGACTTTGAGCGAGGGCGTATAGTGGGCATGCGGGAGGCCGGGTGGACGTACCGCCGAATTGCTCAACACGTGGGGCGTGAGGTCTCCACAGTACATCGATGTTGTCGCCAGTGGTCGGCGGAAGGTGCACGTGCCCGTCGACCTGGGACCGGACCGCAGCGACGCACGGATGCACGCCAAGACCGTAGGATCCTACGCAGTGCCGTAGGGGACCGCACCGCCACTTCCCAGCAAATTAGGGACACTGTTGCTCCTGGGGTATCGGCGAGGACCATTCGCAACCGTCTCCATGAAGCTGGGCTACGGTCCCGCACACCGTTAGGCCGTCTTCCGCTCACGCCCCAACATCGTGCAGCCCGCCTCCAGTGGTGTCGCGACAGGCGTGAATGGAGGGACGAATGGTGACGTGTCGTCTTCAGCGATGAGAGTCGCTTCTGCCTTGGTGCCAATGATGGTCGTATGCGTGTTTGGCGCCGTGCAGGTGAGCGCCACAATCAGGACTGCATACGACCGAGGCACACAGGGCCAACACCCGGCATCATGGTGTGGGGAGCGATCTCCTACACTGGCCGTACACCACTGGTGATCGTCGAGAGGACACTGAATAGTGCACGGTACATCCAAACCGTCATCGAACCCATCGTTCTACCATTCCTAGACCGGCAAGGGAACTTGCTGTTCCAACAGGACAATGCACGTCCGCATGTATCCCGTGCCACCCAACGTGCTCTAGAAGGTGTAAGTCAACTACCCTGGCCAGCAAGATCTCCGGATCTGTCCCCCATTGAGCATGTTTGGGACTGGATGAAGCGTCGTCTCACGCGGTCTGCACGTCCAGCACGAACGCTGGTCCAACTGAGGCGCCAGGTGGAAATGGCATGGCAAGCCGTTCCACAGGACTACATCCAGCATCTCTACGATCGTCTCCATGGGAGAATAGCAGCCTGCATTGCTGCGAAAGGTGGATATACACTGTACTAGTGCCGACATTGTGCATGCTGTGTTGCCTGTGTCTATGTGCCTGTGGTTCTGTCAGTGTGATCATGTGATGTATCTGACCCCAGGAATGTGTCAATAAAGTTTCCCCTTCCTGGGACAATGAATTCACTGTGTTCTTATTTCAATTTCCAGGAGTGTAGTTTCCTTCGGTAGCTACTAACCGGCGAAGTCTTTATTCCGAGTTTTGGTAGCGGCGCTGTGAAGTTCCAACCAGTAGGGCTCGTAACATGTCGGACACATTCTTTTGAATGTTCTCTAGAGTCCATAAATGACGTCCTCGGAAGACAATTTCAATTTCGGGAAAACAAAAAAGTGGCAAGGACTCAGATCAGCTGAATAGGTGGGCTGTGGTACTACAAGAACGCCTTTTGAGATCAAAAATTCCGCGATGGCAGTGGCGGTGTGACATGGAGCGTTGTCGTGATGCGGCATCCACTTCTCGGCAATATCGGGTCTCGTTCGGCCTTCGATGAAAGTTGTACGTACGGTGAAAGTGAATAACAGGTCACCCGCCATCCTTATTGTTTAAACGTCGGTCTGATCTCACAAGTGTACGCACAGGTTCGACGTCTTCGTCGTTTTTTGAATCTGAAGGTCTCCCCGAGCGAGGTTCGTCTTCTGTGTTCTTGGCCTTCCAAAAATGATTTGTGCCGATGGACAGCCCGTGCTCTTGACAAGGAAAGTTCCCCGTAGGCCTGTTTCAGCTTCTCGAAGGTCACACTCACGGATTGCCCCAAGAGGGTCAGAGTTCCTGGAGTCCAGTTCTGGTGCGGTACCGGTAACAGGAGCACCACACGACTGGACACGCACTCTTCTCTAAACTGCGCTGAGACCCTCCGTGGAATCCCGTGCGGCGTGGCGTCCCACACCTGTGGAACGACGCCAGCGGTGCGACCGATGACGCCACACACACGAGGCTGGCGACGCCGGTCGCAAAGTCGAGATCTCGCACCGGGCCATTTCCACGTTTTTGGGGCAATACTAAAGAATGGGGTACAACTTGTCGGTTTCGAGCCATGTCGTCATACGTAAGCCACAGATGATAAATGACAGAGAGCATAAATGAATGTTGAGAAGCAAAGAAATGTGGCACAGAGAACAGAAGTCATAGGCATACGTCACGTAAATCCGTACTTGTAATGCAAGCTTATAATGTAACGAAAAAATGAAGAAAAGAAATACAGCACAGAAAATAGCGATAGTACATGTTCATGACGTACCCCCATGATTGCAAAAGAATCTTATGTAATGGAAAACATAAGGAAACTCAATTTATCAGTCCATAAAATAACTGCCATAGAATTATGGGGTTTCAGGGGGGTTGACCTTGTAACAGAACTACAAACATTACCATAAAAGAAAAAAACTAAGAAAAATATCAGCGAACCGCATTAGGCAACGCGAAAAAAAAAGACAAACGGAACATTGGTATCCTGTTCTTCAACTTAGTAAGAGTATATCTACGTTAGCCATGAAACAAAAATCGATCAGACATTGCTGTTACCAACACCGTAAAGAACAAGGTCCCTAACACTGGCGTCGTGTGCTTCAGTCCACCTACGTAGGTCAAATGGAGAACACAATACTAGTATCACCAAGAGCCAAAAGAACCGCAAATACACTCGTCAGTTGCACATTTCCGCCACTTACACGCCACCGAAGAAATTCAGCAATTCATCCTGATGCTAAAAAAAATTGTGGATGACATACCAACATCCAGAACAACACCCAGGTCGGCATTCATTGGCACAGATAAATCCATATCTACACACGAACAACATACGCCTCAGAATTCCACAGAATAAAAAATAACTCTACCCAGGTATCTAAAAATTGCGCAGAATGAAATTTAAAGTTTATAAAGGCTTGCCTAATAGACTTCAGACAGTCACTGTCAGATCAAATGACGACCAATAAATGAAAACGCGTAAAGAAATTCTTTACAGCGGCGACCAACAACGAAACGCGAACACAATAATTTTTCTTTCTTGTAATGCTACATTCATTTATTTAAATTTACTACTGGACGCCGTGTTGCCCAAGATAATCGTTTCAATATCTATCGCTCAGAAATAAACAAATTCTCGCCTATTAGTTAAATATGATGTCACTGGTCGGTGCCGACGAGCGGTATCCCATTGCTCAGTTGACCACCTTCCGGCAAGCTGAAGGATCGTGTGGTCGGGGGAGGACAGATTTCCCAGCAACGCGGACGTTCACACAGCAATTCTGAACTCTACCCGTGACAGAGAGGAGCGGATCTGTATCGACGAGAAACTGGACGACTGCTAGAACGTCCCGAGCATTGTTTCCAGAGATCTGGCGATTACGATGAAAAAATAGTGTCACTCTCAAGTGTAGCACGGCATTACTTCGCATACCGTAATTATGTGTAACTTACTGCCTAAATCCCTCGAAATATGCACGAAGGGCAACACGCAGATTCGATATTTCTAGATTTTCGGACGGCGTTTGACACGGTGTCCCACTGTACATTGTTAACGAAGGTACGAGCATACGGAACAGGTAGGCTCCCAGCCATGTCAGCGGCTCGACGGCTTCTTAAGTGGCAGAACCCACAGTGTTATCCTCGACGGCGTCAGAGAAAAGCGTATCGCCAAAAGTGTCCCAGTGAAGTGTGATAGGACCACTGTTATTTTCTGTACAGTGTCTTCAGAAACTCCCTTTACAAACTTGTAGCACTTGTAGAGGGGACTGAGTACATAATGTTGAATAGGAACCGATTTCCGGAAATGTACCGTTTCCACTCTACAAAGGTTTCAGTTCAGGTGTGTAACGCACCCATATCTGCTGAGGAAAAGAGAAAAGTGTCACAGTTGTTAGTCCCGGTATACAGTGGTGTAGACTGGATGACGTGTAGCTGCTACGGACTGCTTGTTGTGGGGTCGTATGCAGAGTCTAATTCACGAGACTCCTGGAGAGACAGAGGGAGATCTGCTGGCACAAGTTCTGGCCACAGACTGGAGAGTGCGGACCAGAATGTGCTTCATAGGTATAGTGTCTGTAACAACGTTGGTGCTCGCCACATCGAATGCATCACTGCAGAGGCAGAGCACGTCGTGTTCCTGCTGCTAAGAAGGCGAGTACACGGTTCATTTGTTGTATATTTTTAGGAGCTTCAAACGGGAGCGACTGCAGTAATGGATAGGAACTGTGATTGCTGTGTACAGATGCGAGCTGAGTTGGCGACCCTTCGCTCACATCTCCAGGCTGCGTTGGCTTCCGTCACACAGCTTGAGGCTGCTGCCAAAGGGCATCACAGGGGAGGGGGGGGAGGGGGGTGGGCGGACGCGGGGAAGCGAGGGACGTCGAGCGCTTCCCACGTGTCCCCCGATCGGTCCACCGCTGTGGCTGTGCTGGGTACTGCCTGCGCTGAAGTTGACCCCTGCCCCGTGGTCGAATGGGAGATCTATCCAAAGTGGTGGCAGCCAGCGGAAAACTTTCTGAGGGGCCGACCGTAGGGCCTCCCTGGTTCATTTGACGAACAGATTTCAGGTGCTACCTGTGTCTGACGATGTCTCTGAGTCGGATGCAGTCGTCCACCCTGTTCCAGAGGAAGCTTCTCGGCCTGCAAGGTCTGGGCATTCACAGAAAAATGGTTCAGATGGCTCTGAGCACTATGGGACTTAACATCTGAGGTCACCAGTCCCCTAGAACTTAGAACTACTTAAACCTAACTAACCCAACATCCACGCCCGAGGCAAGATTCGAACCTGCGACCGTAGCAGTCACGCGGTTCCGGGCTCAAGCGCCTACAACCGCTCGACCACCGCGGCCGGCAGCATTCACAGAGGGTGGGTTTGCTGGTAGTTGGGAGCTCCAACGTTAGGCGCGTAGTGGGGCCCCTTAGGAACATGGCTGCCAAGGAGGGGAAGGAAGCCAGTGTGCACTCCGTGTGCATGCCGGGGGGAGTCACTGGATGTGGAAAGGGTGCTTCCGGATGCCATGAAGAGTACAGGGTGCAGCCAACTGCAGGTGGCGGCCCATGTCGGTACCAATGACGTGTGTCGCTTTCAATCGGAGGAGATTCTTTCTGGTTTCGGGCGGCTAGCGGAAATGGTGAAGACTGCCAGTCTTGCTTGCGAGATTAAGGCGGAGATCACCATTTGCAGCATCGTCGATAGAACCAACCGCGGTCCTTTGGTGCAGAGCCGAGTGGAGGGTCTGAATCAGAGCCTCAGGCGGTTTGGTGACCGTGTAGCCTGCAGAGTCCTTGACTTGCGCCATCGGGTTTTCCGGGTTCCCCTTAATATGTCAGGAGTCCACTACACACAGGAGGCGGCTACACGGGTAGCGGGGGCTGTGTGGAAGGGAATGGGCGGTTTTTTAGGCTAGAGGGTCCCAGGGGACCACAGAAAGGGCGCCCGTCTGAAAGGGGACAGGTAAAACACAGCAAGTTAGTTGCAGAAACGATTGGTATTGTAGCTGTAAATTGTCGTAGCTGTGTTGGGAAAGCCCTAATAGAAAGCACCGAAGCTCAAATAGTTATGGGTACAGAAAGCTGGCTAAAGCCTAAATTAAGTTCAGCCCAATTTTTTTCAGACGATATAACAGTGTTCAGAAAGGATAGAATAAATACAGTTGGTGGTGGAGTATTTATTGGTGTCAGAAGTAGTTTGCTTTGTAGTGAAATTGAAGTGGATAGTTCCTGCGAAATAGTATGGGTAGATCAATAATTCAAAAACAATCGCATTTATTATTGTTATAATACCGCCAAGCGGTTTCAACGCGACGTAGGGGTCATCTTCCATTGGTCGGCTGGTGGTGGTGTCACTCCTGTCTACATAACGGTGAGATAGTTTCCTGCCGTTGTGTAGACAGGAGTGACACCACCACCAGCCGACCAATGGAAGATGACCCCTACGTCGCGTTGAAACCGCTTGGCGGTATTATAACAATAATAATAAATGCGATTAAGACTGTTTTTGAATATTGATGTACCCATACTAATCGCTGCTTCTCTCCACAATCATGTTGTCCAAAAATGTATGGGTAGAGGCTATACTTGACAATAGGACTAAACTATTAATTGGATCGTTTTACCGACCCCCGACTCAGAAGATATAGTTGCTGAACAGTTCAAAGAAAACTTGAGTCTCATTTCAAATAGGTACCCGACTGATACAGTTATTGTCGGTGGTGACTTTAATCTGCCCTCTATAGGCTGGTAGGCATAAAACGTCATCCGAAATTGTACTGAATGCTTTCTCAGAAAATTATTTTGAACAATTAGTTCATGAGCCCACTCGAAGCTTAAATGGTTGCGAAAGCATAGTTGACTTCTTAGCAACAAATAATCCTGGACAAATAAGAAGTATCATTACGAATACAAGGATTAGCGACCACAAGGCAGTTGCTGCTAGCCTGAATGCCGTAACACCTACAGCCATCAAAAAGAAGCAAAGTATATCTATTTAAAAAGCTGATAAAAATGCTCTTAACGCCGTTTTAAGAGACAGTCTTCAGTCCTTCCGACATGTTCATGTAAGCGTAGAAAAGTTGTGAAATTATTTCAAAGAGATGGTATCGACAGCAATTGACAGATATACACTCCTGGAAATGGAAAAAAGAACACATTGACACCGGTGTGTCAGACCCAACATACTTGCTCAGGACACTGCGAGAGGGCTGTACAAGCAATGATCACACGCACGGCACAGCGGACACACCAGGAACCGCGGTGTTGGCCGTCGAATGGCGCTAGCTGCGCAGCATTTGTGCACCGCCGCCGTCAGTGTCAGCCAGTTTGCCGTGACATACGGAGCTCCATCGCAGTCTTTAACACTGGTAGCATGCCGCGACAGCGTGGACGTGAACCGTATGTGCAGTTGACGGACTTTGAGCGAGGGCGTATAGTGGGCATGCGGGAGGCCGGGTGGACGTACCGCCGAATTGCTCAACACGTGGGGCGTGAGGTCTCCACAGTACATCGATGTTGTCGCCAGTGGTCGGCGGAAGGTGCACGTGCCCGTCGACCTGGGACCGGACCGCAGCGACGCACGGATGCACGCCAAGACCGTAGGATCCTACGCAGTGCCGTAGGGGACCGCACCGCCACTTCCCAGCAAATTAGGGACACTGTTGCTCCTGGGGTATCGGCGAGGACCATTCGCAACCGTCTCCATGAAGCTGGGCTACGGTCCCGCACACCGTTAGGCCGTCTTCCGCTCACGCCCCAACATCGTGCAGCCCGCCTCCAGTGGTGTCGCGACAGGCGTGAATGGAGGGACGAATGGAGACGTGTCGTCTTCAGCGATGAGAGTCGCTTCTGCCTTGGTGCCAATGATGGTCGTATGCGTGTTTGGCGCCGTGCAGGTGAGCGCCACAATCAGGACTGCATACGACCGAGGCACACAGGGCCAACTCCCGGCATCATGGTGTGGGGAGCGATCTCCTACACTGGCCGTACACCACTGGTGATCGTCGAGGGGACACTGAATAGTGCACGGTACATCCAAACCGTCATCGAACCCATCGTTCTACCATTCCTAGACCGGCAAGGGAACTTGCTGTTCCAACAGGACAATGCACGTCCGCATGTATCCCGTGCCACCCAACGTGCTCTAGAAGGTGTAAGTCAACTACCCTGGCCAGCAAGATCTCCGGATCTGTCCCCCATTGAGCATGTTTGGGACTGGATGAAGCGTCGTCTCACGCGGTCTGCACGTCCAGCACGAACGCTGGTCCAACTGAGGCGGCAGGTGGAAATGGCATGGCAAGCCGTTCCACAGGACTACATCCAGCATCTCTACGATCGTCTCCATGGGAGAATAGCAGCCTGCATTGCTGCGAAAGGTGGATATACACTGTACTAGTGCCGACATTGTGCATGCTCTGTTGCCTGTGTCTATGTGCCTGTGGTTCTGTCAGTGTGATCATGTGATGTATCTGACCCCAGGAATGTGTCAATAAAGTTTCCCCTTCCTGGGACAATGAATTCACGGTGTTCTTATTTCAATTTCCAGGAGTGTATATACCACATAAAGTAATAAGAGATGATACTGATCCCCCATGGAACACAAGACGGGTCAGATCGCTGTTGCAGAAGCAGCGAAAACAGCATGCCAAATTTCAAAAAACGCAAAATCACCAAGACTGGCAAAGTTTCACAGAAGTTCGAAACACAGCGCGTACTTCAATGCGAGGTGCTTTTAATAATTTCCATAACGAAACTCTGTCTCGTAATCTGGCAGAAAATCCGAAGAGATTCTGGTCACACATAAAGCACACCAGTGGCAGGACGCATTCAATACCTTCACTGCGCGATAACAACGGTGAAGTCACTGATGACAGTGCCACTAAAGAAGAGTTATTAAACACCGTTTCCAGTAACTGCTTCACCAAAGAACACGAAGTAAATATTCCTGAATTCCAATCAAGAACAACTACCAAGATGAGAAACATAGGAAATATCCTGGGTGTCGCAATTGAGGTTAAATCACTTAATAAAGACAAGGCTTCCGGCCCAGATTGTATACCAGTCAGGTTCCTCTCAGTGTATGCAGATGCAATAGCTCCATATTTAGCAATTTTATACAACCGCTCGCTCACAGAAATATCCGTACCTAAAGACCGGAAAACTGCTCAAGTCACACCAATACCCAAAAAGGGGTATTCCGTTGAATTACAGGCCTATACCGCTAACGTCGATTTGCAGTAGGGTTTTGGAACATATACTGTATTCGAACCTTATGAAGTACCGCGAAGAAAACGATTTATTGACAGATAGTCAGCACGGATTCAGAAAATATCGTTCTTGCAAAACACAGTTAGCTCTTTACACTCATGAAGTAATGAGTGCTATCGACAGGGGATGTCAAATTGATTCCATGTTTTTAGATTTCCAGGAGGCTTTCGACACCGTTCCTCACAAGCGTCTTCTAACCAGACTGCGTGCCTACGGAGTGTCGCCTCAGTTGTGCGACTGAATTCGTGATTTCCTGTCAGAAAGGTCGTAGTTCGTAGTAATAGACGGAAAGTCATTGAGTAGAACAGAAATAATATCCGGCATTCCCCAAGGAAATGTTATAGGCCCTCTTTTGTTCCTAATCTATATCAACGACATAGGAGACAATCTGAGTAGCCGTCTTAGTTTGCAGATGATGCTGTCATTTACCGTCTTGTAAAGTCATCAGATGACCAAAACGAATTGCAAAATGATTTAGGTAAGAAATCTGTATGGTGCGAAAAGTGGCAATTGGCGCTGAATAAACAATGGTGTGAAATTCGTATGAGTACTAAAAGAAAGCCAGTAAATTTCGATTACGCGATACGTCACACAAATCTGAAGGCTGTAAATTGAACTAAATACTTAGGGATTACAATTACAAATTGGAACGATCACATAGATAATGTTGTGGGTAGAGCCAATCAAAGACTGCATTTCATTGGCAGGACACTAGAAGGTGCAACAGGTCTACTAAAGAGACTGCTTACATCACGATTGTCCGCCCTATTCTGGAGTATTGCTGTGCGGTGTGGGATCAGCATCAGGTGGGACTGACGGATGACATCGAAAAAGTACAGAGAAAGGCGGCTCGTTTTGTATTATCGCGAAGTACGGGAGATAGTGCCACAGACATGATACGTGAACTGGAGTGGCAATCATTAAAACAAAGACGTTTTTCGTTGCGACGGGATCTTCTCATGAAATTTCAGTTTTCTCCTCCGATTGCGAAAACATTCTGTTGGCACCTACCTACATAGGGAGAAATGATCATCACGATAAAATAAGAGAAATCAGGGCTATCACAGAAAAATTCAAATGCTCGTTTTTCCCACGTGACCTTCGAGAGCGGAACGGTAGAGAGACAGCTTGAAAGTGGTTCATTGAACCCTCTGCCAGGCACTTTATTGTGAATAGCAGAGTAATTATGTAGATGTAGATGCAGATGTACTGTTCTGTACGTACAGCACGCTGGGTTCTTTTTTTTGTTTTGCAATAAACACGTAATGTTAAAGTGTTAATACAAACAAATGTGTCCAAGTGATAAATGGGTGTTTCGTTATGTTTTCATTCGAATTGTTTCCTAATATTTATACTGTGTCACGCGTAATTCAAATCCTTAAGCAGAAATGGATGAATTAAGCGTGTGATTTTAAATTGTCTTAGAACGGACACGGTACGGCCCCAGACATGGGTTCCTGTTCATAATATTCTGTACCCACTCCCCTTAACAAGTCCTAGAAGTATGGAATTTCCGAACACCCTGTGTACGTAAATGACTTGACGGACACGGAGGGCAGCAGCCTGCGGTTGTTTGCCGATGATGCGGTGGTGAAAGGGTAATATTAGTATTAATACAGTAATATTAATATTAATATAATGGGCGGTAAAGTTTCGGTTCGACGGCGCTACTGCAGCGTATATGCAACTGCGACGCGGGTATATAAGCACCGATATCTAGGCCAAGGATTAGCGTCTTTGCGACGTGCGTGAGGTAAATGCCGAATTGTCAGCTATGGCGACGTTATTACCAGATGCGTCCAACCAAGCGGGACCAGCGTGATGTTATTCTTTCCTTGGCTGCTCGAGGAAGAACACCGATAACCATCCATCGAAGAGTGACGAATGTGTGTAGGACAGCAGGGCTGCCGAAAACCAGTTACGATGGAATGGCGCGCCAACTTTCGTTGTGGTCGCGATTCGACACAAGACGTCCTCACGTCGCAAATGTGGGGTTTGCGCCAGGTCGACTGGGAGAGTCTGGCGCACGTGCGCCGTGGTGCTGCTCTCTCCCCGAGCGATACCACGCCCTCGGCCCCTTAGAAAAGTCCTCTCATGGTCGGCGATTCCTGTCGGACGAGGATGTGCAGCAGGCAGCTGCGGGCTTCTTCACGCAGCATGACACGGTCTTTCACCCAACGGGCATTCTCAGTCCCGTCCGTCAATGCTCGCGGCGAGTTCTACTGACAGCCATATCGACTCCGGACTCTACGGCTTTCGAACGGAAACTCTTTGATACCTCCTTTACATTAAAATATTTTACATTTAGTTACTGTTAATTATTATCAAAATCCTAATAGCGAACTGTAGTATGTCAAATTTGGGCAAGTTGCATTTGTGGTTCTGCTCTTAAGTGGCAGTTGTCTGCGCACAGAACGACTACAGGAAGATATATTGGTAGGTGAATGCTGCAGTCTTCTCCCAGCTCTTCAGAAGAGAGACTCTCAAGATGAAACTTATTTGCCGGCCGGAGTGGCCGAGCGGTTCTAGGCGTTTCAGTCTGCAACCGCGCGACCGCTACGGTCGCAGGTTCGAATCCTGCTTCGGCCATGGATGTGTGTGATGTCCTTAGGTTAGTTAGGTTTAAGTAGTTCTAAGTTTTAGAGGACTGATGACCTCAGAAGTTAAGTCCCATAGTGCTCGGAGCCATTTTTGAAACTTATTTTTCCTGGTGCAGCGCTATAAATACCATGCGATGCGGAAGATGGAAACCGAGATAAGCTACAACCCAGTCTGATTCGCTTCTCAACAACTGCTTCTCTTTCATGCCGTCTAGTTTCTGTACAAGTTGGAAATAGCCTTCCAAGCGCTATATTTTATCCCCACTACTTTTGGAAATTCAGATATTGTAATCTAGTCAGTACTATCAGAAGCCTCGTCTAAATATACAAAGGCCATAAAAGTAGGTTTGCCTTTCTTCAGCTTATCTGCTAAGACAAATAGCAAGGTCAGTACTGCCCTGGAAGATGAACTGGTCTGACCCGAGTTCGCCCTCTACCAGTCCTTTTTTTTTCTCATCCTTGTCTCAATACACTCTAAGACAAAAAACAGACGCAAACACAAAGGAATTATCCGAATGGGAAGGAAACTGGATGTGATGGACGTGCACACAAATGATTACAGTTTTAGAAAAACTGGACGATTTATTCAAGAGAGAGAGCTTCACAAACTGAGCAAGTCAGTAACGCGTTGCTCCACCTCTCGCCCTTATGCGAGCAGTCATAGTTGTTCGCTGTCCATCTGATGGACATCGTGTCAGAGTCTGTCCAATGGACGCGTCAGAGCGTCAAAATCCGCAGATGGTTTGAGGGCCCAACCCGTAATCCTTCAAAAAAAAAAAAAAAAAAAAAGGGTGCCGCAGGTGAGAAAGGGCAGTCCTGCCAGGAAAAGAATTGTCCTCCCAGACCGACACTCCTGTTCATCGAGCCGTGTGGCGGGCGACAGTCAGTTTGGTGTCCCACCGCTGTCCAGGGCGTCTGCAGACATGTCTCTGCTGGTCATCGGGACTCGGTTGGCACCGGATCTGATCACTGAAGACAATTCTACTTCAGTCAATGCGGTTCCAGGCCAAATGTGCCTGACACCACTGCAAATGGGCTTTTGGTGTGCAGAGGTCACTGAAAGTCGGCACCGTGAGCTCGGCCCCCTTTCTGCGAAACGCCTGTCAGTGGTCCCTGTGGTCCCTGAGACACCGGACGAACCTGGGGCTCTGTGGCGACTGCTCGTTCCTCACGTTGCTGTGTCGCGCCTCTGGGTCGACCGCTCCCACTTGACGCTGTGCTCGGCCATGCCGCCCATTCCTGCCACCGTACTCCAAATGTCCAGAGATTAGCAGATTACTCCAACACACTTCTATGATCTCAGCTACACGTCCTCTCTCAAATGCTGACATGCGTATGTTGTTCACGCACGTGTCTGCAAGTGATTGTTACTGTCTAGCTGAGTGTGCAGATTGATTTTTGCAGATTTTGTGCACTGGTTCCAACGTGTCCCCTGTTTACCACGCTTGCAATCGCGCCGAGAAATTGCGCTGCAGCGTTATACATTCCTTCGTGGGCTGCCAAAGTTTACAGTTTTGCATTTCCCGTCGATACCTGTACGAGTAGCAATTTGCGAGCAATTTGAGTAACTCCTCCGTGGTGCGTCCTTTTTTCGTGTAATTGGTGTCAGTATGTTGCAACTGTGACTTGTTAAACTGATGATGATGTTGTTGTTGTTGTTGTTGTCTTCAGTCCTGAGACTGGTTTGATGCAGCTCTCCATGCTACTCTATCCTGTGCAAGCTTCTTCATCTCCCAGTACCTACTGCAGGCTACATCCTTCTGAATCTGCTTAGCGTATTCATCTCTTGGTTTCCCTCTACGATTTTTACCCTCCACTCTGCCCTCCATACTAAATTGGTGATCCCTCGATGTCTCAGAACATGTCCTACCAACCGATCCCTTCCTCTAGTCAACTTGTGCCACAACCTCCTCTTCTCCCCAATTCTATTAAATGCCTCCTCATTAGTTATGTGATCTACCCACCTTATCTTCAGCATTCTTCTGTAGCACCACATTTCAAAAGCTTCTACTCCTTTCTTGTCTAAACTATTTATTTAATATACTCCATTATGGAGTCGAGGTAGCAGTTGTCGTTATACTGGTTATCACTGTTAGCATTCAACCGCGATTCTTATACATATATTTTAACAACGCGTTTCAAGAGACGATGCTCTCATCATCAGGTTGTGAAGTCTATGTCATGAAATTACACGGACTAAAAAGATAAAATACCATTTTGTCTTTTTAGTCTGTTTAATTTCATGACATAGACTTCACAACCTGATGATGAGAGCATTGTCTCTTGAAACGCGTTGTTAAAATATATGTATAAGAATCGCGGTTGAATGCTAACAGTGATAACCAAACTATTCATTGTCCATGTTTCACTTCCATACATGGCTACACTCCATACAAATACTTTCAGAAACAACTTCCTGACACTTAATTCTATACTCGATGTTAACAATTTTTTCTTATTCAGAAACGCTTTCCTTGCCATTGCTAGTCTACATTTTATATCCTCTCTACTTCGACCATCATCAGTTATTTTGCTCCCTAAATAGCAAAACTCCTTTACTACTTTAAGTGTCTCATTTCCTAATCTAATCCCCTCAGCATCACGCGATTTAATTTGACTACATTCCATTATCCTCGTTTTGCTTTTGTTGGTGTTCATCTTATATCCTCCTTTCAAGACACTGTGCATTCCGTTCGACTGCTCTTCCAAGTCCTTTGCTGTCTCTGACAGAATTACAATGTCATCGACGAACCTCAAAGTTTCTATTTCTTCTCCATGCATTTTAATATCTACTCCGAACTTTTCTTTTGTTTCCTTTATTGTTTGCTCAATATACAGATTTAATAACATCGGGGAGAGGCTACAACCCTGTCTCACTCCCTTCCCAACCACTGCTTCCCTTTCATGTCCCTCGACTCTTATAACTGCCATCTGCTTTCTGTACAAATTGTAAATAGCCTTTCGCTCCCTGTATTTTACCCCTGCCTCCTTCAGAACTTCTAAGAGAGTATTCCAGTGAGCATTGTCAAAAGCTTTCTCTAAGTCTACAAATGCTAGAAATCTTTCTTCTAAGATAGGTCGTAGGGTCAGTATTGCCCCACGTGTTCCAACATTTCTACGGAATCCAAACTGATCTTCCCCGAGGTCCGCTTCTATCAGTTTTTCCATTCGTCTGTAAAGAATTCGCGTTAGTATTTTGCAGCTGTGACTTATTAAACTGATAGTTCGGTAATTTTCACATCTGTCAACACCTGCTTTCTTTGGGATTGGAATTATTATATTCTTCTTGAAGTCTGTGGGTATTTCCCCTGTCTCATACATCTTGCTCACCAGATGGTAGAGTTTTGTCATGACTGGCTCTCCCAAGGCCATCAGTAGTTCTAATGGAATGTTGTCTACTCCCGGGGCCTTGTTTCGACTCAGGTCTTTCAGTGCTCTGTCAAACTCTTCACGCAGTATCGTATCTCCCATTTCATCTTCATCTACATCCTCTTCCATTTCCATAATATTCTCTCCAAGGGTCTCTTTAATTTTCCTGTAGGCAGTATCTATGTTACCACTAGTGAGACAAGCCTCTACATCCTTACATTTGTCCTCTAGCCATCCCTGCTTAGCCAGTGCACTTCCTGTCGACATCATTTTTGAGACGTTTGCATTCCTTTTTGCCTGCTTCATTTACTGCATTTTTATATTTTCTCCTTTCATCAATTAAATTCAATATTTCTTCTGTTGCCCAAGGATTTCTACTAGCCCTCGTCTTTTTACCTATTTGATCCTCTGTTGCCTCCAGTATTTCATCCCTCAAACCTAAGCTGTTGTATTTCTTGCCCCCATTCTTGTCAGCCGTTCCCTAATGTTCTCTCTGAAACTCTCTACAACCTCTGGTTCTGTCAGATTATCCAGGTCCCATCTCCTTAAATTCCCACCTTTTTGCAGTTTCTTCAGTTTTAATCTACAGTTCATAACCAATAGATTGTGGTCAGAGTCCACATCTGCCCCTGGAAATGTCTTACAATTTAAAACCTGGTTCCTAAATCCCTGTCTTACCATTATATAATGTATCTGATACCTTTTAAACTGATAGTTGGGTTATATTCGCACCCGTCAGCCTCTGCCTTCTTCGAAGTAGCAGTGTGGACAGCACGGGTAGCACAGCGTGCGTCTGTTTACACTCTGGTCTGGATATCTGTGCCAGGCGCTCCACACACAGAGTCCTCTGTGGGCGGTCACAGGAAACTGTAGCCGTCTGTTTCTCTCTCTCTGCTTCTGCGAGACGCCACACAGCCAGCCACACTATTCCCGCACTTCGCGGAAGAACGACCAACCAGAAATGAACGTAAGGGCGCCTCTTCTTAGTGTACAGTGTTATTTCTGAATTTTCCCCCCGTTCGTGTGAAACTCCCGTAACGCACGGGACGCTTACGCCAGCATCTGCAGGGGTTTCACCAACTTAGGCAACATCACAGTCTGCGAAATATATGAAGTGCACTGAGACGAAATGAAGTGATCGATGCGGATTAAAGTAATGATGTGGCTCTGACGTAACATGGCAGGTACAGAGATAAGTGATCGCCACTTTTGTGATTTCTGTTCTTGGCAAATCGTCGAAATTTTTGGCATATGTTTTTAAGATGTTCTCGGAGAACCTTGAGTCTTTTTCTTGATGTCATTAGACATTATCGAGATCCAGAGGTTGAAAGTTACGGCACTTAGGTGCGTAATATCCGGCCTGAGGCGTGAATGTAGTTTTAACTGACGTAGTCAACAACTGTCAAGAGTTCTAGGATCACCGCGAGGGTGCTGATATCACCAAGGTATGTTTTTATTCAGAACGTTTCCACCAATAAAATTTTGTGACGCGCAGCATCTGTATAATGGGCAATTCACGCCTACACAAGTATGTCCAGCGTGGTACTGCAGTCACAGAAATCTCCAGAAAGGGTCTTATCATACCTGGAAAGAAATTAGTCACTGCAAATTCAGTTAAGTATTTTTAATAATATTACTGCTCTTTTAAGGCACAAATCATAAGCTGGGCGTTTTCGGAAAATTCCGATCCGTGAGCAAAGTATCCAGAAAAATGTAAAGCAAACGATTTTGTGTTAACTTTATATTATGTATACTTATTTGTTGTTTATGTGTGTGAAAAGTATATAAATGTGTCGCAGTATATAAACAGACCTTGATAATTCGTTTTATACAAACAGTATCTCCTGCTGTAGCAACTAAAAGAAAGGAACCAGCAGAAAAATGGTCCTGCCAGGGCTCAAAAAAGGCGAACGTCTTCCTCTTTAAAAGACTGAGGTCGCGCAGACGTCTGTTTGTAGTCAGCCAGGTGTTACAGCCAAACAGGTAGCAACTGCAATGTGATACAGCGAAAAGTACACCGACAGGATGCCCCCCCCCCCCCGAAGGCTGTACTCACAACGTTTTCCAACGCGACGTCTACGTTGTGCGCATGTTTTTAGACGTACAGAGTTGCGTTTAAGGACCGAGGGAGCTTTCCACGTACAACGTGCCGTGAAAAGAACAAGCCGCGACGCACCCCATGTTGGCCGGCACGTTACTGAGTATTTTGGAGCACATCCTACTCACGTTAAGCATAGCTTATACGAAAATAACGCATACGTGCAATGTACCATACACTGAATTGTGTAAGTAGGCTGTTTAGGTTTTTATGTTCGTAAAGCCACGTAGCGCTTTGTATGAAATTCACTGGCTGTGCTGTGTGCAGTCTGTGGCTGGTTGGCATTGTTGTAATATTCGCTATTGTAGTGTTGGGCAGTTGGATGTGAACAGCGCGTAGCGTTGTGCAATTGGAGATGAGCCGCCAGCAGTGGTGGATGTGTGGAGAGAGATGGCGAAGTTTTGAGAGCGGACGATCTGGACCTGTGTCCATCAGAAAGAGTAAATTTGTAATTCTGTATATCATGAGCTGATATATATGATGACTTTTAAACATTATTAAGGTAAATACATTGTTTGTTCTCTATCAAAATCTTTCATTTGCTAACTATGCCTATGAGTAGTTAGTGCATTCAGTAGTTAGAATCTTTTATTTAGCTGGTAGTATTGGCGCTCGCTGTATTGCAGTAGTTCGAGTAACGAAGATTTTTGTGAGGTAAGTGATTCATGAAAGGTATAGGTTATTGTTAGTCAGGGCCATTCTTTTGTAGGGATTATTGAAAGGTTGCGTTGCGCTACAAATATTGTGTGTCAGTTTAATGATGATCAGAATAAGTAAACAGAGAAATGTCTGAGCACGTTCAGTTTTGCTCAGCTGTTTGAAAATCAAATAACGTAAGAGGTTCACCAGTACAGTATTTGATAAATTTGATAAATCCATATGAAACCTCCCCTTAGAAAAACTAATGAATTACTGTGCCAGCTAAATAAAAGATTCTAACTACTGAAGGCACTAACTACCGATAAGCATAGTTAGCAAATGAAAGATTTTGTTAGGGAACAATGTATTTACTTCATTGCTATTGCATTTATATTGCAGTATTATTTTTACGTATGATAATAAATAATAATAATAATAATATGGTCATTATTATTAATACTACAAAAATTGTTAGCTCTCGCCCAGTAATACCTATTTCTCACCGTGATTAGAACAAAGAGGAGGTGCAGTAGACCATGGGCTAACGAGATCTTCGGTACAAAGAATTCTGGAGGAACGAAAATGCCATCGCTTTAAGCTGCTCCTACACCAACGGCTATATGGAAACGATTTCCAGAATTGGGTATCGTTCTATAAACGTCTCGTAAATAAATTAGCCGTAAATCTGGATTTCATCAGTCAGATTCTATATGGAGATGAATGCTATTTCGCCAATGACGCGACTGTCAATACACGACACTCTACATTACTGGGCTCCTGCAAATCCTCACTGGTTACGAACACATCACACACAAGCGCCCTGGGGTGTTAACGTATGGTGCGGCTTTCTGGGAGCCCACGTCGCTGGGCCAGTTTATTTGCCTCCGAGACTGACTACATTTGCAGTTCCTACAGAATTAGCCGAATATTGGTCACCTCCTAGAAGTCTTTCTACTTCAGTTATCTTAAGACACTGGTTTCAGCGCATTGGTGCACCACTCCATTATTGTAGATTGTAGATAATATGTTATCCGTGGTGGCTGAAAGAACGAATACTTCATGCTTGGTCTTCAGAGGTATCCATGCTAATACCGAGAGGCGTTTTCATCAATCCATCCATTCGAACATTTGTATTATGAATAGTGCAATTATAAAGATCTGTCAGTCTACAATATAGGTTTCAGCGAACATACTTTATAATACAAAATTGTTAAGGCTTTCGTGGCCACTTGTTGACAAACTGCCTATTGGCTTCTGTCTCGGGTTCTTCGGCCGACGTTCATCTAATGATTTTTCTGACGTTTCGCCAGCACGAGTGGCTGGCATTGTCAAAGCTTCACCCTCCATTGCCGGTGGTGAACAGCAAGCAATGGAGGGTGAAGCTTTGACAATGCCAGCCACTCGTGCTGGCGAAACGTCAGAAAAATCATTAGATGAACGTCGGCCGAAGAACCCGAGACAGAAGCCAATAGGCAGTTTGTCATACTTTATAATATTCATTGTTCTTGACTGCAGTCAAAGATATGATAGCATTTATGTAATACTGCCATTTGTGGAGCAAGAACTGGTGCATTATGTGTTGTTAAGAAATTAGCTGTCATGTGTTGATATGCCTTGAAACAGAGAATTGGTATGCTGTAGCCCTTGTGTGTCTGCTTTGGACAATAATTCTTCTCGCGCCCAGGAATCGAACCTGGTACCTCTCCTACAGCAAGCAAGTTTTCTAGCGACGAGCTGCAGGACCAGTTATAGCTGCAAAGTGTTTGTTTGCAAGTGCTGGGTCCCCTGTGCTGTTCTGCTTAGGCAAACATTTCGGCTTCTCTGGTATCTAGGACTAACTAACGCCAACGGAGGACGGAGTGCTTGGGCGTCCTGGTACAGACAGGTGCTGTGTGTGAGGGGGCGTAACTACAGACAGGGGCTGGCTAAATGATGTAGAAAGTTCTGTGTTAAAAAACAGCCAATACGTCCGCGTGCGAATATTTTTGGCGAGGCAGGCTGCTTCACCACTTTTGTGTCAGTCTTAAAAAGGAACATATACGCCTTTTTTGTGCTTTGACACGAGTGTTTTTCCGGTGGTACATTGAGTATATTAGTAAATCGCTATCCCAGTACCCAAAATAAACTGCAGGTTGCGTATCTAACAACTCCTGTGGCCTACAAAAATTTTATTTTCGATATATCACGCAGTTGTTGACAGAATTAAAAAATATAAAATGCTGCCGTAATGTATTCGTTACGATGTACACTTACATCTACATACATTTATTGATCCCCTGAAGGCTCACTTCGGGCATTCACCAGCAATGTGATTTATTGTTTGCAGGGCAGCTCCACAGTCACAATCTGGAGACGTTTCCCAGCCCCATTTGTGTTTTAGATACCCGCAGCTCCCTTGCCCTGTTCGGATGCGGTTGATGGTTCTCCACTGGCCTCTGGGGAGTGTGAAACCTCGAACTCGCACGGAAGGCTCTTCAACCAGATGACCGTTGAACACTGTCGATTCTTCCCACTGACTTCACCATACTTCGTTGATGTTAAAGTCGGAGGCTTCAAGATGCTGTGCAGTTCGCGATGACATCCACCAGGGCTCAACTGCATCAATAGATTGGACTTAGAAATCTAAGAACTAGTGTAATGTGCACATAACTTAGTATAATACTTTGGACATTTGATTCTGTACCTGTATTTTGCTTGTCATTTCTTACATTGTATACTCTTAAAATTATGTATTTGATGGTTCAAATGGCTCTGAGCACTATGGGACTCAACTACTGTGGTCATAAGTCCCCTAGAACTTAGAACTACTTAAACCTAACTAACCTAAGGACATCACACACATCCATGCCCGAGGCAGGATTCGAACCTGCGACCGTAGCGGTCGTGCGGTTTCAGACTGTAGCGCCTTTAACCGCTCGGCCACTTCGGCCGGCATGTATTTGATCCAAGCTCTGTATCACCATACGATAAATAAAATAAATCTACGTACATACTGTGCATGCCACTGTGCAGTGGGTGGCGGGAGGTGTCCGTCCGGTGCCACTCCTAGTCATTTCCTCTCCTGTTCCACTCGTAAACAGAGCCAGGCAAAAACCGACTGTGTATGTGCCTCTGAATGAGCCCTAATATCTCACAGCGTATCTTCGTGGTCCTCACGCAAAATATATGTTGGCGGCAGTACAATCATCCTGCTGTCGGCTTCAGATTCCTGTTCTCTGAATTTTATCAGTAGAGTCTCTCAAAATGAGCGTCGCCTTCCCTCCGGGGATTCCCATTTGAGTTCGCAAGCATCTCCGTAACACGTAATTGTTGTCAGAACCTACCGGTAACAAACCTAGCAGCCCGCCTCTGAACTGCATCGATATCTTCCTTTAATCCCACCTGGAGCGGATCCCAAACACACTAGCAGTACTCGAGAATAGGTCGCACCAGCGTCCTGTATGCTGTCTCCTTTACAGGTGAACCACTCTCTCCTAATATTACCCCAATAAACCGAAGCAGACCATTCGCCTTCCCTACCACAACCCTCACATTCTTGTTCCATTTCTTATTGCATTGCAACACTCCGTGCAGATATTTAAACGACTTGACTGTGTCAAGCAGGACACTACAAACATTGTATCCGAACATTAAGGGGCTTCCAGAATGAGATGTTCACTCTGCAGCGGAGTGTGCGCTGATATGAAACTTCCTGGCAGATTAAAACTGTGTGCCTGACTGAGACTCGAACTCGGGACCTTTGCCTTCCGCGGGCAGGTGCTCTACCATCTGAGCTACCGAAGCACGACTCACGCCCGGTACTCACAGCTTTACTTCTGCCAGTACCTCGTCTCCTACCTTCCAAACTTTACAGAAGCTCTCCTGCGAACCTTGCAGAACTAGGTACTGGGATATGGGCGTCGCAGAACTCTATACTCTTGCTATGTGTGGGAACGCCGTTGTATGTGGAGAGCCATTTCCAGTTACGTATCAACACACGAAAAGCCATTTTTTTCCTTTTTCATTCACGTTGAATTCTCTCAACAAGCTTTTGTGTGTGACCTTAGACGCTCCTTAAACAAATTTTGCATCTACCTTTTTTCCTACTTTGCAACAACGTAGAACAATTATCGCAACAGCTGCGTCTTAACGTCTAACAATTCAAACCACCGTATTGTTGCAGAATATTATTGAGCAGTCTAATGTCAGTAATTAGTCTGTGCGACCTTGAAGAGACGAAGTTTACCTTCACACACACACACACACACACACACACACACACACACACACACACACACGTCTTGTTGAACCTGCAGAGTTGTGGAGAGGCGGTTGCGCCAAGGGCCTGTACACACGCGACAACCGACCGACGTGTTAAGCGCTGTTGGCCAACCAACCGACCAACTTCTCATGTCATTCCGCTTATAAATTTCGCCGTTTCTAGCTCTATTGTGAAAAGTGCCTGATTTACGTTCGTCAGCGGTGTACGTGTGAAATATACTCGCACAATAGTGAAATACTCGCTCAATAGTGAAAAGGCAAACAAGACCGACGGTCTTCGCCTTAAAATGACTGAATTATGGGAAAAGTGCATAGGCAGCAGATGCCTTTGGGATATCAATTGTGAGTATAATAACATAAGAAAAATTTGGACTAGCAATTAAAATCCATGGATAAGAAATAAAGAGTTTGAGGTTTGCCGATGAGATTATAATTCTGTCGGACAGCCAAGGACCTGGAAGAGCTGTCGAAGGGAATGGACAGTGTCTTGAAAGGAGGGTATAAGATGAACATCGACAAAGGCAAAACGATTATAATGGAACGCAGTTTAATTAAATGAAGTGATGCCTAGGGAATTAGATTAGGAAATGAGACACAAAGTAGTAGATGAGTTTTGCTGTTTGGGGAGCAAATTAACTGATGATGGTCGTAGTAGAGAGGATATAAAATGTAGACTGGCAATGACAAGAAAATCGTTTCTGAAGAATAGAAATTTGTCAACATTGAGTATAGATTTAAGTGCCAGAAAACCTTTCCTAAAAGTATTTGTATAGACTGTAGTAGCCATGTATGGAATTGAAACATGGACGATAAATAGTTTAGACAAGAAGAGAATAGACGTTTTCGAAATGTGATGCTACAGAAGAATGTTGATTAGATGGGTGGATCACGTAAGTAATGAAGAGGTACGGAATAGAACTGGGGAGCAGAGAAGTTTGTGTCACAACTTGACTAGAAGAAGGGATCGGTTGGTAGGACATGTTCTGAGGCATCAAGGGATCACCAATTTAGTATTGGATGGCAGCTTGGAGGGTAAAAATGGTAGAGGGAGACCAAGAAATGAATACACTAAACATATTCAGCACGTAGGCTGCAGTAGGTACTGGGAGATGAAGAAGGTTGCACAGGATAGAATAGCATGGAGGGCTGCATCAAACCAGTCTCAGGACTGAAGACAACAGTAACAAGAAGGCAAAAGCTGCTTTCGTTACACGGTGTTCTGTGAACGTAACGTGATATTCCTTACGAATCTGTGTGTGACTTGCTCGATTTAAATGCGTTGAAAGTATATTGCTCGTACTCTACGATATTGTTGTTTGCACCCGTTTTCCGTGCTTTTTCGCCTTGATGGGAGAGCTCCGTGTTAGCAGGTTTTTTTGACTGTACTGGTATTCAGTTTCGTTATACCTCGTCACGGAATGAGTACCGTACGTGATTCTGCTTTGCACGATGTCGCTTCTTGCCACTGAGTGCCAAGAATTTCACAGTGGCTTGCAGAGATGAGTACGCCCTGTGCTTTGTAGTCTTGCTGACTAAAGCATTCGTTCTTCCATGTGCTAAAAATGCGACAGTAGTTACGCAAATATTTTCAAATGTTATTGACAGGCACTGTAAACAGTACATTTTAGCAGATGTGAATGAAAGTTGGCCTCCACCGCCGAGAGTTTGCCAGGCGCCTTGTCTGCGCCGTACTGCACCGTCTGTGACTGTGGCTGTGGGGCTACCCGGCAAACGCTGTCCCTTTGACAGGTGCCCTCACATCATCGTTGGCGTGGTTGACCGTTGACCAGAATGCCATCTTCCGTGCAGGTCACATCAGTTGACAATTTGTACGATTACGTTGTGAATTAGGCGCAGGGCGGGGAAACAGCGGATTGTTGCTTTAGTTTCAGACACCAGTGAAGTCGCTTCCGGCGCTGTGATTGCTGGCCCCAGGCGTGAGTTCAGTTACTCGTCTATTTACAATATTATTGTGTTCGCTTTTGTCTGGAGCCCTTCCAATGCCACGCGTTTGTTTGGCGCGAGTGTGATACGCCATCACTGACTGGCCCAATGGCCCGATCGCCCCCCCCCCCTCCCCTTCACGTCCTCACAATCGTGTGAGCACACCACATTCCACAACTGAAGCTTTCATTTTAGTAAGTCAACCCCATAGTGCTTGTACATTAGTAGGAGCTCCTCTTGTTCCCAGTTGGTGGCACATGAAGATGAAGCTTTAAGCTTCGAAACTGGTGGAAAAATCGAGAAAATTACTGGTAACTGAAGCGGATTTTCAGTCTATAAATCTTCTATACTTGTAAGCTCGATCGCGTCGTGTTTAGCGACTGTGTGAGTCCCAGCAGACACACGAGCCCCACCTGCTGCTGCGTCACGGCGGCCAGTCCCTGCCCATAGTCAGGTGGTCTGGGATGTTTCTCTCGCGCCTGCGCTGTCGGACTCGATTTCCAGCTACCGTTACAGGATTATGCATTCAGGAAACGTTGATCATGCGAAACTCTACTCGCATTTTTGTCATAGGACATACTAAAAGCCACGGATCAAGAATATGAGATTGGTACAACGGTTTTTGACTTATGAAACGTACTTGACTCGCTACAACAGCGATGTCTGTTGATAAAATTATCTGGAATGCCAAACAAAATTTATGACTCGCTTGAGGAATTCTTAGAAGGCGGGACGCAGCGTTTTAGCACCGACATAAGTACAGGGGAGGTATTTGAGGAGTGAAGGGCGGTGTGTTGGGACGTCGCACGTTAATGATCTACCTGACAACACTAACAGTGACCTAAGACTTCCGGCATACGGTACAGTTGTCCATAATGAACGAGCAGACAGTGCTGCAAACGTCAGCCGCATGAAATACAAGAATCACGTTCTCATTTGCCAATACGGTGAAATCCCGGTTGTACAATGTATTGGTGATAATGAGAGTTTCCAGCTGACCGCGACTCGAACCCAGGTTTCCCGTTTTACGCGACCTGCCACCGTAACCGGTTCGGGTATCCGAGCATATTCTGCGGCCAGACCCAGAGTTGCCGGCCTTGGAGAAATTCTCATTCTCCCCAGTACAGCTTGACTTTTTCTTACATGATATAGTGCGAAGGCCAATAGGTGGATTCCATACTTCTATATTTTCCAAAAGCATTTGCCACGGTACCCCACTGCTGACTGGGAGGACATAGGAGCAATTCTGAGGCGGGCTGCTAGATTTGTTACTGGTAGGTTTGATCATCACGCGAGTGTTACGGAAATGCTTCAGGAACTCGGATGGGAGTCTCTGGAGAAAAGGAGGCGTTCATTTCGTGAACCGCTTCTGAGGAAATTTAGAGAACCAGCATTTGAAGCTGACTGCAGTACAATTTTACTGCCGCCAACTTATATTTCGCGGAAAGACCACAAAGATAAGAGAGATTAGGGCTCGTACAGAGGCATATAGGCAGTCATTTTTCCCTCGTTGTGTTTGGGAGTGGAACAGGGAGAGAAGATGCTAGCTGTGGTACGAGGTACCCTCCGCCACGCACCGTGTGGTGGATTGCGGAGTATGTATGTATATGTAGAAGGTAGGAGACTAGGGAATACGTTCTCAGATATGCGAGTGGCTGGAAGACTTCTTAAGTAACAGAATCGAGTCTGTAGTCCTCGACGACGAGTGTTCATCAGAGACCAGGATGTCGTCAGGAATGCCCCATGGGTATGTGGCAGGACCGCTGTTATTTGCTGTACAGGTATACGTAAATGATGTGGCGGACAGGGTGAGCAGAAATCTGCAGTCGTTTGCTGGGTGTCGAAGAAGAGTGGCTGTAGGATGACGTAGACGTCACTTCTAGTTGGTGTGATGAATGGGAGCTTACTCAAGAGAAATGTAACTTAATGCAAGCGAGTAGGAAAAACAAACCCGTAATGCATTAGCTGTGTGTCCAGCACGACACAGTCACGTCGTTTAAAGACGTGGGCGCTACGTTGAAGAGCGATGCGAGCGTGTGAGGACTGTGGCAGCCAAGGCGAATGGTCGACTTCGGCTTTCGGAAAGTCTGGTTGACCTGTAAAGGAGAACGCATGTAGGACGCTGGTGCGACCTGTTCTTGACTACTGCTCCAGTATTTGGGATCCCTACCAGGTCGGATTAAAGGAAGACATCGAAGCAATTCAGAGGCGGGCTGCTAGATTTGTTACCGGTAGGTTCGAACAACGCGTAAGTGTTGCCGAGATGCTTCGGGAACTCAAATGTGAATCCTTGGAGGGAAGGCGACGTTCTTTTCGAGGGACACTACTGACAAAATTTACAGAACCAGCATTTCACGTTGACAGCCGAATAGTTTCACTGCCGCGAATGTACATTTCGCGTTGAGCCGTGCCGGCTCGTGTCGATTGATCGATCCGGTCGGCACGGTGTGATCTTTGGGCTCGGCCGTTTGACGTGGCTTTTGGCCGCGACGGGCGTGGGGGCGCCAGAGAGGGACAGCCGGAGAGCCGCGCGGTGCTGGGGAATCCGGGGGTTGAGCAGGCCGGGGCACGGCGCAGAGGTTGTGGTGTGTCTGACACGTCTGCAAGACCCAACCTGGCTCCAAGTGTGGGGACTGGACTCGGCCACATTACCCGAATCCAGTCGTGCGGCCCTGATTTGGATGTGTAAAGGATTTCATAGGAGATTTGGTTTATCTGCATTTGGTGATGTGATACAGTCCGAGTAAGCGAGGTGTATTAATTGGTACTATTGCTGTTCCGAGTGACGGACAGCATAAGCTAGTATGGTGAAACTGTAATATTTTTCCTGGTACACTGAGCTGTGTGGACGTTGTTATAGTTGGTTCAAAGCACAGGCTTAACACTGAATCTGTACGTTCTGTGTTATCTAATTGCATTAGTTGTTCACTCGTAAACAGTGAAATGGTAGGCTTACTTGACTGTTTAAATTTATCAGTATCCTGTTAAGGGGTAATTTAAATGAGCTCCCCAGTTTCAGTGAGCATACTGTATGTTAACCTACTACTCTAGTTTAAATTTCTAAGCTGGCTTGGTATTATGCTATTCGCCCTCGTCCTTTAAGGTTACGTCAAGGGCATGAGTTATTGATTCACTCTTGACTATTTTATTCCAGTGTTCGTGAAATAGGCTATTATTTTATACATCGCAGTTATTTTACGTTTGAGGAATTAACGTCTGCCGTTTTCTCCCCCCTCCCCCTTTCCCTGAAATTGTGTAGTAGCACGGGCTCTAAGACCTTTTCTTCAGTGTGTTATAGTGTACTGTCCAGCTCACCCTCTTGCTGTGGGTTCTGGGTCCAGCCGCCTCTGGTCTGGCTCCAGTGCCACCCCCCCCCCCCCCTTTCTGCTACTTGAATTAGCCCGTGCCTATGTAACGTCACCTGTTTTGAAAATCTGTCACCAAGGGGTGTATCTGTTTGTATTTTATTTTAAAAAAAAATTGTGATATCCATGGTACGTTAAAGTTTATCTGATTATTGTAGTCTCCTTTTGCGATCTGTACTGTGTACAGAATTTATTTAACTTGCGAATCACTTAATGGCTGTTTAAAGATTAATGTTGTTGTTTGAATAGGGCGCTTGCCCGTGCTTGTAAGGATTCTTTGCTAACTTACCTTATCACAAAAATTTTAAAGATAAAATTTTATTTCCTAAAGAAGAGTTTAATAAAAGTGTTGGTGTTATAAAGTGTGAATGTTGCTTATGTGGCCCAGCCGTCCCGCTCAACAGCAGTTGCCTGATCAGGGTGAACTGGCCACCACACTCGTAAGGACTACTAAGATAAGATACTAGAAGTATGGAGGCGCATAGAAATGGAACAGGAAAGGAAATGACTAGTAGTGGTACATTGTACCCTGCGCCACACACTGTACGTATGTAGATTCAGATACTTCGTGCAGCTCAAGTTTCATTGCACTCGCAAATGCCAACACGACTCTTGTACCACTCTCAGATTTCCAATTAAAATAAGTCAACTCATATAAATAGCCGAGTACAACTATGTCTGGTGATATGAAATGCGATTACGACATATACACAGTCCTAGGCAAAGCAATTGACACATTTCGATTCGTTGACAGATTCCTTTAAAAACACCCGTTCCACCCATCCCAGAACACTGCTGAAGTCTGTAGGGCCTGTATCACATAGGGCCAACACGGGATATCGAACGTACGCAGAGAAAGGCACTAACAGAGATGATCAAAATACTGAAGCGGCAGTCACGAGGAAACCTATTTACAAGATATCGAGAACCAATGCCAAGTGAAGACTCTGGAGATATTCGTCACCCGCCGACGTACCGTTCCCGTAGGCAAGTCTAAGACGAGATGAGACTAATGACAGGACTCATAGAGGCTCCTTTTGCTACTGGGACGTGAAGGAGTCCTAGTAAGTGGTGCCCTCTGCCAGGCGCTTCGCTCTGGCCTGCAGACTACGTGCACTGCCTGCCCTTAGCGGCGGCAGTACAGGACTGCTCTTCGTACGCCAGTCGGTGCCGACCTGGATAAAGTCGCCGGGCTATTTCCGCGCCATCGATCCAGAGCAGGCTATTCCGAATGACTGTGCGGCCGGTGTGGGTCGCTGGAGACAGCCGACTGTCAACCCGAGTGCGCTGACCCCTCTACTGCTCTGGTCCTCACCGGTTCGCACTCGGCAGTCGGGTGCGTGTGCTCGCTGCTGTACACACAGCACCTCCCAGGTATTGCAGTTTCCCATTCCCCATCTACAGTCCACGCGTTGTCGATAACCTTATGTTTAGGGTTTCTACCGACTCTCAGTCCGCACTGCGATGTGGGGACAACTACTTGTTAGGGCAGAGACTTGTTATCTTTCCCTAATGAACATCGGGTCGATACGTGTCAACTTGTAAAACGAAATGTTGTTGCGTGACGATGAAGACTTTCTGGCTTGCGTAGTCTTTAGTGGTGAATCGACGTTTCACCCAAGTAGAAAAGTGAACACACACAATGTGCTCTTCCGGGGGTCAGCGAATCCCCAGGATATGGTGCGGTTGCTACGAGACACTTCTAAATCGAATGTTTTTCCTGTCATATACCAGCGTAACGTTTATGGGCCTTTCTTTTTAAGTGCAGCAAGTGTGACTGGTGTTTGTTATATTGATGTGCTACAACTATGGGTCTTTCCTCAACTGGAAGAAGATAATACGTATATTTGGCAGCAACACGGTTCGCCGCCTCACTGCCATAACTCAGTAGCGGTTGGTAAGAAGACGTCACACCTGATCGCCGGATTGGCCACAAGGGTCCGGGTGACAGAGTTTGTTTCGCACTGCCTCCACGTAAACCCGATCTGACGCCATGCACTTCTACCTTTGGGTCTTCATAGATGATCAAATGGCTCTGAGCGCTAAGGGACTTGACATCTGAGGTCATCAGTCCCCTAGACTTAGAACTACTTAAACCTAACTAACCTAAGGACATCACACACATCCATGCCCAAGGCAGGATTCGAACCTGCGACCGTTGTGGTCGCGCGGTTCCGGACTGAAGCGCCTAGAAGCGCTCGGCCACTCTGGCCGGCCATAAATGATCACGTGTATGTGTGTACCCCCGCTATCAACTAATCTACCCGACTTCCGAAACAGGACTGAAGCATTTTTGGAGATGAGCTAGTGATTAGTACGATTAATCAATTATTCAAAAACAGTCTTAATCGCATTTATTATTATTATGATACCGCCAATCAGTTTCAACCCGACGTAGGTCTCATCTTCTGGCCGTTTACACTGTGAAATTATAGATATCCGTCAGAAAGACACTATTATACAACAGCTAAAATTATGTAAATTTAAAATATGTTACCCATTGGTCGACTGCTGGTGGTGTCACTCCTGTCTACATAACGGCAGGAGTTACAATTATAGTGTTAATTATAAAATAATAACAAATGTTCCGTAGTGACTCTTTTTAAATGGAATGGTTCCGCTTTCTGTTATTTACTGTCACTTAAATTTATGTTAAACTAAGGTGACTAGTAATTACATATAATTGTATTAAATGCCGTTGATCGCCGCTGGGGGTGTTGCGGTCTATTCACGTGATGTCAGCACGCTATTTAAGCCCAAACGAAGGGTTAGTCTCGCATAGTTTGCTGCCGTTATGTAGACGGGAGTAACACCACCAGCAGTCGACCAATGGGTAACATATTTTAAATTTACGTAATTTTAGCTGTCGTATGATAGAGTCTTTCTGACGGATATCTATAATTTCACAGCGTAAACGCCCAGAAGATGACCCCTACGTCGGGTTGAAACCGGTTGGCGGTATAATAATAATAATAATAAATGCGATTAAGACTGATTTTGAATAATTGATTAAAAGGATTGAAGCAACTGTTGGAAGAATCATTCAAGACACGCTGATCAGTGTTTGGCAAGAACTCGCCTACGGACTCTGCGTGACCAACGGTGGTCACAGTCAACTCTTGTAAGAAAACCTGTCTCAGTTGCTGTTTCTTTCGATGTATTATTCATAGTTGTAAGTTGACTGTAATAAATGTTACAAAGCCTTAAAACCGGAATATTCCTCTTGAAACAACCTGTACGTCACGATCGCTCAGATATACAGCGTGATTCAAAAAGAAATAATACAGACAAATTACAAAAGATAGAAACGCGTTGCGTATGTTACTGGGTAGACGAAGCTTCGGAGTTTTACGAGGTGCATTCAAGTTCTAAGGCCTCCGATATTTTTTCTAATTAACTACTCACCCGAAATCGATGAAACTGGCGTTACTTCTCGACGTAATCGCCCTGCAAACGTGCACATTTTTCACAACGCTGACGCCGTGATTCCATGGCAGCGGCGAAGGCTTCTTTAGGAGTCTGTTTCGACCACTGGAAAATCGCTGAGGCAATAGCAGCACGGCTGGTGAATGTGCGGCCACGGAGAGTGTCTTTCATTGTTGGAAAAAGTCAAAAGTTACTAGGAGCCAGGTCAGGTGAGTAGGGAGCATGAGGAATCACTTCAAAGTTGTTATCACGAAGAAACTGTTGCGTAACGTTAGGTCGATGTGCGAGTGCGTTGTCTTGGTGAAACAGCACACGCGCAGCCCTTCCCGGACGTTTTTGTTGCAGTGCAGGAAGGAATTTGTTCTTCAAAACATTTTCGTAGGATGCACCTATTACCGTAGTGCCCTTTGGAACGCAATGGGTAAGGATTACGCCGTCGCTGTCCCAGAACATGAACACCATTTTTTCAGCACTGGCGGTTACTCGAAATTTTTTTGGTGGTGGTGAATCTGTGTGCTTCCATTGAGATGACTGGCGCTTTGTTTCTGTATTGAAAAATGGCATCCACGTCTCATCCATTGTCACAATCGACGAAAAGAAAGTCCCATTCGTGCTGTCGTTGCGCGTCAACATTGCTCGGCAACATGCCACACGGGCAGCCGTGTGGTCGTCTGTCAGCATTCGTGGCACCCACCTGGATGACACTTTTCGCATTTTCAGGTCGTCATGCAGGATTGTGTGCACAGAACCCACAGAAATGCCAACTCTGGAGGCGATCTGTTCAACAGTCATTCGGCGATCCCCCAAAACGATTCTCTCCACTTTCTCGATCATGTCGTCAGACCGGCTTGTGCGAGCCCGAGGTTGTTTCGGATTGTTGTCGCACGATGTTCTGCCTTCATTAAACTGTCGCACCCACGAATGCACTTTCGACACATCCATAACTCCATCACCACATGTCTCCTTCAACTGTCGATGAATTTCAATTGGTTTCACACCACGCAAATTCAGAAAACGAATGATTGCACACTGTTCAAGTAAGGAAAACGTCGCCATTTTATTTAAAACAGTTCTCATTGTCGCCGCTGGCGGTAAAATTCCATCTGCCGTACGGTGCTGCCATCTCTGGGACGTATTGACAATGAACGCGGCCTCATTTTAAAACAATTCGCATGTTTCTATCTCTTTCCAGTCCGGAGAAAAAAAATTGGAGGCCTTAGAACTTGAATACACCTCGTATGTTCGCGCGGACGCTATAGCATACCCTCAACACCAGCACAATGAGTTTCTGGAGAAACGTGGAAACGGTAGTCCCGTTCATTCCACAAACGAATCAGTAACGCCACGTTTATGAAATCTACAGCTTCAGCAATTCGACTTTTCAGCTGTTGAAGAATAACTGTCATATGTGGGATAAAGACTGTCTTTTTTATGTACTGACACAGAAAAAAAAATCGCCTGCGTTGTGGTGACCTGTGCGATCAAAAGTAATGAACAAGACCTTGTAGTACACCTCTTCCATTCCAACGTTATGGGATCGTGTCCTTAAGGTAACGCTGCACCTCAAGGTCAAAGCGAGGCGGAGCGCCGTCATCCGTAAAAATGAAACTATTGGAATCTTCGCAAAGTCGAGGAACCACCCAGCTTTGCATCGTATCGAAATACGACACTCCTGTCGCGGTTTCCTCCGGAATAAGAGAAATCCATAAACCTTGTGAACAGCAACGGCACGAAACACGGTCAGTTTCGTCGAGTCTTGTTGACGTTCGATGACGACGCCAGGACTTTAGAGCCCCAGATTCTTGTATTGTGGGGGTTAGCTGTGCCAGAGGGAGGACTCGAACCTCCGCCGGGACCAGCCGCACAGTCTATCACTGCAGCGCCTTGGACCGCTCGGCTAATCCCGCGCGACGAAACACTAACCCATTCGGAAAAACTGATCCCTGCCAATCGTCTAGAAGTAAAACGCAAAATTCGTACCTTCTGCTCGCCGGGACGCAACTGCTGGCGTGAGTACAGCTAGTAAGTCTTCATATGCAGGCGTCATTTCAGAAAACGCCAAACTGTTGTTTGAGGAAGCTGAAGTTGGTGGCCTGCCCGTCTTGTGCACTTTCGAGGGCTCCGTGTGAACGCATCTCGGATACGCTCGACGTTTTCATGAGACGTGCGTAGCCGACCAGGGTTGTTTCCCTTGCATATACGACCAACTTCAAAGAAGCTTTCAGTGCCAGCTACGAGTCTGCGGCAGCTCCGTGCTGAATCGATGGCGCAGTGCGCCATGCACACGGAACAATGGACTGACTTCGCGCAAATTCCAACACACACAATGATTTCTCCTGTGGGTAGCGGCCATGTTGCTACAAACAGCGTAGCTTTCTCAAAACTGCGAACCTTGCTCTTTCCTGTGACATGCGCAATGTGTTTCCATATATCATGTTTTATCTGTAATAAAGACGTGAAGTCTGTTCTTTCTTCTTGGATCACCAAGTATTAAAAATACTCGCATTACCGGTTTCGGAGAGTAGTTGCCGTCTTCAGACGAGCTCAGTTCACTGGAAACCGTCATAATACTGGTGAAGCGAAGAAGAGCTTAAAAAACATTTGCAGATGACTTGGCCGAGCGGTTCTAGGCGCTACAGTCTGAAATCGCGCGACTGCTACGGTCGCAGGTGTGTGTGATGTCCTTAGGTTTACGTAGTTCTACGTTCTAGGGTACTGATGACCTCAGATGTTAAGTCCCATAGTATTGTATTGTATTGTATGTTAACCGGGGGTGCTACGGTCGCAGGTTCGAATCCTGCCTCGGGCATGGGTGTGTGTGATGTCCTTAGGTTAGTTAGGTTTAAGTAGTTCTAAGTTCTAGGGGACTTATGACCTAAGATGTTGAGTCCCATAGTGCTCAGAGCCATTTGAACCATTTTTTTTTTAACCGGGGGCCTAGAAATAGGCTCCGTCCCTGCCGCAGCCGCAGTGGTCCACAACCCCGCGACGACTACCGCAGTCCACTTCACCCCTCCCCCGCCCCACACCGAACCACTCTTTCAGGGTTATTGTACAGTTCGGCCCCTGTGGACCCTCCCAGGGAACGTCTCACACCAGACGAGTGTAACCCCTATGTTTGTGTGGTAATGGTGGTGTACGCGTAAGTGGAGAACTTGTTTGTGCAGCAATCACCGGCATTGTGTAGCTGAGGCGGAATAAGGGGAACCAGTCCGCATTCGCCGAGGCAGATGGAAAACCGCCTAAAAACCATCCACAGACTGGGCGGATTCGTGCCGGGGACCAGGCGCTCCTTCCCGCCCGGAAAAGTCCCATAGTGCTCAGAGCTTTTTTTTTTTTTTTTTTTTTTTTTTTTTTTTTTTTTTGCAGATGAGTGGAAAAGAGGAGGATTTTTCAGTTAGAGCACAAGTAGTGTGGCTCTTGTCGTGGATACTGAAGTACTCGTGCGTCCTTACGAAATACTGTGACGCTGTGCTGTTCGGCGTCAGTACGCTGTTACATTCCCAAATTGGAAAAAATAAACAAATAAAAATCAGAAAACTGACACACGAGGCTCGTGTACGGTGGTACGTGTTTGGCACTGTCTTTCTGTTACTGGGTTCATAACATTTGTTTAGCGACCAGCCACCCTGATTTAGGTCTTCCACAATTTCCCTAAGTCGCTTCAGGAAAAGGGCAGGATGGTTGGTGTCAAATGGCAGGCCGACTTCCTTCCCCATCGTTCTCTCATCCGATGACCTCGCTGTATGGTTGCCTCACACAAATCAACGACAAACCAAACTTTTCTCGTAACGATGTTGAGAGTTCGCTCAAATAAGATTTCAGTGTCAGTGAACCTCGCGAAATTAATATAAAAGCAGACGTATTTCTCTTCAGAGGCATCTGTACGGATGTACTGGGGGATTATAAATTACACTACTGGCCATTAAAATTGCTACACCACCAAGATGACGTGCTACAGACGCGAAATTTAACCGACAGGAAGAAGATACTGTGATATGGAAATGATTAGCTTTTCAGAGTATTCACACAAGGTTGGCGCCGGTGGCGACACATGCAACGTGCTGACATGAGGAAAGTTTCCAACTGATTTCTCATACACAAACAGCAGTTGACCGGCGTTGCCTGGTGAAACGTTGTTGTGATGTCTCGTGGAAGGAGGAGAAATGCGTACCATCACGTTTCCGACTTTGATAAAGGTTCACTATTGCGCTTTATCGTATCGCGACATTGCTGCTCGCGTTGCTCGAAATCCAATGACTGTTAGCAGAATATGGAATCGGTGAGTTCAGGAGGGTAATACGGAACGCACTGCTGGATCCCAATGGCCTCGTATCACTAGCAGTCGAGATGACAGGCATCTTATCCGCATGGCTGTAGCGGATCGTGCAGCCACGTCTCGATCCCTGAGTCAACAGCTGGGGACGTTTGAAGACAACAACCATCTGCAGGAACAGTTCGACGACGTTTGCAGCAGCATGGACTATCAGCTCGGAGACCACGGCTGCGGCTACCCTTGACGCTGCATCACAGACAGCAGCGCAAGCGAACGCACATTGGAAGCGTGTATTCGTCATCGCCATACTGGCGTATCACCCGGCGTGACGATATGGGGTGCCACTGGTTACACGTCTCGGTCACCTCTTGTTCGCATTGACGGCACTTTGAACAGTGGACGTTACATTTCAGATGTGTTACGATCCGTGGCTCTACCCTTCATTCGATCCCTACTTAACCCTACATTTCAGCAGGATAACGCACGACCGCATGTTGCCGGTCCTGTACGGGCCTTTCTGGATACAGAAAATGTTCGAATGCTGCCCTGGCCAGCACATTCTCCAGATCTGTCACCAATTGAAAACGTCTGGTCAATGGTGGCCGAGCAACTGGCTCGTCACAATACGCCAGTCACTACTCTTGATGAACTGTGGTATCGTGTTGAAGCTGCATGGTCAGCTGTACCTGTACACGTCATCCAAGCTCTGTTCTACTCAATGCCCAGGCGTATCGAGGGCGTTATTACGGCGAGAGGTGGTTGTTCTGGGTACTGATTTCTCAGGATCTATGCTCCCAAATTGCGTGAAAATGTAATCAGATGACAGTTCTAGTATAATATATTTGTCCAATGAATACCCATCTATCATCGTCATTTCTTCTTGGTGTAGCACTTTTAACGGCCAGTAGTGTAAACTTTCGCTACTTGAGCCAGTGCGGTCGGAAAACTGTTTGCCGTACCGAAGACCAGCTTCATAGGAATGATGTCGAGACTGCGTTCTGCAGCATCTGCGTTGTTAGCAGTTTTAGTTGGGCGCCGGCACTGCCAGGCTACGTAGGCACGAAAGACAAACATGAGTGTGCGTCGTGGTTGCAGAAAGCGAACGTGGATCTGGACATGGTGAGTAGGGCTGCTTCGTACAAACAACGGCGACAGTGGCGGTGCTCCTCAAGAGTATCGACGCATTAAAGGAGTACGGAGAGGACTTGGTTTCCGCACCGAGGTTGAAGAACGCGATCCGGACGTTGGAATTAATTGCGAGTTGGGAATTGCTCCTTAGGGAGGCCGACGGTCAGTTGCGCCACGAACTGTTGAAGCAGTTACTGCCGCCACCAGCATTCTCACCCGTGGCGACAGTCGTGTGAGCTCGAAGCAGTGCACCGACTGTGTCGCGTCAGCTGAACATTCCGTGGCCCACAGTTCGAAAACTGCTGTAAACAGTTACGAAATGGTATCTGTGGTGCGGTTCCGGGCTGTCGTGGATTCAGATGGTTGTCACACTCAGCAACGTTTGTGAGCTGGATCGAAAGCGTGGTACGCGATTAACAAATGTCACCCCCTCGTGTGGAAATTAAAATGTATTTCTTTCAACGGTTTATTCGTTATTTCTCTTCCGCGTGCCCTTACAAATGTTTCCGCAGATTTTCACCGTCCTACCACCACTCGTCCCTCTGAAGTATCGAAAGTTTAGTTCTGCACAGCCACCCTGTCTGTACAGCGGCACACGGGAAGCAGGTAGCGCGGTGGTGTGGCGATCCCTCATAAAACTACGTTGCTGCAATTTAGCTACGCATATTTAGAAATCCACATCTTATTCTTTGCCAGTAAACTCCCGACTCTTTAAGCGTGTAATTACTTTAAAAATGAGTTAACGTGTCAAATATTTGACGTTAACCATGTAAGAGGGAAAAACTTTAGAAAAGGTTCGAAATTATGTTTAAAGATTGCTGGAACTAGCCAGTGCTCTCGTTATCAAATATTTGAATAAGTATAGTCTGCGCCCCGTTTTAAGCGAAAGCTAGTCTTTCACGCACCTCACTATTTATGATGCCGTATCCTCGAAACCCAAATTCTTGGGAGACGGGGCGATAGTCTACGGTAGTGTTCCAGTCAGCTGTTTCCGGGACCACGGATGTCACCACTTATCTACGTGGAGACGTGTATTCTGTCGCCGGTCGAAATTCCTCACATGATAAAATGCCGTCAGACACGAGTCGGTAATAACTCTCAGCTCTTTAACAATGGCCGAGCCCACAACGGGCAGGTCGTGTGTGTGTGTGTGTGTGTGTGTGTGTGTGTGTCTGTCCAGCACCTCCCAAAACAAAAGAAAGCCTGCGCGCCGGTGTGTGACGTCACCGCGTGTAGTCTGACCCAGCTGCAGCGCAGTCCGTTCGGTCGGTAAAAGGACCCGGAAGTCATAAATTCCTCACGATATCGATTTGAACTCTCTGTTGATTCACGCAACGGCCAAGTTATTTCTGAGGACTTTTGAATGGTTTCCAAAGAAAATGATGCATTCAAATTTAAAGGACGGCAGTCACTCGCAAAAATCCGTAATTTGTTGACTCCAGTTCTACCGGTTTCAGCATCTATATTATCACAAATAAAACGTAGCGCCTCATTATTAATGGCGCTTGGGACAAAAGCATTCCTCCTGCTATTCTCTCGAAAACAAATTTCTGAGACCGTGGCTGTGTATGGAATACAAGATGATTCGTGCAAAGAGGTAAACAGCCACCGGCCACTGTTTTTATACTCCGATTAAAATTACTGGATAGTTAACGTCTGTTACTTGTCGCTGCGACAACATTTGGCTGCCGACTACACACACACACACACACACACACAGTGGGTCACTCTGCAAATGGTGTTGACACAGAAAGAATTAAATGCTAGTTCACGTGACTGTTAGTCCAGTCAATACAGGAAAGATTACTGTCACCATCGACTACTGTATGTATGCTCAGGGCATTACTCCATTATCGAGTTTATTCTATTTTGGAATGACTCTACAACCGAAGTGTCTGAACCTGGTCGTGGAAGGAAATTCCCGATTATTAATCAAAGTCCATTGTCCCCAGTTAGTCGTCTGGAACCGAGCGACCGCTACGGTCGCAGGTTCGAATCCTGCCTCGGGCTTGGATGTGTGTGATGTCCTTAGGTTAGTTAGGTTTAAGTAGTTCTAGGAGACTGATGACCTCAGGAGTTAACTCGCATAGTGCTCAGAGCCATTTTGAACCCAGTTAGTCTCGCCCCAGGTCAGTTCGCGGTAGAATTTATTTTGGTCCTCGCTAGAGGCAACGCTTCTGCTTTTCGCTGTAATCAGAGCAGCCAGTTATGGCGGAAATACGAGATGCTCTCTCGACAGGTGATCTTAAGTGAGGAGTGACTGAACAGCGTTTTGTAGCCCCGTATCTATACTCGTGTCGTCAGCTAACCACAACCTCGTGACGTGCAATGCAGCCGAGAAGACGGCGGTCAGCAATGTGCGGCACAACTCAAATCACGGTCGCTTTGTTCCCGGCAATTACAGCTAACCTCCAACAACAGAAAACATCCACCCTCAGCGCTAAAAGCAGGCTGCAATTTCCCGCTGTCACTGGTCGTCTGAAACAAAACCTCACCGTGGCCACACGAGCTGCCGCGTCACCGACCGGGAGGCAGTCCTCGCTGGCATTTGGTTGCACAGTATGAGAAAATTAAGAACAAACAAAGTCAATACGAGATGAAAATTACGCGGCAACGTATTAGGAATAAAAATTATATTTAAACCAATTGCCTGAGCAAAAATGATACACTAAGTTAATAAGGTACAAGAAACATTTCGCTATATTTCATGAGATTCGAACTTAACACTTTCTAGACATCAGATTTTTACGCTAATACTTGCGCATGCCACGACACTCGGTTTCGAATTTATATTTATGACTGTGGTGCTCCAGTCGTAACGATGAATTGCAGTCTTCAAAAGTTTGGCTTCGCTCAATGTCGTGCGAAGCTCACCTAATGTAAACTGGTCACAGCGATTAGAATAACTGTATATGTGACGCTGAATCGCTTCTGTTTGCGGAAGTATCCAGCAGTGTTTGGTTAGTGCTGTGTACGAAACTTGTGTATTTCCTGAGCATCGTTGTGTGTGTGTGTGTGTGTGTGTGTGTGTGTGTGTGTGTGTGTGTGTGTGTGTTTTAGGACTGGTTATCATGTGTGATGAAATCCGAAATAAATGTGGCAGACCCATGATTCGGGATTCAGACGCATGAAGACAGAGTTCCGGACGAGCAACTGGCAAGAGGCCGGACGCCAAATGCTGCGGGCAGTCTGGCAACGGCGAGCGGCTCCGGCGTGGCGGACTGGAGGGAACCAGCTGCAACGCATCTATACTATATCTGTTGTTGTTTACATCGGTAACAACTAATGTAAACAATAACTAACGCAGTACAAACGTGAACAGTCGTCTCAAAATGAACATCACGGTTCAAACTCGGCACCGGTGCTGTTTGCGTCAAAAAAAGTAGCAGTCAACAGTGGCTGCCTGGTGTTTTCTTCTTTGCAAGAATCAACTTGTAAAAAATTCCTTATTAGTTCTTACAAGTAAAGTTTCCTGTTAAGGATCTTAGAGCGTTGTGAATAAAGCATTTATTATTTAGTTTCTCTCATTACTTGCTTACTGTGATATCAGAATACGTTTTACATTTTTTCGACACAAATCAAGTATGTGCAACCAGATGGGAGTTTTCTCAGATTGAATAGCAACTACACTGTTTCTGTTCTACTGGTTTTGTGCTTATATCTAACTAGTTTTCGGCGTATTGGGTCATCTTCATAAAACAAGTCATTAGCGTCTGCGAGGGACACTGGTTCTTAGGTAACCAAACATTATAAGCAGAGATACAATTCACTCGCACAGACGTGTTTTTTAACTTTGAAATTACACTTTACGAAGTGGAGAATACTGACAGCAATAAATAATGAAACTAAACAGTATTACATTTTGTATGGTTACAACGGTAAAGTTTGTGAGGTCTTGACACTCGGTGACAAATTGTGAAACTGAGCACTCTTCATTTATGTTGTGCACAAAACATAATTTTTAACGTTGTAAATTACACTTTAGACAACGGACAATATTAAACACAATAATTAAAATACACAATGTCAAAGTATAATATATTATGTGGCTATGATGCCATTGTTTGTCAAGTCGTGACATTGGCTGAGAACTATCTGAGCATCAGTTGTACAATAAACATGTTTTACATTGTAAATTACAGTCAACATAATGGGCAATAATTAAACACAGTAGATGTACATTGCGTGTATTATAATTTGCAATGTAAAACATGTTTCTTGCACAATGTAACTGACTGTGCTCACTTAAATAGTTCTCATCCAGTGTCATGACCTCACAGAGTACGGCTTCATAACCATATAACATGTAAAACTCTCACATGTTTTTTGAATTATTGTGTTAAATATTGTCCATTAGCTATAGTATAACTGACAAATTAAAAAAAAACATGTTTGGTGCAGTCTATTGTAGAAGTGGATTGAGTCTTTGCTTTTTTGGTTACGTGAGAACTAGTCTCCCCTGCAGATGGTAGTCAGTTGTTTCCTAAATATGGCCCAGTAAGCCGCAAACTAGAAAGAAACAAAAATCAACTGAACAAAAACAATGAACTTGTAAACCAACCTTAAATGTGGAACTGTTCTACGAAGAAGTAACGGAAGAATCTACAAATGAATTGTTTTTTCATTCTTCTGCCAAATTTCAGATTTGGCACATACAACGTTTTCCATTTCCACTCTGCAGTTAATGAAATTGGACTGAGAGAGAGTGCCAAATGGCCTAAGAAGGTAGCAGGAAGCAGAAAGTGACAAAAGTCATTGGACAGCGATATTCAGATGGCAGCATTATTGCGTACGCAAGGTATAAAAGGGCAGTGCATTGGCGCACTGTGGTGAGTCCTGTGAAGAGGTTTCCGCGGACATCGTGGCCGCACAAAGGGAAGTAACAGATTTTGAAAGCGGAATGGTAGTTCGAACTGGACGCATGGCACGTTCCATTTCCGAAATCGTCAGAGAACTCACTATTCGGGGATCCACAGTGTCAAGAGTGTGGGGAGGGCAGCAAGTTCAAGAGTTACCTCTCACCACGGACAACACAGTGGCCGACGGTCCTCACTTAACGGCCGAGAGCTGCAGCGTTTGCGTAGAGTTGTCGCTGCTAATGGACAAGCAGTACTGCGTGAAATAACCACAGAAATCGATGTGGGGCGTACGGCGAACGTATCCGTTAGGAAAGTGCGGCGAAATTTGGCGTTAATGGGCTGTGGCAGCATTTGCTAAAAGCACGACACCGCCCGCCCCGCCTGTACTGGGCTCGTGACCCCGTGAGACGAGTCCCGGTTTCAGTTGGTAAGAGCTGATGGTAGGGCTGGAGCGCGGCGCAGACCACATGAAGCCGAGGACCCAAAGTGTCAACAAGGCACTGTGCGAGCTGATAGTGACTTCATAATGGTGTCGGTTGTTTTTGTACGGAATGGGATGGTCCTCTGGTCCAACCGAACCCGACCATTGACTGGCAGTAGTAATGTTCGGCTACTTTGAGACACTTACAGCCATTCACCGACTTCGTGTCCCCAAATAACGATGGAATTTTTGTGGATGACAGAGCGCCGTGTCACCGAGCCACAGTTGTTCGCGGTCGGTTTGAAGAACATTCTAGACATTTCGAGCGAATGATCTGGCCACCCTTGATGGCCCCACACGAATCCCGTCGAACATCTGTGCCACTTTCCAGGGAAGTAGTTTGTACACAACGTTCTGCACCTGCAGGACTTTCGCATTTACGAACGACTATAGACGCAGCACGGCTCAGTATTTCTGTAACCGAGTTCCGACGATTTGTTGAACGCGCCATGTCGATTTGCTGCACTACGCCGAGAAAAAGGAGGTCCGGTACGATATTAGGCGGTGTCCGAGGACTTCTGTCACCTGGGTGTAGTCTACACCTCTGTGCAATGCGAGAAGCGCAGCTGGTGGCGTCAGGTAACGCGCAGTGCCGCATCATTGCCGAGGTAGGCAGCGGCCCGCATTGTGTGGCCACTGCAGAGGCTTCGCTTCCCGAGGCCCCCGCGTCGTGTCGCAGCGCGTTACTCACATGTCGGCCTGGCCTCGGCCCCGCAGCAGCCAGCAGCAGCAGCAGCAGCAGCAGCAGCCGTCTGCCGCCTCACATCGTCGCCGTGGAACCCGCGCACCGCTGCGGCGCACCGGGCCGGGCTACGCGCTCTCGCCCATCGCTACTCGCAGCGCCGCACGACCTGCCCGCACCGTTCCCCGCCGCAGACTGAACAGTAGCGCCAGCCGCCGCTAGTGGCGCTGGCGTAGCGCCGCCGCGGTCGATAAACTGCGGCGACGGATCCCGGCTGAGGTACCATCTCTGGTCACGTGACTCGACAATTTGCGACGTTATTAACCCCGAGAGTGGAAGTGTTTCGGTTCGATACTCTCGGATAGAAAATATGAGCCAAAGTTACGCCCAGACGTATGGCTGCACTGTTAGACTAGATGATACGCGCCGCGCATGACGATACATAGAAATCTAGTGTGGCGCACCAAAAACCGGCTGCGAATAGAGACTGCTCGCCAATTACGCACGAACTGTCACCCGACACGAGCAGACACAACAATAAATAGATAAACATTTAATAATCTATACAAATAAAAATTTCGCTTGATCAAAACCGTGTATTTCCGCAAGTTCTTGACCAACTGCTTTGAAATTTTGATACAACGTTGAAACATAAAGGTACCCTCACACTGAAAACCAATCACAAAAACCGGCCGAAGTGGCCGATCGGTTCTAGGCGCTACAGTATGGAACCGCGCCACCGCTACGGTCGCAGATTCAAATCCTGCCTCGGGCATCGATGAGTGTGATGTCCTTAGGTTAGTTAGGTTTAAGTAGTCCCATAGTGCTCAGAGCCATTTGAACCATTTGAACTAATCACAACAAATGAAAACACGCAACTATCGTTAAGTTTGGCAAACTTACAACTGTTGTCAGCTGTTACAAAATGTTCAAACTCTTGTAAACACACACATTTGGTATTTTTTGTATTCACAGAAAAGAAAATGAATCCTGCCTGAGAAGATACATTAGCACATAGTGCTATGATTCTTGTTCTAATTGCTACGAAAATCAACCCAAAAAAGACGCATGTATTCCAGGAATACTCGTGGAGCTTGTAATTCTGCATCGGAGGAGTTCTGCGTTGAAGACAGGTAAGATGACACGTGGGCGGACCAGTTGTCAAGTAATGCAACGAAGTATTTCAGATCTTGGTGTCTTTAACCGTTCCAAGGTGTGTCACAGTTTAACTAAGGGAAAAATTGGTGCACCCACACCATTACACCTTCCCGAAAGAAATGAGAACGTGCCGTTTGTCCCGGTGGGAGGTGATACTTCTGTCCTTTCAGAGTCCACGATAAAACCGTATGCAGGGAGGCGAGACAAAGGCAGCCAGGTTTCTGATTTTAGTGGCAGACCCGCCAGTTCCCGTGGGTCGCGCAAGTTGATGCGCAGGTGTCACGTGTCTTATGCAAGTCTCCACGAATCAGTGGACTGCGATTAAATGATACTGCAGCCACGCAATCGCTTTGAAATCAAACTTTTATTGTGCATCTAAACAGGTTATATTAACACTCTTGAGTATGGAGTACTACAATGTATACCCGCATGAGGCTGTTACGGTACAGTATTTCAAGGACACGTCTGGCGTTTAGCTAAATAAATACCTCTGATAATGCAAAGTTTTCCCCCATGAACCATGGACCTTGCCGTTGGTGGGGGAGGCTTGCGTGCCTCAGCGATACAGATAGCCGTACCGTAGGTGCAACCACAACGGAGGGGTATCTGTTGAGAGGCCAGACAAACATGTGGTTCCTGAAGAGGGGCAGCAGCCTTTTCAGTAGTTGCAGGGGCAACAGTCTGGATGATTGGCTGATCTGGCCTTGTAACATTAACCAAAACGGCCTTGCTGTGCTGGTACAGCGAACGGCTGAAAGCAAGAGGAAACTACGGCCGTAACTTTTCCCGACGGCATGCAGCTTTACTGTATGGTTAAATGATGATGGCGTCCTCTTGGGTAAAATATTCCGGAGATAAAATAGTCCCCCATTCGGATCTCCGGGAGGGGACTACTCAAGAGGACGTCGTTATCAGGAGAAAGAAAACTGGCGTTCTACGCATCGGAGCGTGGAATGTCAGATCCCTTAATCGGGCAGGTAGAAAATTTAAAAAAGGAAATGGATAGGTTAAAGTTAGATATAGTGGGGATTAGTGACGTTCGGTGGCAGGAGAAACAAGACTTTTGGTCAGGCGAATACAGGGTTATAAATACAAAATCAAATAGGGGTAATGCAGGAGTACGTGTAATAATGAATAAAAAACTAGGAGTGCGGGTAAGCTACTACAAACGGCATAGTGAACGCATTATTGTGGCCAAGATAGACACGAAGCCCACGACTACTACAGTAGTACAATTTATATGCCAACTAGCTCTGCAGGTGACGAAGAAATTGAAGAAATGTATGATGAGATAAAAGAAATTACTCAGATAGTGAAAGGAGATGAAAATTTAATATTCATGGGTGACTGGAATTCGGTAGTAGGAACAAGGAGAGAAGGAAACGTAGTAGGTGAATATGGATTTGGGGGGGGGGGGGGGGGGAAGAAATGAAAGAGGAAGCCGCCTGGTAGAATTTTGTGCAGAGCATAACTTAATCATAGCTAACACTTGGTTCAAGAAACATAAAAGAAGGTTGTATACATGGAAGAACCCTGGAGATACTAAAAGGTATCAGATAGATTATATAATGGTAAGACAGGGATTTAGGAACCAGGTTTTAAATTGTAAGACATTTCCAGGGGCAGATGTGGACTCTGACCACAATCTATTGGTTATGAACTGTAGATTAAAACTGAAGAAACTGCAAAAAGGTGGCAATTTAAGGAGATGGGACCTGGGTAAACTGACTAAACCAGAGTTTGTACAGATTTTCAGGGAGAGCATAAGGGAGCAACTGACAGGAATGGGGGAAAGAAATACAGTAGAAGAAGAATGGATAGCTTTGAGGGATGAAGTAGTGAAGGCAGCAGAGGTTATAGTAGGTAACAATTCGAGGGCTACTAGAAATCCTTGGGTAACAGAAGAAATATTGAACTTAATTGATGAAAGGAGAAAATATAAAAATTCAGTAAATGAAGCAGGCAAAAAGGAATACAAAGGTCTCAAAAATGGGATCGACAGGAAGTGCAAAATGGCTAAGCAGGGATGGCTACAGGACAAATGTAAGGATGTAGAGGCTTGTCTCACCAGGGGTAAGATAGATGCAGCCTACAGGAAAATTAAAGAGACCTTTGGAGAAAAGAGAACCACTTGCATGAATATAAAGAGCTCAGATGGAAACCCGTTATAAGCAAAGAAGGGAAAGCAGAAAGGTGGAAGCAGTATATAGAGGGTCTATACAATGGCGATGTACTTGAGGGCAATATTATGGAAGCGGAAGAGGATGTAGATGAAGATGAAATTGGAGATATGATACTGCGTAAAGAGTTCGACAGAGCACTGAAAGATCTAAGACGAAACAAGGCCCCAGGAGTAGACAACATTTAATTAGAACTACTGAAAGCCTTGGGAGAGCCAGTCCTGACAAAAATCTACCATGTGGTGAGCAAAATGTATGAGACAGGTGAAATACCCTCAGACTTCAAGAAGAATATAACAATTCCAATCCCAAAGATGTGAAAATTACCGAACTATCAGTTTAATAAGTCACAGCTGCAAAATACAAACGCTGATTCTAGCATTTGTAGACATAAAGAAAGGTTTTGACAACGTTGACTGGCATACTCTCTTTCAAATTCTGATGGTGGCAGGGGTAAAATACAGGGAGCGAAAGGCTATTTACAATTTGTACAGAAACTAGATGGCAGTTATAAGAGTCGAGGGACAGGAAAGGGAAGCAGTGGTTGGGAAGGGAGTGAAACAGGGTTGTAGCCTCCCCCCGATGTTATTCAATCTGTATATTGAGCAAGCAGTGAAGGAAACAAAAGAAAAATTTGGAGTAGGTATTAAAATCCATGGAGAAAAATAAAAACTTTGAGGTTTGCCGATTACATTGTAATTCTGTCAGAGACAGCAAAGGACTTGGAAGAGCAGTTGAACGGAATGGACAGTGTCTTGAAAGGAGGGTATAAGATGAACATCAACAAAAGCAGAACTAGGATAATGGAATGTAGTCGAATTAAGTCGGGTGATGCTGAGGTAATTAGAGTAGGAAATGACACTTAAAATAGTAAAGGAGGTTTGCTATTTGGGCAGCAAAATAACTGATGATGGTCGAAGTAGAGAGGATATAAAATGTAGAATGGCAATGGCAAGGAAAGCGTTTCTGAAGAAGAGAAATTTGTTAACATCGAGTGTAGATTTAAGTGTCAGGAAGTCGTTTCTGAAAGTATTTGTATGGAGTGTAGCCATGTATGGAAGTGAAACATGGATGATAACTAGTTTGGACAAGAAGAGAATAGAAGCTTTTGAAATGTGGTGCTACAGAAGAATGCTGAAGGTTAGAAGGGTAGATCACGTAACTAATGAAGAGGTTCGGAATAGAGTTGGAGAGAGGAGAATGTTTGGGCACAACTTGACTAGAAGAAGGGATCGGTTGGTAGGACATGTTCTCAGGCATCAAGGGATCACCAATTTAGCATTGGAGGGCAGCGTGGATAGTAAAAATCGTAGAGGGAGACCAAGAGATCAATACACTAAGCAGATTCAGAAGGATGTAGGTTGCAGTAGTTACTGGGAGATGAAGAAGCTTGCACAGGATAGAGTAGCATGGAGAGCTGCATCAAATTAGTCTTAGGACTGAAGACCACAACAACAACAACAACAATGCAAATATCATGTAGCCCACAAAAAAATGTTCAAATGTGTGTGAAATCTTATGGGACTTAACTGCCAAGGTCATCAGTACCTAAGCTTATTCACTACTTAACCTAATTTATCGTAAGGACAAACACACACACCCATGCCCGAGGGAGGACTCGAACCTGCGCCGGGACCAGCCGGACAGTCCACGTAGCCCACACAGAAGTGTCATTTTGTTATCGTCTCTGGCGCTGTTTTGACACGTATTAACGTCAGCTGGAGAACAGAAATGACGAATGCAGGCGATAGGAATACTGAGGGTGTTATATACAGCATACTGCTTGTTAATGGTTTTTCAGTGAGCACGTCAGCCATAAGATGTGTTTCCGGTATGTATTAGTATCCTGTAATCCAACAGCTGATCTATAAGAAAAAAATTTAAATACGTGATAGCGTCTTGTTACGTCTTGTTTATATTCCCTACACTGAACGGAATGTACGCTTTATTTATTTTCAGTTGATCATACACCTGAGAATGGCTATGATACCGAAATCACGATTGTGTAGAATAAATGAACAATTAACACTCGAATGGTGGAAATTTCTTTGAAAAAATTGTGCACTGCTGGTTCCCCGCGAAGGGAGGATCATCAGTTGGTGTACAGCAGCACGCACACAAGTCCGCAGCAGTCGTCCACCCACAGTTGCCTCAGCGCCGGTTTTCGATAGCGCCATTTTGTCACGCAGGGTATACGCGACGGGCAAACAACTTAACCGTTTTGTAAATGCCTCCACCCTCGGCCCGAAAGCCAAAGGTAACGAGATAAATCGCTCCGTTTCCGCAATACGACAGCGCCCCCCCCCCCCCCCCCCCGGCACGCTATATTTACCCTCCACTGCTAGTGCTGCCACCTGCAGTGTGCGAGTGCTTGTTGCACGGGGGTGGCGGGGCTGTGTCTCAGCTTCACTTTTATCATCACACAGCCAAGAGCCACAACATCGTCACAAGCAGCAAGTCTGGCCGCCGTCTTCATCATCCTAACCATGTTGTTGTTGTTGTTGTTTTGACTTCTTCAGTGCCCTTCTGTGTTTGTGTCATCAGTTGGCCATGTAAAAAAATATTACTTTCTGTGAAGAAAATGAAAAAAATTCCTTCCCATGCAAATCATACACAATGTTTTGTTCTTCAAGGAAAACAAATCTTCTTCAATTACAGGAAGATTAAAATATTACATACGTAAAAGCAGGAATTATAGAAAGTATAGGTTTTAAATGACAGCATTTGCTTCCATTTACAGTAACTCCTTCTTTCGAATGCATTGTTTTAATGGTGTGGGCGTCACTTTTAGCATGTTGCCAAACCTTTTGGTACATTGGGCAACTGTGATTTTCAGTCGTTCGTTCTCTGCGCTCACACGTTGCAGTGCGTGCCAGACTCTGTAGATTGCGGCGCTGTTCTCGGGTGTCTTGAGGTTCCGCCCCTGTCTGTCGAGTTATACAGGGTGGAGCCCTGTACATCGCTTCACGATGTGGCGGCACTGTTGGTCGAATAGAGGGGAGCGTGGGCGTGGTTTATAGTGACCGGCGGGAGGCTTGCATTCAGTTGTTGTTCAGTTGCGATAATGCAATGGACACGTGAGGAGCGCTCGATTTGTGTTGGAGTGTATTTCTCGAATCTCCGCTCGATCATTGCAGTGCAGTGTGGTTTTCGTTTCCGATTTGCAGTAGCCCCACGCGGACGTGCTCCTGGGCGGCAATCAATTTTAAATTGGGTAAATGCATTCAGAACAACAGGGAATGTGTCGTCTGTACGAAGAGAACCTGAGAGGAGCGTTACAACACCACAGAAATGTCGAACGAGTGGGAACAGCAGTACTGCAACCTCCGAAACGCTCAGCTCGGAAACACCCACTTGCTCTTGCCATTTCGAGACGTTCTCTCCACCCGATTCTTCGTAATGAACTGAATTTTCGCCCGTATAAAATGTGCGTGGTCCAGTAATTGTCAGTGCGGGGTTATGTAACACGGAGAACATCTTGTGAAGGCGTGCTTGCAACCGTACTCCGTGACGCAGATGTGTTCTTTTCTGATGAGGCACATTTTCACCTCGGTGGGTGTGCAAACAAACAGAATATGCGGTACCGGAGCGACGCGGCCCGCAGGCAAATTCACCAGAGACCCCTGCGCTCACAAGGGGAGACCACGACGTTTGGAACGCGGATTTACTGGAAACTTCCTACACTCGTAGTACTCCGTGAGGACAACAAAATGTGTAAGCAGTAGCGCGTACTTCTCAAGCGTTACTGAGAAAATCGCAAGATAATTTCTGTCGTCAAATATATATGTGCGCGTGGCCATTTTAACCATGAAGTGGCTGCAGCTAAGTGGTGCCACTAATCAGCGTGTAGTGGTTGGCGTTCAAGCCACTGGATCGCTGGATCGAGTTCCATTCGTCAGTTTTTTTTATTTTCAACACAGTCATTTTCTTTATTATTTATATTACAATTGATATAATGGGGAAAATACGTGTAATCGGATGGACTTTTATTAAATTTAGAATGTTATTTGGCAGTCTACTAATTTTTATTATCATAAATAATATAATATTCATAACTATCGACTTGTAAACGACGCCGGCCGCGGTGGTCTCGCGGTTCTAGACGCGCAGTCCGGAACCGTGCGACTGCTACGGTCGCAGGTTCGAATCCTGCCTCGGGCATGGATGTGTGTGATGTCCTTAGGTTAGTTAGGTTTAAGTAGTTCTAAGTTCTAGAGGACTAATGACCACAGCAGTTGAGTCCCATAGTGCTCAGAGCCATTTGAACCATTTTTGTAAACGACGAAACGTATAAAATGATACTGAAAATGTATGCTTGTCCGTGATTTGAGAAATCCCTTATACCTGGAAGGAGCCCGAAACGACTTTTTACAACCAAGTTTTGACCGGCACAGACGGCTTTCGAAAGACGTACAATTAATCGTCGCTTTCGGCATTATGAGTACAAGTTGCAGGATGGTATTTTTCGTAAAAAACATGGAAAACAAAGTTAAACGGCACCAGCTGCATTGATAAATGCTATGTTTCCGCATACGCAAGCTCTTTTGACGTTTTCCGTGGAAAAACAAACCTTGTTAACATTTTCAAAAACCTCTCTTTCAGACGATAGTTTGGAAGCAAACCATGCATAACGCAGTATTTCCTTAAAAATCGGGGCTGATGATTGGTTATGCAGTATCGAGTGTATTTTAGTAGCGTCTTCCAAGAAGCAATTTCTCGTTCTCTTTCGATTACATACGAACAGTTTTGAAGACACGGACAAGCATACATTTTCGGTATTACTTATGCGTTTGGTCGCTTACTAGTCGATAGGTACGAATATTATATTATTTGTGATAATAAAAATTAGCAGACTGCCAGGTAACATTGTAAATTTAATAAAAGTTCATCCTATTACACGTATTTTCCCCATTATATCAATTGTAACATAAATAATAAAGAAAATGACTGTTAAAATGGCCACGCACAGATATATACATAATTTGACGGCGGAAATTATCTTGCGATTTTCTCAGTGACGCCTGAGAAGTACGCGCTACTGCTTACACATTTTGTTGTCCCCGTGGAGTACTACGAGTGTACGAAGTTTGCAGTAAATCCGAGTTCCAAACGTCGTGGCCTCCTCTTGTCAGACCGCGACACTGTGTGGTGCGCCACATCACCGGTAGCCATCACTGGCCGTTACTTTTTCCACGAAAATCGTCCTGCTGTAACTGTGAATTCGGATCGTTTCTATACTACGCAGCTAGATTTTCTCCAGCCGGCTTTCGAGGTAACGCAGTTACACGACACCTGGTTTCAATAAGACGGTGCCTCCGCGCACACAGCGGGCATTACCACGAATTTTTGAGGCATGCGTGTCCTGGAAGGCTTATCTCTGGGACGGGGGATCTCAACTGGCCCGCACGATCGCCAGACTTAGCTCGTGCGACTTTTTTTCTTTGGGTTATCTGGCGTCAAAGGAGTACTGCAACCGTCCCAACATCCTGGAAGACCTACACAACAATATTGAGGCTGAAACTGCAAGAATACCAGAAGACATGCTTAAAGAGTGCACGAGAATTTCAGAAAACGATTGCGGCAGTGTGTGGATTGTAAATGTAGACATTTAGTAGATACACAGTTTAAACCATCTAATTAGAAACTTGCATTATTCTCTAATATGAGAAAAATAAAAATGTAAGTTGATTGGCGACTCCATGGAGTGCTGCGTGCACAACGACCATATATGTTAAATTAAAAGGAAGGTCAGCGTTGGCGGTAATATAGATGGCTTATTGATAGCAAAAAGATTTTTAATCACATGGTGATCATCTTGAGTGCTGTTTGAAACAGCGGCTTCAGTTATTGTGATCGCTTCTCAGCTTTGCCTACTGATAACTAGACACCAGTGTCTACGAGTTTAATTTGTACACCACAGCGCTGAAGATGATCACTATGTGATTGAAAATCGATTTTGCTGTCAATAAACCATCTATATTACCGCCAACGCTGACCTTCCTTTCAATTTTAAAATGTAAGTTTCTAAGTGTACATTATTTTTTTTATTTCATTCCCAAATCAGCGATTTACCGCGCTCGTCCATGAAGCTACACCAGTATACACTGACTCTTTAAAGAATCCAACTGCCATGTATAGAACAGCTTAACACAGAGGTATGTGTGATTACTTTACAAAATGAATTGATGTGTTAAATATTTGACGTTAAGCATTTGAGCGAGAAAAAGTTTCATAAAGCTTTTAAGTTATGTTCGGAGCTTGCTGGAAGTCCCCAAATGCTCTCACCCTCAAATAGTGGATGAAAAGAGAGAGTAATTTGCTCACAGTGAACTAAACTGCCTCAAGACAATCACACTTTCTTACTGTAACGCTTGTCGTGTTATGTCAAACCTTTAACATAAGATTATAGCTCTTAATGAGCAGATTATGACACTATTTTAAATTTTTAATTTCGGCCACCAATCATGAACTGCGTTAGGGGTTACTAATATAGATTTGCGGGCCTGTCACATGGATCACTCTCTATTTCCTAATATCACCCCCGTGCTCACAATTAAATCTGTGGATAAATGTGTTAGACATTTCGACGTTCAGGGTGTACAGCGAAGTAGCCCCCTGCCTTCAGAATTAAATATCTCCAAAATTGAGATCGACAGACGAGTGCAAGAAGAGGTATGTTTATTACGAAAACTGTAAGAATTTTATACAGAAGTTGTACACAAGTTTCGAAACTGTTCGGAAAGCCGGCAACACGTGGCTCTGTACGCAGTACAGCGTCAGCCTGCATACTTGTTCTCTGATATCACGCCACAGTCTTTTCGAAATGTCCGCCACTCGCATTACTGTGTTGGTACAAACGAAGAATGAAATTTGCCATCACGTCCTGCAGTCTCAGCGGAAATGCATTCGGATCGCCGACTCGAGATCGACAGCGTGGTGGGTGGTTCTAGTGGACAGTGTCTTTCAACGTGCCCCACAAAAAGTGGTCACAAGCAGTCAGATCGGGCGAATATGGAGGCCAATCCATCGCTGCCGACAATAAATCTTCAATAATCCGATGCTTCGACTTTACCCCCAGTCTTCATCAAGAAAGCGAAACAGCTGTTCGGTGCGATGTGGTCTGGCCGCATCTTGCACGAAGCACCGGGTACGGTCGATCCTCCAACGCTGGCTGTGTGGCGACAAATTGTTCAGAAATTGCAACGTATCGTCCACTAGTGATCGCTCCTGTCACGAAGAAAGGGTCCGTAACGCCTCTGCTGCGTACCGCAGACGAAACACTTAACTTTGGCACAACGCAGTGGTTTCGCTTCACACAAATGGGTATTTTCGGAATCTTAAAAATCGCCAGTTTTCTTTATTCGAGAGTCCATTCAGGTGGAAGTGTGCTCGGTCTGTGAACCAGATCAGTCACTGAGAGAACTGTCTCCCAGCGCGTACATCGAGGCGTCGGATTTTGAATGGAAATCTGAGTATGCTCTGCCTCAGCATTTTCTGCGTACCGGAACGGTGCAAACCAATCTCCGGTGCAATTCCCATGACGGATTTCCTTGGATTTTACTGAGTGATTCAAGAAACGGTGGCGACGTTGTCAGGAGTAATTCCATTGTGCTTGGGACCAACATTCTCCGCTGGATCACGAGCCACGCTGGCCGTCCGTTGGAATGTGGCGAAGAGCTCTCGGCCGATTCTCGCATCGGGTCCTTTTCGAACATAAAATCGTGTTTGCAAACTGAGTCTTCTTGTTGTAGGACTGTGTTCTAAACTGTGGTATTCCACTACCATAAAAAAGCTGTAAAGGCAGACAGAGATTGGAATACATCCAGCAAATAATTGAGGACGTAGGTTGCAAGTGCTGCTCTGAGATGAAGTGGTTGACACGGGAGACGAATTTGTGGCGGGCCGCATCAAATCAGAGGACTGATCACTCAAAAGCCCTGTTGAAGGAGAGTGGACAAAATCGCAAAGAATAATGCGGGTCCGTCGATGCCTTCAACAGCAAACACTACATAAAGCTGTACAATCATCTGAGAGACGTACCATTAGAATTTATTCGTTAACTCAATCGCTTTGTCACCCCATTTTCGGTTTTAAATTGAATATGGTTAAGGTACAGCGTCAAATGTCAGTTTGCGCGTGCACAGCATCCATATACTCGATGTTGCTTTGACTATCAACAATCTCAAGCCACGAATTTCTTCGCACAGACTTCAAGATGGAGAATCATTTTCATTTTATTGACATCGAAGAGGAAATTAATGCGAAGCTACACACCATCACTGGAAAAATTATTTACCGCCAAGATACATTCATCAGCCAATCCAGAAAGCAGGAGTTATGTATATACTGGGTCATCAGAAAGTCAATATAAATCTGAAAACTGAATAAATCACGGAATAATGCAGATAGAGAGGTACAAATTGACACACATGCTTGGAATGACATGGGGTTTTATTAGAACCAAAAAAATACGAACGTTCAAAAAATGTCCGACAGATGGCGCTTCATTTGATCAGAATAGCAATAATTAGCATAACAAAGTAAGACAAAGCAAAGATGATGTTCTTTACAGGAAATTTTCAATATGTCCACCATCATTCCTCAACAATATCTGTAGTGGAGGAATAATTTTGTGAACAGCACTGTAAAGCATGTCCGGAGTTATGGTGAGGCATTGGCGTCGGATGCTGTCTTTCAGCATCCCTAGAGATGTCGGTCGATCACGATACACTTCCGACTTCAGGTAAGCCCAAAGCCAATAATCGCACGGACTGGATCCGGGGACCTGGGAGGCCAAGCATGACGAAAGTGGCGGCTGAGCACAGGATCATCACCAAACGACGCGCGCAAGAGATCTTTCACGCGTCTAGCAATATGGGGTGGAGCGCCATCCTGCATAAACATCGTACGTTCGAGCAGGTGTTTATCAGCCAGGCTGGGAATGATGCGATTCTGTAACATATCGGCGTACCTCTCACCTGTCACGGTAGCAGTTTTGCTGTCCAGCGCCATCTGTCGGACATTTTGTGAACTTTGTTTTTTTTTGTTCTAATAAAACCCCATGTCATTCCAAGGATGTGTGTCAATTTTTATATCTCTATCTACATTATTCCGTGGTTTATTAACTTTTCAAATTTATACTGACATTTTGATCGCCCTGTATATTAGAGAAAGTTTCATAATAGCGAAAACTTCCAAAGTGTAACTTGTGTTTATCTTCAGACATAGACTGGTGGTCGCGATAAGATTGCCGGCCACTTGGGAAACATTCCAGTCAACTACCTTTGCAACAAGAAACGCAGCAAATACATTATTTATTAAAAAGAATAACAGCGACTTTTAAGATAATACTAATATTAAATGAATTAGGAAGATCCAGACTCTTATAAAAAAAGCTGAAGTAAAGAATTTGGAAGAAAGTGGACTCAAATCTTCGTACGTCTACCTTCACGGCTTACAACCCACGACGCTACAGTTTCGACACAAGTGGCGAATCTCCCAATCTTACATACACTGTCTACAGGCTGTATCTACAAATTCCATCATTTGATGTTTAATATGCAATCATTACGAAAACGACGCGTTTTTTATATATCATCATTCATCATTGTGCTGTAGCATTGAAACAGTAGTTTCGTATCACCGGAGTCAGGACACTAGAAACGTCAACTCCAGCAAGGCGTTATGTAGTTTCCTGTCATTTTATAACAAGAACTCGCACCTAGAACGCCGCGTTTTCTAGGGATCCTCGGTTTGCTGACGCTTTGAAATAGTTTACATTCATTTCACGTACTCGCCGAGAAAGAAAACCAAACAAGTACGACGTTTAGCGCCACTCAATATGGTAGTTCCTCTGTTCTGCTTGTAACGTAAAACGATGTCAGATTTCATTGCCCACGTTCCTCTCCACAAAGTAAAAATCTCATACGCCAGATTCTCTGTTTCACGTGGACGGGGAATTACACGCTGTGACGTCACCAGCTCCTCCCCCAATTTCGTTTTCACCGCCTGTAAGAGAACGTCTAAAGATGAGTTTTCATTGGCAGGGAATTTGTCATCGACGATGGAATTATTTAGATTTGACGGTGAGGCGAACGTTGTGTACATTCCTCCAGTGCATCCACCGAAGACCACAACAAAAACAGACGCACGAGAACTGTGTGGCGAATACTCGGTGCGTATCCCGGATTCCAGTAGAGAGCAAGTGCTCCCCACTGCGCGCGACTGTGACTGATGACGTAGGATGGCGCCACTGTCCGGGCCGGCCACAAACTCACCTGGCGTGCTTAACGACCAGCCAGCGGGCCGCTTCCGGTGACGTCACCGGCGCTCAGGCCGCACCAGCTGCGGAGCCAGGCGCGTCGCGTGACGGTGGCGCCGTCTTAACCACTGTAGCCCCTCACTTGTATTCCTTTTATGCTCCATGCAGACAAATTACATTAGTGGCCAGTTTTCCCCTTAAGCCATTATCAAATGTCTGCAATACAATACCAAAGCTACGGTACGGTAATTAGGTAAGGATAACGTTACGCTTGTGCATTGCAATTGTCGTTTAAATTATTTACATGATATTGGTGATGTGTGTGTCACATTTAAAAATGTTTGTTTGCGTGTTATGTGTACACACACACACACACATCCATGACGAATGTTGCAGATATGGTCTTGCACATACAGATCAACTTAGAAGAAGAACTTTCACGACAGGTCACGCAGGCTAAAATCTAACCGACAGGTAGCTCACTTCGTTCAGCAGCGTGCTGTCTACTCTTTCACACTCATCCATAAGAGGTCTGTTCATAAAATTCCGGAACATTCGTAATTTCGCGCCAATGGTGTGTTGCAACGAAATGCGGTTGGCATCCCTGCAGACGCCTGTGTTGAATGTGTAACTGCCGGAAGTTTCATTGTTGTATGTCTGTTGGTTATTGACGCGTCTGCATTAACTATTGCGTGAAACTCAAGAAAACCTTTACAGAGACACTCCAGATGATGCGGGAAGCCTACGGTGAGGAGTCCGGCTTAAAAATGACGCCCTCCGACATCTAGCGACGACGCTCATGTCAGGAACGTCGACGAAAGTGTGGGTGCCAGTCGAATGCTGACTGTCCGAGACGTTGCAGAAGAACCTAACATTTCAGTAGGATCGTGTCACAAAATCCTGACTCGGGAACTTGGACTGCATCTTGCTGCCGCCAAGTTCGTTCGTCGCACGGCTCATGAGTCGAGACCAGAGAGACCTCCGCCTCGCAATCTGTGAAGAGCTTTTGGATCGCGCAAGTGAGAACGAAACGTTCCGTAAGAGAATCGTAACGTCTGGGTCTACGGTTCTGATGTGGAACTATTGAAAGGACGAGATAAAATTAGACGACGCGCTTCGCGCGATCCAGCAAGAGGCAAGAGCCGTACCAAGACTGCTTCCGGAGTTAGAGAAGGCGTTGGGAGCGGAATGTCAATCGTTGAGGAGAGTATCTCGAAGAGACCGTGCGCAATACGTAACGGGTAAGCTTAGAAAAATTTTGTGGATACAGTTTGTAACCTCCCCACAAAATAAAATAAACAATATGAATATGATTCTAATTTAGTGAAACCTCAAAACAGAAAAATTCCTAAACCTCTCAACAGTAAAAATTATAATTATGTCGTTCACATTCAGTGTAACGTCCCAACAAAAAATATAAATTCACTAACCTGGTAATAATAAAATGTAACTAACCTCTCAATTAAATTGTCGCTCACTTATGACTTTTCAATAATTGACTATGAATTTAACCTGGTAAATTTTGGACATCAGCAGTGCTGCGTCATGGCCCTGAAAGATCATTCTGAATAAAATAAAAAAAGAAAAATTCTTACCTCAATGAAGTCGCCGGATAACGCATATATATCTGCTCTTATAATAATTTTTTCTGGCACAGCCGTGTGCAATGCTGGCCGATAGATTTGTCATTTATGAAAGGAAGCAACTGATTTTTTCTTTTGCAACAATCGGGATGATCATGGATTGGAGAAATTAGTAAATTCTTTGAATTGAAATGAATGGTTGTTAAAAATTACTTTATATGAAAAAGATTATTATTAGGAGAGTTTTAAAACATTTACATGTGACTTGAGATAACATTACTACATATGCGCGAGGCTGCTTTTTACCTTATATAATAATGCTCAGGCTCCGACATCGCTGCACCGCGACCGGCCCACCCAACACCATACACCAGACCAGACCAGAGCAGATTGCAGATTAGCAACAACTTACTGCTACAGCCACACAGTTCCTACTGCAGTCAACACCTCTCTGGTCAGAGATTCTCTTGCATATCGCAGGCAGCGCATGAGCAATACATCGAAATTACATCTGCTCGGACCTCTTACAAGTTCCAGAATTTTTTGAACAGACCTCGTAGACGTAACTGTTACGGGAAACGTGCCTCAATCTTTATTTCTTACCAAGCTACTTATATTATGGACTTTGACAATAGTTATAATCATCATAGGCAATTAGCGTATGTGTAGAGTTGTTAGTGCTAACAGACAAAGAAAACTGCGTGAAATAGCAGAAACCGATGTTGCACGTGCGACAAACGTATCCGTTAGGACAGCGCGGCGAAATCTGGCGTTAATGGGCTTTGGCAACAGACGACCGCCGCCTTTGCTAAGAACGCGACATCGCCTACAGCGCCTCTCCTGGTCTCGTCACCGTATCGGATGGATACTAGACGACTGGAAAACGCTGGTCTGGTCAGCTGAGTCCCGCTTTCAGTTGGTAAGAGCTGATGGTAGGGTTCGAGTGTGCCGCACACGAGGCACTGTGTGAGGTTGGCTGTGTTTACGTAGTATCCTTCACTCCAACTGACCCAGTCGTTGACCGGAAACGGTTATGTTCGACTTCTTAGAGACCATTTACAGCCATTCACGGATTTCATGCTTCCAAGCAACGCAGGAGTTTTTATGGCTAACAAAGCGCAACGGCACCGGGCCACAGTTGTTCGGCGTTGGCTTGAAGAACATTCTATTCAATTCGAGCGAATGATTTGGCCACACAGATTGCCCGAATGGTTCAGATAGCTCTAAGCACTATGCGACTTAACATCTGAGGTAATCAGTCCCCTAGAACTTAGAACTACTTAAACCTAAGGACATCACACACATCCATGCCCGAGGCAGGATTCGAACCTGCAACAGCTGCAGCAGTGCGGTTCCGGACTGAAGCGCCTAGAACCGCACGGCCACAGAGGCCGGCTCCAGACTGCCCGACGTCAATGCTATCGAAGATTTGTGGGACATAGTCGAGACGTCAGTTCGTGCTCAAAATCCTGATCCGGCAACACCTTCGCAGTTATGGATGCCTATAGAGGCACCATGGTTCAGTATTTCTGCGGTGGACTTTCATCATGGCAGAAAAACAGAGGTGCTGGCTCCTTCAAGTGAGGGAAACATTCTACAGTGACGGTATAGACAAACTGTTGAATTGGGAGAAATGTGTTCGCCGCCAGGGCGGCTACGCTGAGAAATATCTAGACATGAAGAATAAAGATGTACAGTGTTTATAATTTTTGTTTTATTTTGCAAAATTTGGAAATTTATGGTAATGACTATGGGGCCAAACTGCTGAGGTCATCGGTTCCTAGACCTGACGCACTACTCACTCTAACTTAAACTAACTTATGCTAAGGACAAAATACACACACACACCCATGTCCGAGGGAGGACTCGAACCTCCGAAGGGGGAGCCGCTTGTTTTATTAGGAAAGGTTTAAGAGTTTTCACACACAAAATTCGGAGATATTACTTTTCAGCACGTCCTTGTATATTGTAGAGTTCATATGGCACTTCCTTGAGTTCTCCTCTACATCTGCCGACTTTGTTCGGTTAAAAGCGACGTGTTGAGTTCTGTCTGCAAGGACGTCTTGAATCCAGTCGCAAATCGGGTCCGATACTCGGTCAGCTTATATTGTATAAACACGGCATCAACATCAGGATCGTTGTCTACAGCTCTGTGGATCTCGCGGAGGAATAGAGCGAGCGAGTTGGTTTGCGTAGAGGAAACCCATCCAATACAAAACAGCGCGATGCTAACGATCATGGCTTCCTCCGACTGGTGGCAGACCAAAACAATAATGATATCTGCAGACAATTCTAGAACGACGCTGTAAATCTCTCGGGAAGCTGGTTTGAAAACTTCAAGAACCGTTCTTCACGAAAGAAACTGAAGATATCCGTCAGAGTAAATCAGAAAATCACTGTGGATGAAACGGGCAGAGAGTCTAATACAGACCAAAGGGTGCTTCAGGGAAGGTGTCTTCCTCTGAAACGTGGAAAATAAGCAATGACAGGAATATTTATTTAGACAGGTGAACATAAGAAACGCTCGTCTTTATGCAGAATTCTGAACATTGTTTTTTTTCCAGCAAGTTACAGTAACTAATAATTTTTAATAGAACACTATGTTTTCCAATCATATAGCTGACGTATTTAAACCATCTACAAGTCAATTTGAATCACATTTCCATGAACTTTGTATGTCGTCAGTAAGTCGTTTTTAAAGGAGCGTTAGTTGTGCACTGGGGACAACGGGCACTCCTTTGAACACTCACGTAAACAAAGACTACACCACCGGAACACAGCATGCTGCACCACCCCTCAAACTTTAAACGTTGCTAACAGAGATCGATAAAAATCTGATTTAAAAATTTTAAATTACGTATAGCTTTACAAGTCAGTCTCATGAACTGCCCATCATCTCGATAATGGTCACACTTTCATGGTATTCGTATTTACGTAAGATGCTACGCGAAATTCGAAAAGTTTGCAATGAAAAATGTGGATTGGTACGATTTTGCTTCTAGTGCACATTATACTATTATTTGCTGTGTACGAAATACAGCTATCATATTGAATTTTTCATTGGACTTGAGAGGTGGTCTCTATTTGTCTCCAGTATCAAGAGAATGCATCTTGTCGCTTCGACCGCACTTGTGTGAGAATGAAGTATTCCTACCGCAGGAGTACCTCGTATTTCCTAAACAGTTCGTGATATCAAAACGAAATTTTAGCATATGACAGCACGCAAAGAGAAGAGTATTTTCCCAGTAGGTTATCATACGAAACTTTCTGTCAACGACGATATAGCCGAAGCTATAATTTTTATTTAATTCTTTTCAATGCAGTATTGTAATTTTTAAGAAATTCATCAATAACTTTTGAAAAGAGAATTTGCTACTATGAAAATAAACGTGAAATTCTTTCTCTTATGTTACTACAAAAGATGACAATGAGGTTTGCTGTGAGACACTGACCTCGCTGGTCACCTATTGCTTGTTTCATAGGGCACTCGATAGCTACTGCAAGGCGAGTTTAAACAATTTACACCGTGTTTTGACAAAAGAAACAATATTAAAACGGGCAACAAGAGAAATGTACCCGATAGTCATAATTGATGGTGCTTCTTCAAATGAGAAATCGTTAACGATAAAATAAATCGTCAATTCTGTTCTAATTTTGGCGGAATCCTGAAACTCGCCGTATTTTTAATAGTGAACGACTGGAATAGAAACATATCAAAGGATATTCTCTTTGTTCTTCACGTGAGAAATATGATAATAATTCGCAGCAAATAGTGAACCATATTTTTTGTTCCTTTCCCCATTGAGAGTGAAGTGGTGAACTTCTTCAACGTAATCTTCCGATGTGCTAATCATAGATTACACCTATTCACTAGGGCCCGGTATGGCAAAGTTTGCCAGGGAAGAAGGGTATCTACAGACAGTCATCCGTTTTATTCTGTGCAACCACGACATCCTTTCAGTTTAGAGGATGATGAAAAAAATAATGTGACTCTTATGAGGGAAAAAGCGTCTGAACCAAGGTGTCTAAATAAATGACAGCAAACGGAGCCATCTAGTCTGTTAACACGATATGCAGATGTGTTCTCGGATAACCCAGTAATCTGACGAGCTTGCGAACCTGGAAGTTACACCACACTAGTGAATTCCAGAGTTGCTTCACAATTGCGGACTGGATGCACGTCTTAATCCCCTCCACCCCGCTTTATCTGTCCGTCACCTCCTCTCCGCTGTCTGTTCCCATCTCCTCTCCCTCACCCCCTCTCTTTCTGACCGTGACCCGTGTGAAGTGTCCAGGCGTCTCGGAGTGAACCGAAGCGATGTTGCTCGGACATGGAGGTGATACAGAGAGACAAAACTGTCAATGACATGCGTCGCTCAGGCCGCCCAAGGCCTACTACTGCAGTGGATGACCGCTACCTACCGATTACGGCTCGGAAGAACCCAGACAGCAACGCCACCATATTGAATAACGCTTTTCGTGCAGTCACAGGACGTCGTGTTACGACTCAAACTGTGCGCAGTAGACTGAACGATGCGCAACTTCACTCCCGACGTCCGTGGCGAGGCCCATCTTTGGAACCACGCAGCGCGGTACAGATGGGCCCAACAACATGCCGGATGGACCTCTCAGGAATGGCATCACCGATGAGTGTCGCATATGCCTTCAACCAGACAATTGTCGGAGACGTGTTTGGAGGCAACCCAGTCAGGCTGAACGCCTTAGACATACTGTCCAGCGAGTGCAGCAAGGTAGAGGTGGCATTATGTGGGGTCAAGATGCTCAAGGAATGCGCCTTAACGGCTGTACGACACGTGAATGCTATTCTCCGACCGATAGCGCAACCATATCGGCAGCATATTAGCGAGGCATTCGTCTTCATGGACGACAATTCGCGCCCCCGTCGTGCACATCTCGTGAATGACTTCGTTCAGGATAACGACGTCGCTAGACTAGAGTGGTCAGCATGTTCCCCAGACATGAACCCTATCGAATATGCCTGGGATAGATTGAAAAGGTCTGTTTACGGCCGACGTCATCCACCCACCACTGAGGTATCTGCGCCGAATCGCCGTTGAGGACAATCTGTATCAACAGTGCCTTGATGAACTTGTCGATGGTATGCCACGGCGAATACAGGCATGCATCAGTGCAAGATGACGTGCTGCTGGGTATTAGAGCTACCGATGTGTACAGTAATCTGGGCCACCACCTCGGAAGGTCTCGCTGTATGGTGGTACAACATGCTATGTGCGATTTTCATGAGCAATAAAAAGAGCGGAAATGATGTTTATGTTGATCTCTATTCCAATTTTCTGTACAGGTTCCGGAACTCTCAGAACCGAGGTGATGCAAACCTTTTTTTGATGTGTGTATGAGGGAGAAACAATTTGTTTGGTGGTTTAAATGCCCTGCTATCGTTGTGAAAAGTGGATGCAAGAAATGAAACGAAACCACACGTTTTCACAGTGCAGCACAGCATTTTCGTTCTCCCGGTACGTTAACAGAAAACCTGTTCATTGTCGTTTAAAAAAATATGCATCCTCTACGCATTGAAATGTCTGTTAGAGTATCACGTAAAAATCTGAAGTAAATCGATCTACAACTTCTAGATATTTTTAGCAACAACGTTTCCGGTGTGTTTAGTGAATATGTATTTACCCGAGCGCAAGTGGCCGTTGTCGGTTGCCGTCGTCCGTTGTTGGTATCACTGGATAGCGTCAAACAACGGCAAGAAGAGCACGAGGGCAGCTGCAGATGAGGGGAGACCGACAGACCAGCCGTTGCCGAATGTGCTTTACAGCCAGGAAACTCCACACCATTTAGACAGGACTAGAGTACTGGCAGCCTCAAGCGGAGATCAAGAAAGGCAGTATAGAGACTGTTACATACCCCAGGAACTTCAACAGAAAGGAGGGCGGCGTGAAATTGAACGACATCTGTATCCCGGTGCGGAAGAAGTTGTGTACCAGCCTTCCACCATGGGGTGAGAGCGACAGCGCACTTCGGCAAGCGACTGTGGCCATTGAAAGCGTGTGACGTCACGTCACGCCACGCGCAAACGGAGTTTTGCTGCGGTCAGTCGCGGACAACGGCGTGAATCGGACACTCAAAGAAGCTACGATCCCCGGTGAAAATGTCCTCCGAAGATGGGAACGAAACGTCGTGTTTTAATGTGAAATCCATCCGACCACGGCACAATAGCTCGGAATATTTTGATGACAGAATGAAGGCTTTCACGATCTGACGACATTGCTGCTGGTAAACCTTTCGGGGTATAAAGTCCTGGTCCACGAAACTCTTCTGTTCCTAATGTTTCGTCCAGTACCTTCAGAGGCGTTGCTCCTCCGTTGAGTCTTGCCGACTGACGGGTCTGAGGTCGAGAGCGACACACATGACGCAGAACAGGAAAGAAGAGACCGGGAAACTTTGCGACATATGGGCAGCAGCTCTACAGAATCGCCAAACAGTTGTTTTTGTCTTTGACTTGAGAACAATCGAGAGTTAAGGTTATCTCTGACTCACGTGTAACTCTATCCACGCCCCTTTCTTTTACGGTATATAGGTCGAACCGTCAGTCGGCAAGTCTCAGTGGAGGAACGCCTCTGAAGATGTCCAGCGCAGTTGGGTCGAAACGTAGGGGACAGAAGAGTTTCGTGGACCGCGACCTTACACCACTGAAATATTTTCTTGATTGTGATTCGTATTTGGCATGCGGCATTCGCGAATGGGACAGACAAGGGGACCTCTTCCTCCCGAACTCGTCGTCGGGAGGAGGTAATATTAACTACGCATAGGGCACTGTCTTTTTTTAGCCATCGACAACTTTTAAGTGGCGATCCTCCCCCGCCTTGTACCCACTGCTCTCAATCGTGGGCGGTGAGACAACTTTTACTGGAGTGCCCCCATTTTACTCCGCTGTCGTCTGATGTATCTTCCATCTTAGCAGATGACACGCGCTCAGTCGATCGAGTCCTCAGTGTCAGTGAGATGACGTCGGTCACTTGAAGCTCTTCTTGGGGAAAACAACCCCCGCTTCTATAGTGGTTTTCTAAGGTTTCCTTCTCTTTTTTAGTTTCCCCACCTTTTGAGTTTCGCTCCCATTGCTGCTGATTTCCAATTTGCTGTCTTAAGCCACAGCACGGTAGCTAATGACCGTAGCAGTTTTGCGCCCTAAAACCATAACAAAAGAAGGACGGTGTTGCCAGAGGCAGCGCCCACAACACACCGTGGGGCGGCTCGCGTATCGGAGAGGCTGGTGGAGGCTGGTGCAGTGCGTCCTGGTGCGAGCCCCACGTGTTGGAGTTGTCGGGCCGCACCGGCGTCTCGTACGCAGTCCGGAGCAGCTACGTCAGGCCGCCGTGGCAGACTACAGGCTCCAGGCGGCCTGCACTGCCGCTCCAGGCCGGCCGCGTGCTCAGCTGGAGCCTCCTGGAACGTTGTCTGTCGCCCCGGTCTTCTGGACGCGAAAGTCTGCAGGATTTCCACCCTAATGGAGAAGCTAACGGCTAGCGGTTTCCATTTCCGCCTCTGCTAATCGCGCGGGTGGAGCTCTCTCTCCGGTAATGTGTCAAAACTTTTGCGGAATGCGGGGGAAAGGATGCGGGAAGAGACTTTCTGGGACAACAGGCGTTGCCGTTTCAACACGTCGTTATGCGTTCGCTCTCTTGTGTGTGTGTGTGTGTGTGTGTGTGTGTGTTCGGCACAGATTTTGCAATTGGTTCCTACCTAATTTCCCGATGAGATAGAGACTGGAAACTTTCAACATAGCTAAGAACTAAATGACAACGCATTATTAACTCGCTTTCTTGCAGTTTCTCCGTTCTCCTGCACAAAACAGGTCCGAACGCTGTTGCAGGGGCAACGGAAAAAGCATTCGAAGTTCAGAAGAACGCGAAATCCCGAAGATTGGCTAAAATTTACAGACGCGCGAAATTTGGCACGGACTTCAATGCGAGATGCCTTTAATAGGTTCCACAAGGAAACATTGTCTCGAAATTTGGTAGAAAATCCGAAGAAATTCTGGTCGTATGTAAAGTACACAAGCGGCAAGACGCAGTCAATACCTTCGCTGCGCAGTGCCGATGGTACTGTTACCGACGACTGTGCCGCTAAAGCGGAGTTATTGAACGCAGTTTTCCGAAATTTCTTCACCAGGGAAGACGAATGGAATATTCCAGAATTTGAAACAGGAACAGCTGCTAGCATGAGTTTCTTAGAAGTAGATACCTTAGGTCCAGATTCTATACCGATTAGGTTCCTTTCAGATTACGCTGATGCAATAGCTCCCTACTTAGCAATCATATACAACCGCTCGCTCACCGATAGATCTGTACCTATAGATTGGCAAATTGCGCAGGTCGCACCAGTGTTTAAGAAGGGTAGTAGGAGTAATCCATCGAACTACAGACCTATATCATTGACGTAGGTTTGCAGTAGGGTTTTCGAGCGTATACTGTATTCAAACATTATGAATCACCTCGAAGGGAACAATCTATTGATACGTAATCAGCATGGTTTCAGAAAACATCGTTCTTGTGCAACGCAGCTAGCTCTTTATTCGCACGAAGTAATGGCCGCTATCGACAGGGGATCTCAGGTTGATTCCATATTTCTGGATTTCCGGAAAGCTTTCGACACCGTTCCTCACAAGCGACTTCTAATCAAGCTGCGGGCCTATGGGGTATCGTCTCAGTTGTGCGACTGGATTCGTGATTTCCTGTCAGGAAGGTCGCAGTTCGTAGTAATAGACGGCAAATCATCGAGTAAAACTGAAGTGATATCATGTGTTCCCCAGGGAAGCGTCCTGGGACCTCTGGTGTTCCTGATCTATATAAATGACCTGGGTGACAATCTGAGCAGTTCTCTTAGGTTGTTCGCAGATGATGCTGTAATTTACCGTCTAGTAAGGTCATCCGAATACCAGTATCAGTTGCAAAGCGATTTAGGAAAGATTCCTGTATGGTGCGGCAGGTGGCAGTTGACGCTAAATAACGAAAAGTGTGAGGTGATCCACATGAGTTCCAAAAGAAATCCGTTGTAATTCGATTACTCGATAAATAGTACAATTCTCAAGGCTGTCAATTCAACTAAGTACCTGGGTGTTAAAATTACGAACAACTTCAGTTGGAAAGACCACATAGTTAATATTGTGGGGAAGGCGAGCCAAAGGTTGTGTTTCGTTGGCAGGACACTTAGAAGATGCAACAAGTCCACTAAAGAGACAGCTTACACTACACTCGTTCGTCCTCGTTAGAATATTGCTGCGCGGTGTGGCATCCTTACCAGGTGGGACTGACGGAGGACATCGAAAGGATGCAAACAAGGGCAGCTCGTTTTGTATTATCACGTAATAGTGGAGAGAGTGTGGCAGATATGATACGCGAGTTGGGATGGAAGTCATTACAGCAAAGACGTTTTTCGTCGCGGCGAGATCTATTTACGAAATTTCAATCACCAACTTTCTCTTCCGAATGCGAAAATATTTTGTTGAGCCCAACCTACATAGGTAGGAATGATCATCAAAATAAAATAAGAGAAATCAGAGGTCGAACAGAAAGGTTTAGGTGTTCGGGAGTGGAATGGTAGAGAGATAGTATGATTGTGGTTCGATGAACCCTCTGCGAAGCACTTAAATGCGAATTGCAGAGTAGTCATGTAGATGTAGATGTAGAGTCGCGAGTGGGTGGTGGGAGAACGGTTGCTTGGCAGTCCCTGTGTGGTTGCACAGCTCTCTAATTTTCAACTGCTCCGTCTTTTCACGGGGTGCAAGTCCGAGGAAGCAATATATTGGTTGGGTGAGGTGAAGGGAAACTGAAATAAGCCCGAAATTTACAACATGTCTCTTTTGTAAAAAAAAGTTTGAAATCAGTTGAAAAATGTCACACACTCAAGATTATGGAATTCACAGTAATAACTTAAATAAAAATCAGTATATAATAAAAATACCACATTTTTAAATCGGACTAAACAGCATAAAATAATCCCATGCAGATTGCTGTCCCAAAAATTTAGTGAATTTTTAACAGCTCTGAAAAATACTTGTAAGATTTAAAACGAAAAACATAGGTCGCATGCTATACGTGATAGTAAGGAGCTAAACTTTAGCTATTAAGGACTCACAGTCTTTAATTTTCAAGATTGTCTGTATGGGGTTAGCAATCTGTAAGGAGACCTTTACTTCAATTTAAAAAGTCGCCTCTTAAAAAGTGGTTTTTATTTAAATAATTTTTTGACACGAAAACGTCTATTCGCCCGTGGATCGAGCTTTCTTGTGTGACAAAATGCCTTCAGATTTGAACGCTTGCAACTACGAGACTAACAATGCGTAAGCAGTGGTCGAGCCCACAACGGATACATCCCGCCTGTGCTTGTTTCTCGCGCAGAATTTGTTACGAATTAGCTTTACGTAAAGTTGTAAACTGGAGTAGCGTCGAAACGCCTACTGCTACGGCGTCGATTTGGGTGTTATTGCGAAGAGCTTGTGGAACACTGCTAGTACCCAAAACGACGATAAAAATCTCCGGCACAGTGTAAGTCGGTACTAAATTGAAAATTACAAAATAAATAACCCTACTACAACACTGTGAGACTTTCATGACACGAATCACACTACGGGGCCTTTCGCGATTAATTTAAGAATGTAGTAGATTACTGTACTCTCTAAGACAAAAAAGACACACCGTCGAGGAATTATCCCAATGGGACGGAAATCGGTAGATGTGATGTAAGACAGACAAATAAATCATTAGAATTTCAGGAAAATTATACGACATATTTGAGAGTAAGAGCTCCACAAATTGAGCAAACTAATAACGCGATGGTCCGCCTCCGGCCTTTACACGAGCAGTCACTCGACTTGGCACTGATTGACAGCGTTACTGGCTGTCCTCCTGGGGGACATCGTGCCAGATTAAGACCCCTTGGCGCATTAGATGGTCAAACTCCCGACCTGCTCGGAGGGCCCTGCACATACTGCTCCAAACGTTGTATACCTTGCTTGCCACAATACGGTTTGGCCAGCACGAAGACGAGCAGTGGAAACTCTCGCGGAGTGCGGGCGGACATTATCTTGCTGAAATTTGAAAGCCCGCAGTATACGTAATGAAGATTGTACGGCACCCCAAGTGCGCGAGTCTACTTGCACCTGCCGAATTTTTTAGTGTTGTCTAGGGATCTGGAACTTTACCAAGCGCGGTTAATAGGAGAGCTAGAGAAGATCCGAGGAAGAGCGACATGTTTCGTGACTGGACAGTTAAGTCAGCACGGAAGCGTCGCAGATATACTACACAAACTCCAGTGTCAGACACACTACACAGTGCCTTAGGGAGGCGCTTACTGCTGAATCGTCGAGAGGTGGCGTTGCAGGAAAAGGCTGGCAGCGTATCACTTTGTACGAAATCATCACGTCGACAAAATGGGAGCAACTGCGTGTCATTTGGAGCTTAACGGACAGTCATCTTCGCAGGCGCGGTGGTGACAGAAGTACCCTCTGTTTTCGGAGTGTACATGTAGCAGTAGAAAAGGCAGAAATGTTCAAACATCTCGATACGGTGGAAGAAACACGTTAATAATTGGCAGTAAGACATTTCTAACACGCCAGATTTTCAGAGCGAACCCTGCGACATCGTATCGGTGCGATGTTCGCCGTCGTCCGTACTGCTGTCTCGTCCCCTGCGCATCCAGGCTGCCCCTGGATGTTCTCTACCCGCCCTGCAACTGCCACATAGCAGAGAGAGAGAGAGAGAGAGAGAGAGAGAAGCTTATATCGCTCCGTCTGCGGTCTACTGCCATGGTGCGTATCTCTGTTTTCTTGTCCGTACCCTCAGACAGTAACAGTTTTGGATCACAGAAGTAGAAGGCGAGAGTTTCGAGTAAAAAAATGTTGGGAAAAGAATAAAAGATACTGGAGTGCACTTATCGAATCAGAAATGTTCTTGACAACTGGTAAAACAGTATAACGTAATGTCGGAAGCCTCTGAAAGTTACAAGAAACCAGGCGACATTAATCTACTATGAGCAGTGGTCGTAACGGTTTGACCCATTTCAATATAGTACGGATTTCATCCCTTCCTAGTGCCATCTCCGCTCCTGGAAACTAAAGTTCAAATGGTTCAAATGGCTCCAAGCACTATGGCACTTAACATCTGAGGTCATCAGTCCCCTAGACTTAGAACTACTTAAACCTAACTAACTTAAGGACATCACACACATCCATGCCCGAGGCAGGATTCGAACCTGCGACCGTAGCAGCAGCGCGGTTCCGCACTGAAGCGCCTAGAACCGCTCGGCCACAGCGGCCAGCAACCACATTTCTTTTGGACTGTCATCAATCATCGCAGCAGCAGGCAAAACTGTATATTTGACACTATATCTTTAATTTTCGGTTATTTTTACACGTGTGCGACATCAACACCGCTTCCCGGCTAATGAAGGTACTTCTGGTGCTGTGACCCCCCACAGGGTTTTTGTCAAGTACTAAGTCTCTACTACACCCCACACTCCCCATTCCTTAAAGACTGTACCTCCCAGGTATAAAAGAGCTTCTAACGTCTCATTACTTTACAAATGACATAATATGTTAAATATTTAATGTTAAGCAGATAATCGAGAGCCGCTAATTGATCTCGCTATCAAACACTGGGTGAACACTGTCTAATTTGACCCCGCTAGAAGCAAAAATTAGTTTCTCACGTACCTGAATGTTTATGACGTCATACTTCCTAAAGCGTGAGTCGTGCAGCGATAAAATTTTGCAGGTACATTAAGTGGTATATGTGGGTACCGTCTGCAGAATGTGTTGCTAATATAATTAGTCTTAAAGAAGTAGAAATAATTAAAATGCCGTGTCTGATGCTGAAGCTTTACTGCAGAACAGCGAAAATGTAGAAACGGTGTACTTTTCCCCTCATTTCATTTTGTGGCCGGTACCAGTGAGAAAAAATTTCATTATGTTTGAAACTGTGTGTAGGTTTTGTTGCAAGTCACTAACTCTTTCATTCTCAAATACGGGGTAAATGTACTCGTATTCACGGTAATTTCCGCTCCGTGAGTTACGCTGTGTTAAGACAATGTTTCTACATCTACATGGTTACTCAGCAATTCACACTTAAATGCCTGGCAGAGGGTTCATCCAACCATTTTCATACTACTTCTCTACCATTCCACTCTCGAATGGCGCGTGGGAAAAAGGAACACCTAAATCTTTCCGTCCGAGCTCTGATTTCTCTTATTTTTATTTATTTATTTATTTATTTTATTTATGCATTTATTTTACCTGGCAAGATTAGGGCCTTCAGGCCCTCTCTTACACCTAACCAGGCATACTCAGATTCAACAAATTTCAGTTTCTACAGAACATTAAGGACATATTACATGTTATACAGTATTAATGTTAAGAAAAAAAATAGATTATAAACGTAGTACAATGATAATTATAACAATCAAAAATTAATTATAACAATCAAGAATAATAATAATAGTAATAATAATAATAATAATGACTATGTATATGAAAGTAAACATATTTTTCTTTTATGAATGTCAGTCCTATTGCTAGTTGGGAATTTTCTCGTTATATTCTTGCAGCTTGTGAGTTATTCTCATCAAGCAGAGACATAAGACGATAGAATGGGGTGAAAGAGATATAGAAGAGGTAGATAGGTTAGAGGAAGAGAAATAGAATGGTAAAATTTTTTATTATATTTTATTATATTTTATTATAATGATCATTTCTCCCTGCGTAGGTTGGTGTCAACAAAATATTTGCGCATTCGGAAGAGAAATTTGGTGATTGAAATTTCGTAAATAGATCTCGCCGCAAAGAAAACCGCCTTTGTTTCAGTGACTGCCACCCTAACTGGCGTATCATATCAGTGACACTCTCACCCCTATTGCGCGATAACACGAAACGAGCTGCCCTTCTTTGCACTTTTTCCATGTCCTCCGTCAATCCTACCTGGTAAGGATCCCATACCACTTAGCAATATTCCAGCAGAGGACGGACACGTGTAACGGAGGCTGTCTCTTTAGTGGGTTTGTCGCATCTTCTAAGTGTTCTGCCAACAAAGCGAAGTCTTTGTTCCGCCTTCCCCACAATATTATATATGTGGTCTTTGCAATTTAAGTTGCTCGTAATTCCTAGGTATTTAGTCGAATTGACAGCCCTTAGATTTGTGCGATTTATCGTATACCGAAAATTTATCGGCTTTCTTTTAGTACCCATGTGGATTACCTCGCACTTTTCTTTGTTCAGTGCTAATTGCCACTTTTCGCACCATACAGAAATTCTCTCTAGATCATCTTGTAGTTGGAACTGATGGTCTCAGGATTTTACCAGACGGTAAATTACAGCGTCATCTGCAAACAATCTAAGGGAGCTGCTCAGATTATCAGCTAGATCATTTATATAAATCAGGAACAGCATAGGGCCTATGACACTACCTCGCGGAACGCCAGATATCACTTCTGTTCTACTCGATGATTTACCGTCTATCACTACGAACTGTGACCTCTCTGAGAGGAAATCACGAATCCAGTAACACAACTGAGACGATACTCCATATGCACGCAATTTGATTAATAGCCGCTTGTGAGGAACGGCATCAAAAGCCTTCTGGAAATCTAGGAACAGGGAATCGATCTGAGATCCCTTGTCGACACCACTCATTACTTCTTGGGAAGTTGGTTATGTATCGATAAGTGATTTTCTTGAAGGGGCTTTCATAACGTTCGAGTACAGTATATGATCCAAAATCCTACTGCAAATTGAGGTCAGTGACATGGGTCTGTAATTCAATAGGTTATTCCAATTTCCCACGTTGAATATTGGTGAGACCTGTGCTACTCTCCAGTGCTTAGGAACAGACCTTTCGTCAAGTGAGCTGTTGTATATGATTGCTAAGAAAGGCGCTATTGTGTCTGCATACTCTCAGAGGAACCTGATTGGTATACCATCTGGACCGGAAGACTTGCCTTTCTTAAGTGATTTGAGTTGTTTCGCAACACCTAAGGTATCTACTTTTATGTCACTCGTGCTAACAGCTGTTCTGGTTCCGAATTCTGGAATATTGATTTCGTCTTCTTTCGTGAAGGAATTACGGAAAACTGTATTTAGGAACTCCACTTTAGTGGCACCATCATCGGTAACATGTCCATCGCTATCGCGCAGTGACGGTTTTGTCTGTTTTTTTGCCACTGGTGTACTTTCCATACGACCAGAATCTCTTTCGGTTTTCTACCGTATTTTGAGACAATATTTCATATTGGAAACTATTAAAAGCATCTCGCATTGACGTCCGCACTAAATTTCGAGCTTCCGTGAAACTTAGCCAGTCTTGGGGATTTTGCCTTCTTCTGAATTTGGCACGCTTTTCTCGTTGCTTCTGCAACAGTGTTCTGACGTGTTTTGTGTACCGTGGCGGATCACTACTGTCTCTTATTAACTTATGCGGTACGAATCTATCTATTGCTGTCGGTACTGTATCTTTGAATTTGGCCCGTATCTGGTCTAGGATAGACGCATACTCGTGTCGATCGACTGTGCCTTATAGAGTGATATAATACCCACGAAAACACTCCCCAGACCTCGACACTCCCTCCTCCGGACTGGACCATTCCGGCGATCGCTGCAGGCCGCTTGCTTTCAGACGTTTCACGCCGTAGGAGCATAAAACGCGATTCACTTCAAAAAGACACCTGTCACCACTCAGTGGACGTCCGTTTGCTGTAGTGGCGAGAAAATTCCAGCCTTCGTTGCCGACGGGCAGCAGTCAGCGTGGCTGCGCCCTCTGCGGAGGCCCACACGGCGGTCGGGGAGACGCTGCTGGCGGTCGGGCGCCGGTTCTGCACGGCGCCACTCTGCCACGCACGGTGTTCTCTAACCACAGCGGCAAGCGAACAGTGTACAAACTTAGCCCTTTCGCAAGTGCTTCCACCCTCGAACAGAAAGCTAGTGACCGTGCCCTTTTGGACGTCAGACAAATCGTTTCGTTCCCGCATTACGACAACGACACACAATGCAGAACTTGTTATGTTCGACACTGACAAGCTAAATGATGAAAACTTTAGAAGAAGGTACATGATAGAAATTTCAAATAGGTTTGATGCTCTCAGGACACACGAAGGTCAAGATAAACAGTGGATAACTGTGAGGAATAATATCAAAAGAGGCAGTGAATGTCACAATAGGTACAATTAGGAAGAACAGGAGGAAACCGTGGTTTGATGAGGAATGCTAGAAATTAGTAGAGGAAAGGAGAAAAGCGCGATTAGATTGGGAAAGAATGGGAGACTGAAAACGAGAGGAGTTCTTGAACATGAGAAGGGAAGTTGGTCGTAGGCTACGGGCAAAGAAGAGGGATTATTTGAACAACAAAATTAAAAAAATGGAAACAAACAGTAAAACAAAAAACATTAGGGAACTTTACCTAGATGTAAATGGGTATAGGGAGGTGTTCAAGGCTAGGACAAATGCACTTCGAGGGGATGCCGGGGGAATACTGACACACCCCAGTGCTATATTATGTAAATGGAGGCCGTATTTTGAGCACCTATTAAATGTACACCAGGAAGCAGGAAATGAGCAGGCGTACGAAATATATACAACAGAACGCCACATACCTGAGCCAACGTTAAAGGAAGTAAGAGATGCAATCAACAAATTGAAAAACCATAAAGCACCAGGATCAGACTGCATAACTGCAAAATTAGTTAAAAATGGGGGACAGGAATTGGTGGAAGTAGTTCAGAAAGTCATAACTAATGGAACTCAGAGATGATACCTGAAGAGTGGCAGGAGTCGATTCTGATCCCAATTTTTAAGAAGGGCGACAAAATGGATTGTAGTAATTATAGAGGGATAACGCTATTACCAGTATGTTCAAAAATTTTCTCGAATATTCTGCTAAGCAGGCTTACACCATATGCAAATGAAATTGTGGGGGATTACCAAGCTGGCTTTCGGAGAAACAGATCAGCTATAGACCAAATATTCACCCTGTGTCACATTTTGGAAAAGAAATGGGAATACAATAAACCAGTCCATAATCTTTTCACGCATTTTACAAAAGCATATGATTCAGTATTGCAATCAAAACTGTACACAATTCTTTTGGAACTTGGATTACCAAAGAAGTATGTTAGACTTATAGAAGCGAGTTTGAAAAACGCAAAAGGTAGAGTACGCGTGGGGGAACTGGAGTCAGAAGAATTTGTAATAAAGAACGGACTTAAGCAGGGAGATGCTCTGTCTCCGCTACTTTTTAATTTAGTCCTAGAATATATTGTACGAAAGGAATCAGATAATTCAGAGGGTGTGTAGTTTAATGGAAATATTAAGATCTTAGGGTATGCAGATGATCTAAACATCATTAGCGATAGGAAAGAATCTGTAACAGCAAATGCGAATGCGTTAATAGAGGCTAGTGAAGATGTAGGTCTAAGAATAAGTGAAGACAAAACTAAATACCTGGTTACTACTAGAATGCCAACAGCAGTAGATCAGGAAAATAAGAAGTGGTATGACTTTTTTAAATGGCACCCTGTATTTTTTATTCGGTAATTATTTCCTCTCCTAAACACATATTCCTAAATGTATCACAGTGTACCATTCACTGAAACACAACGTTATTAATTACATAACACAACATTGACTTTGAGCCCGGGATCACAAACTCGTCCACTTGCTGGAGTTGTCAGAAAACAAATGAAAACCATGTAAAAACACAAAATTGACTTTGACTCTCCTGTACCATTGCCAAGGAGTAGAACATTCAAAGGTTCTCAAAGTGGTGACCCTGGACACCCATAGACTGGTGCAATCGTTCAATGAAAGAGTTATTTACTGCTTCCAGTGTTGCCTGCTGAAGAGAATTACAAGCAAGCACGATACGTTCCTGCATGTCCTCTGAAGTTGTTGGAATATCGCGATAGACAACGTCTTTAATGCATCCTCAAAGACAAAAGTCCAGAGGATTTAAATCGGGAGACGTAGCAGGCCAAGTAACTGGTAACCTCGACCAATCCATCTGGCAGGATACCTTCGGTTCAGAACACGGCGTGCACGCGAGGCATTATGTGCTGGACATCCATCGTGTTGATACCACATAAGCATTCTGGTTCTTAGTGGCACTTCATCCAGAAGAGGAGGAAGAATTCATCTGAGGAAGTTGGCATATGCCGTAACGTTGATGAAATAAGGGCCAATAATTGTAGTTCCAAGCATCCCTCACCAGACATTAACTCTCCATTGACGCTGATGTTTCACCTGTCTAAGCCATCGTGGGTTGTCGCTGGACCAGTAATGCATGTTCCTTGTATTTACCTGTCCTTTGATTGAGAAGGAACATTCATCGGTAAATAGAACACTGGAGAAGAAGTTCGGGTTGGTGAGGATTTGCTGCTGTGCCCACTGACAGAACTGTGCATGATTCTGGAAATCATTCCCGTTCAATTCTCGATGTAGGTGTACATGGTAAGGATGGAACCGGTGACGTGTAAGAATACGTTGTACACTGGTATTAGGAATGCCAATCCCGTGTTCAAGGTGTCGTGTGCTCACATGTGGATTCATGGCAACGGAAGCAAGAACAGTAACTTTGGCAGCTTCGTCTGAGCGAGTGCGACGACGATTGCGTTGTCGTGGGTTGAAACTTCCCGTTTCCTGAAGCATCGCAACAAGACGAGAAAACATCCGTCGGAAAGGTTGGTTCTTATCAGGATATCGCTCTCTGTACAGCTCCGCAGCCTGCGTAGCATTTCGCCTTCCTTCAAACAACAATAGTGAAAGAAACGTTATGTCGATGCAGTTTGTAGGATGGGCAGGCTTTACTGTATGCCTACTCTACACAACAGTATTTAAAGGACTAAACTACTCTACTAAATATAGACGTACAGAAGAAAACAGTATTGCAATTACTGTTCTGCTAACTTGCATTCCCATATACGAGTAACATTTCTACCTTCGCTGGTGTACATTCTACTCACACAACTCTTCAACTGACGGCGGTTGACGGAATGACGGGTGTGCATTCTACTTATGTTTACATTTGTCCTCTGTCAACGTCAGCACGTGGATGTGTTCCAGTACCCTGAGTACTTGCACTAAGCGCTGGGAGCGTCAACGTCAATGTTGTGTTATGTAATTAATAATGTAGTGTCTCAGTGAATGGTACACTGTGATACATTTCTGAATAGGTCTGTAGGAGAGGAAATGAATTACCGAATAAAAAATACAGGGTGTCATTTAAAAAAGTCATACCAATGTTCATATCTTTGTAAAAAAATACAAAGCTACAACGATGGAAATCATGCTGATTGATATCCCCCCTGACGGCTAAAGAACATTTGCTTGAAACGTTTCTAATTTGCATCTGGACAAACAGTTATGGAGGGTGGTGAAGACAAATGGGACACCCTGTATATTTTGTGGGGGACAGCCATCAACTAATTCTGAAAAGCTTGCTATGAGAACACTGGTCTGCTATTGACATTTTTCTCGAAAATTCTTTTGAACCAATTGAGATATTTCGATCGAAATACAGGATCAAAATACCTCTATTGTGATAACTACTTTTAATTAAAATGTGATGTTTAATTAATATTAATTATTTAATTAATCGAAAGCTCGCTAACACTCTTAATACTTTGTCTGGACAACATCGAGTTATCGCTCGATTGATATGCGTCACAATGATATTCCATTTCATTTATATTTGGGCTTTTTTCTTGTCATTCTTGTTTTTGTACTTTTCAGCCCTTACACGCCGCTTTTAACTTATAAGTTATGCATGCGACCAGAAGGGGCAATTTGTGAGGCACTCCGAGTATCGTTTAAGAGCACTGAATTAGCCATATAATTGGCCATCAGCATAACTTAAGACTACTTGAAACATATCTCGATACGTAGGACACGTTGTACTTCTGACTCCTTAGGAATTAAGTGACAATGCACGAGAACAAAAGAAACAGGCTGAGCTGTAGTTTGGCGGGTGTTGTGTGGACAGTTGTGAAGGTGTCTTACTGAGGTCAGTGATTCCGATTCTTCCAGTATATTAAAATATGCCGGCATAACTGGGTAGGTCAGGTGCAAAATGTCTTTCTTTTGTACTTAGCCGGCGGGGTGGCCGAGAGGTTCTAGGCGCTACAGTCTGGAACCGCACGACCGCTACGGTCGCAGGTTCGAATCCTGCCGCGGGCATGGATGTGTGTGATGTCCTTAGGTTAAAGTAGTTCTAAGTTCTAGAGGACTGATGACCTCAGAAGTTAAGTCCCATAGTGCTCAGAGCCATTTGAACCATTTTGTACTTAACAATAATAAACAGACTTTATTGATGGTTTTTGTTTGTTGCTCATGAAGTTAAGATCACCTCAGAGACAAGGTGGGTGCGTGGAGCTGCAACCCTGGAGAACAAAGGAGGGGCATTCAATAGGTCACACAACTCATTTTTTTTTTTTCTGAAAGCTGGTTGGTTTTATTCGGGATTCCAATACTCCATATTATTCCTGACTCTTTTGGCCCCAAACCTTGCTTTCCAACATAAATCTCCGCTCAGTGTGACGGTCTTGCACCACCTTACTGGGATGGCCTGTGTGCCCGCACGGAACCACCATACTGGTCGACGTCGGGGCCGACGAGTCGCTGCGTCACTAACCTCCCCGTCATCCAAGTAGTGCTTCCTGTGGAGTTCAGAACAGATGGAAGTCGGAAGGTGCGACATCCGGGCTGGTGGAGACGTCTAGTTGTACAGAGTGTGTGTTTGCATGTGATTCGTCGGGTGCCCGCACTTGCCAACACTGCAGGATACACAGCAGTGCGCGGCCGGTCGGCATGTTGCAGTGATAATAGATACCTCGCCCAACGAGTCACGGTGCTTTTGTTCTCTGCCAGGTCTCCGCAGACGTTCTGCAAACGCATATGAATATCTGTGATGCTCTGGTTTTCCGCCGAAAGGAATTCAATTACAATTCTCCACTTGCAACGCACATCCGGTACAGACGCCATTTTGGAGGTCCATCTATCCGATCTTCTTGGAACTAATATTCCACGCTTTCCTACAACAAATTTCGCTTTTTGTTTTTCGACCGAAATTCACTGACAAAAAATGTGTTGCGCTACTTATTGAACCCTCTTGTAGAAGATAAGTGTATCCCCAGGTGCTGCGAATGTGATTTACGAGGGGCATTTGAAAAGTCTGTGCAAAGTCCGAGAGATGGCACCACCGGCGCGTATCGAGGTCATGTTTAGTTAGAAGCGTCTTTGGAAAGAACGCACACCAAGTTTCTGCCATATTGGTCAATTTCTTTGGCATTCGTGTGAATCGAGGAAGTCGAGTGATTGTCAAAAAATGGACAAAAAAGAATTTCGTGTGATAGTTAAACATTACTTTATGAATGACAAAACGTCTCAGGAGACTAAAGAGAAGCTTGATAAACATTACGATGACTCTGCACCTTCGATTAGAAGTTTATAAGTGGTTTCAAAATTTTCAGAGTGGCCATATGGGTACAAGTGATGCTGAACGTTCTGGACGCCCTGTAGAGTTTACGACTCCAGAAATCATTGATAAAATCCATGATACGGTGACGGATGAAAATTCGTGAGATTGCTAGTGCTGTGGGCATCTCGAACGAACGGGTACATAATATTTTGCATAAACATTTGGACATGAGAAAGCTATCCGCAAGATGGGTTCCGCGATTGCTCACGCTTGACCAAAAACGGAATCGTGTGAAGTCTTGCAAGGATGGTTTGCAGCTGTTCAGGAAGAATCTGCAGGACTTTAAGCGTCGTTTCGTAGCTGTAGATGAAACATAACTATACTTCTGAGACCAAACAACAATCTAAACAATGGGCACCAAAAAAGGCGAAGATCATTCCTTCGGTCAGAAAGGTTTTGGCGACTGTCTTTTGGGATTCGCAAGGGATAATCCTCATTGACTATCTGGAAAAGGGTAAAACTATTACAGGTGAATATTATTCATCGTTATTGGACCGTTTGAAAACCTAGCTGCAAGAAAAACGCCGGCGATTGGACCGCAAAAAGTCCTTTTCCATCACGACATTGCACCGGCACACACCTCAGCTGTTGTGGTGGCAAAATTAATGGAAATAGGATTCCAACTCGTTTCACATCCCTCCTATGCTCCAGACTTGGCTCCCTCGGACTACTATTTGTTCCCCAATTTGAAGAAATGGCTGGCGGGACAAAGATTTTATTCAAACGGGGAGGTGCTTGCAGCAACTTAGAACAGCGTCGGACGAAGTGTATCAGTCTGAAAGGAGACTATGTCGAAAAATAAAAAAGGTTTACTCCAAACATGTAAGTAGTTTATATTTTTGCACGAACTTTCCAAACGCCCTTCGTATAAAAACAAAAACGATGTACAGGCACATCTTGCAGTTGACGAGTTTCTTTATTTGTGATCCTTAAATACGGCTGGACTGTCTTCAAATAAATAAATTTAAGTGTAAACATCGACAGCGGCGCTTTTCGTAAACTAAATAGGGTATTCGAAACTGAATTTGCAGCATGTCTGACAAGTAAAATTTACGGCCAGTTCTTAACACCAATTTTTTGACTTGTGAAGACGTACGTATCGTTCCAGAAGATGAAATTGGGAAGGAAGAATAGGGTTTAATGTCCCGTCGATATCGAGGTCATTACAAACGGCTCTCAACTCGAATTGTTTAAAGAACGAGAAAGGAAATCAGCCCTGCCGTTTCAAAGGAACCGTCCCAGTATTTGTCTGGAGCAATTCAGGGAAATCTCGCAAAATCAAAACCTGGATGACCGGACGCGGATCTGAACCGACGTTCTCCGGACTGCGGATCCACTGGGCTGCTTCAGCCACCTCACTGGGTACAGTTCGCAAACAACAATAATTGTTCGTATAGTCTGGCCGCGAACGCAACAGCGTGTTTACCAACGCACTGTATATTAACAATGTATCCTGCGCCACGCACCTCACGGGCAGACGTCACAGCGCCTCGCCCTCGTGTTGTTGCACGGCTACATCCACTGGTGCGGATCCCCCTTCGTACAGAAGCGAAGTGAAAAAGAAGTCTCTCTGGTGTAAACACTAGACGCCGTCCTGAAGAGGTACTCGCGTTCACAGTTGTTCGCCGCTGTTCCTCTAGTTGTTCGTTTTTTAGCGAACCGTAAAAGGGAGTTCGTGTGCTCTCGGCTTCGGCGCTAAGAATAGAAAAGCTTTGGTCTGCTGTCTTTGCCTACTTTTCTTGTTGCGGACATCAGTTGCGTGGAGCTGTCCGAAGACAATGTAATGGTCCAGATGAGAGGATGTGCAGGATCTCCCTCCTAAGAATAGTCAGGCGCATTTTCTCTTGTGTTTCGGCACATATACGAGGGGCGTTCAGAAAGTAAGCTCCGATCGGTCGCGAAATGGAAACGACTATGAAAATCCGATAAAGCTTTGCACAGATGTGTTGGGTAGTGTCTCTAGTATAACCCCAGTTAGCATCACGTCGCTCTTCTCATTTCTGAGCTCGCAGTGAGTGCGTAAAGATGTCTAGAAAATAGTGTCTGCCGCCAAGTACGAGGGCCTGGTGAGAAATTTCGCCTGAAGCTATGCAGCTAACATTACATAACTGTCGTGCTGTTTCTTCTTCAAGACAATTCTCAGCCGCATTCTGCAGGGGCAATGAAGATGCTCCTGCATCGTTTTCAAATGGAAATGTGAGATTACCCACAATACAGTCCGCAATTGTCTCCCCCTGAGTTTCATCTCTGGTCACATGAACCGCTGTCTTTGAAGACAACATTTTGACACAGACAACGAGGTGTAGGCCAGCGTGGAGAATTGGCGGAAAGCATTGGCGGCTGCCTTCTATGATGAGGCTATTGAAAAGTTGGTACAACGCTATGACAAAAGTCTAAGTCAGAACGGCGACTACGTAGAGAAGTAGCTGAAAGGTGTAGCTAATTGTTACAAGTAAAACATTTCTGATGTTCACTGTGGTTTCAATTTGGCAATCAATCGGAGCTTACTTTCTGAACAGGCCTCGTATAAAGATTCCCTTTTCCAGTGTGTAGCTGACGAGTACACACGAATAATGCTTGTAGGTTTCTTAACGCGACACCCAGCGTCGACGGATATTGTAGTTTGTTTTCCATTACAAACAAAATTATCTTCATCGCGGAATTTGACGTGCCCATTCGGTAGAGCCGTCCCAGATCAGTCTAGTGCGATATTCGTGTTATCGATAAGAATTAACAACGACAGAATCGCCCTGGGTTGCAGTGACTCGCCTTGCAGCGCTGCTCAGTCGCTACTGCAGTTCTACGCTGATCTCTTCCTGTATCCCCGTCCCTGATGAGACGGATCTCGCAGTGGCCTAATTTTGGGCCGCTCTACGCAATCGGCATGTAAAATTCCTCGATAAAGATGATTTTGATTGTAAAGGGAAACAAATCGACGCTTGTTGCTGACACTGTGCGTCGTATGAAACATCCAATGAGCGGTATTTTTCTGGGCGGACTCTGCTAGACATTGCAAAAACCAAATTGTAAACATCTGCGTAAACACAAGAGCTTTCGGATCTCAGAGACAACGTAAATGGAGAAGAAAGAGAAATTTGAGTGGTAGAAGTCGAAGAATCCCGACGTCGTACAGAGGGCGTGAATAAACGATTAACTGGTTCTGAGCAGTCCCCTAGAACTTAGAACTAGTTAAACCTAACTAACCTAACAACATCACACACATCCATGCCCGAGGCAGGATTCGAACCTGCGACCGTAGCACTCGCGCGGTTCCGGACTGCGCGCCTAGAACCGCGAGACCACCGCGGCCGGCACGATTAACTCATTAAATGTCTGCATCTAGTGGGGAACGGCGTATGTACGCATAATCTTCGTAACTCTTTTCGTTAAAAAGATAAAGCTCAATAAATTTCTTTGAAAGTAAACAATTTCGAATATGTAGCTGTTATACAGATTGAAACTGGCATATTTTTAAAGTCCTGATCATTCTCGTTGCTTACTCTCAAGATATCTTTAATTGCATGCATTACCGTCACATGTTTCAAGTAGACGAGCAATTCGAGTCACCTAAATTCTTCCTCATCTACGCCAAATTGCACGTTTCTGTTCTCCATCGTGAGTATAATGTGCTGTACGGAATAAGTGAATGAAATTTACCGCGGTAACGTTGGCGCCGAGAAACAGTACACAGTTTATCCTTCGAAGGTCGTTCCGTCGCGTTATCTTGCGTTCGCTCCAGCGTAAATGCTTATTCGCAGCCTTAGACGGCGCGCACAAGCGAATCCCCTGCGCAGTGTTTGCGAATGTGCGTTCGCTACGGGTGGAGTTGCTTGGCCGTACAGCTGCGTTTGTGCTCCCAGCGGCGCCTGGCAACAGACGTGGAGTCTCGAGAGGTAGCTTCGGCGTCCTGCCGCTCGTGGCGCTGGAGGTGCGCAGCGTCGATACATCGATCCCTGCGCGCAGCCAATATACAGCTGAGGCGGCGCTTCTCGAGAGCGCGGTCGTTGGACGCTCTTTTGTTTCGTCGCCAACGCTACCAAACGAAAAAGGATTAACACTCTACTTAAGACGTTTTCTTTATAAGCAAGCTAACAAGAGGAGGCCGCGACATTCAGATCACGGACTTACTTCAGGCTTTGTACATTTTAATGGTGTAGTAGAATACCACAATATGCAAGTAATAATGCGTACTACATAGGCAATTTCGAGAAAATCGCAAGAGCTGTCTTCCACGTTAGTGAGGTACTGGTGCGTTGCGAACCTGGCTACGAGATGGCGGTGGTCGTGTGGCTAGCGTTCAGACTGGATCGAGTCCCGCTCAACGTTTTCAATTTATATTTTTCAACACAAGTCATATTATTTCGAACATATTACATTTAAAAGGCAATACGATTAAAAGACATGTCTAATTGCATGAACTTTTATTGAATTTCCAGCGTTATTTGACCATTTAACAATTTTTATTGTTGCAACAAATATTTATCTTTTATTTCTATAAGCAAGTTAAAAACTTTATCAAGCATCTTAAAAGGTGTTGATAGTTGATAGACAATTGCTTTTTCTGAGCATGCTGTTAAATCGTACGTCACCAATTTTCGGCTTCGATATTTGCGAAAATATTGCGTTGCGCATGGTTTGCATCCAAATTGTCAGAAGAAAGATAATTTTTTCAAAACACGATAATGCAGTGCAGGAGGCGGCATTGCGGCGACTACAACCGCTATGAAATACATTAAACGAATTCGCAACTGCGAATAAGGACAACCATCGGCTGCAGAATGGATGACAAGGCTGAAAATTTGTGTAGACGGATGCTTGGCGACATTAAGTCTGGATCTGGCCGTGAGTCGTGCGCGGATACCCAAATGGTAAGGCGACAAGCGGCAAATTCGGGTTTGAGCCCCGGTCCAGCACAAATTTTCATTGTCGTCATTCCAGTCTACATCCGATTGTTGTCCTTATTCGTAATTGCGAATTGGTTTAATGTAATTTTTCAAATGTCAACGAGCTTAATTTTTCCTTAGAAACGTTGAAGATCCTTGAACATTGTGGGGGAAATGCATTCACTCCATGAGTAGATGCCGTTTTAATGTTGTTTTTCGTGTCAGTATGAAAAATGGCGTCGAGCAGCCTGTAACGTTGAAAGCACATCTAGCGATTAATCGTACCCTATCCTCATATTCTGGCATATTGTAACTCATTGTCTTATTGAATAAGTTTGTTTACAGTTTTGCAACCCTGCCCCTCGTCCTTGAAACCTGTGCCTGCAGATCGAAGCGTCGACGTGCAAAGCTGTTCTCGGTACCTCATCCGGTTGCTGGTAGTAGGGAGTTCGGACAGGCAAACATTTTAAGGAAACTTTTATGGATTTGTTGGTTTACTTGTCGATTGTTATAAATGTAATATTTCTTGTGATACTAAAAATTTGCAAATAACAGTGGATATTCAATAAAATTTCGTGCAAATACACGTGTCTTTTCGTCATATTACCTTTCAAATGTAATCGTCGTACCTTACAAACGTAATATGTGTGAAATAATATTACGAGAGTTGAAAAAAAAAACTAAAAAAGAAATGAGCGAGACTCGATGCAGCGAGGCATCGATCAGAGAGCTTGAACGCTAACCACGTGACTGCCGCCATCTCGGTTCAGGCTCCCAACGCGCTGATACATAACTGACGCGTGAAACCTCTCTCGCGATTTTCTCGACCATGACTAAGTATTACGCCCTAATTATTACTTGCACACTATGTTGTCATAATGGACTACAAAAATTGTGCGACGTTTGAAATAAATTGCTTTCTCCCTGTAAGAATCGTGCTAATTCAGCGGTACTCTTTTCTCCAATAATTCATCTATTTACTATATCGTTTCCTGTCTCCTGCTTTTAAGTTACTTCCTCTCGTTTTATAATTTGCTTCTTGTTGCAAAGCTTCTCGCTTCTATCTATATTTTCTTCTGTCTTCGACATCTTACTTATTTGTTACAGTTTCTATCAGATGTTCTTGAGCTTTCTTACGCTAACTGACTTCCGCTTTTCATTTTTTCAGAATGTACAGGTTTTATCGTGAGTCTGGTAGGATGTGTTCGCCAGATGAACCTGTAAAATACTGACCCGTATTGATTAGTTTCATCTGTGTTCTTTGAATGTGTTCATACGTGTTTGCTAAATCGTGTACAAACAAAAAAAATGAGTTTTGATTAGTATTGTTTTATTTTATTTTTGGAGTCACGGTTAGCAGGGGGTACTAAAGTCACGGTTCCAAATGGTTCAAATGACTCTGAGGACTATGGGACTTAACATCTGCGGTCATCAGTCTCCTAGAACTTAGAACTACTTAAAACTAACTAACCTAAGGACATCACACACATCCATGCCCGAGGCAGGATTCAAACCTACGACCGTTGCAGCGACGCGGTTCTGAACTGAAGCGCCTAGAACCACTCGGCCACAGCGGTCGGAATGGAAGTTATTCCCCGATGTCTTAACAAATGTTCTATCATCCTGTCACTTCTCCTTGTCAGTGTTTTCGATCTATTACTTTTCTCAGCGATTCTCCGGAGAACCTTCTCTTTCCTTACCTTATTAGTCCACCTTATTTTCAACATTCTTGTGTAGCACCACATCTCAAATGCTCCGATTCTCTTCTGCCCTGGTTTTCCCACAATCCATGTCACTACCATACAATTCGTTAAATTTCCTCCTCAAATTAAGGCCTATATTTGATACTAATAGACTTCTCTGGGTCGGGATCTCCCTTTTTGCCAGCGGTAGTCAGCATTTTTCTCATCCTTGCTCCGTCCGTCGTGAGCTATTTAGCTGCCTAGGTAGCAGAATTCCTTAACTTCGTCTGCTTCGTGATCTCCAATTCTGATATTGAGTTTCCCGCTGTTCTCATTTGTGCTATTTCTCATTACTTTCGTCTTTCTTCGATTTACTCTCAATCCATATTCAGTACTCATTAGACTGTTCATTCTATTCAGCAGATCATGTATAATTTTTCTTCACTTTGACTCAGAATAGCAATGTCATCAGCGAATCGTATCATTGATATCTATTCACCTTGAATTTGGTTCCACTCCAGAAACTTTATTCCATCATTGCTTCTTCGATGCACAGATTGAACAGTATGGGCGCAAGACTGCATTCCTGTCTTACGCCCTTTTTAATCCGAGCACTCTGTTCTCGGTCATTCACTCACATTTTTCCCACTTGGCACTTGTACATATTGTACGTATTACTCGTCTTTCCCTACAGTTTACCCCTATTTTTCTCTGAATTTCGAACACCTTGCGCCATTTGACAGTGTCGAGCGCTTTCTCTGAGTCGACAAATCCTACGAACGTGTCTCTATTTTTTTCAGTCTTTCTTGTATTATCAAGCGCAACACCAAAAGTGGCTCTCTGGTTCCTTTACCTTTCCCAAAGTCATACTGATCGTCTTCTTACACATCCATAATTTTTCCCATTCTTCTGTATACTCCTCTTGTCAGCAACTGGGATATATGAATCACATGAAATCTATTCACAGTTGCGAATACGGACGACCACAATGAATGACTGCAATGAAAATTTGTCCCGCACCGGGAACCGAACCCCTGTTTTACGCGAGCGGTCATCTCAAGCGCTTTGGATATCCGTGGACATCTCGCGGCCAGACCTAAAGTTCCATAATTACGTCGTCGCTCATTTGTCACAAGCTGCACTGTGCGGGTGGGGAAATTTTAATTCAAAGTGGTTCAAATGGTTCAAATGGCTCTGAGCACTATGGGACTTAACTTCTGAGGTCATCAGTCCACTAGAACTTAGAACTACTTAAACTTAACTAATCTAAGGACAGCACACAACACCCAGTCATCACGAGGCAGAGAAAATCCCTGACCCCGCCGGGAATCGAACGCGGGAACCCGGGCGTGGGAAGCGAGAACGCTACTGCACGACCAAATTCAAAGTGGCTGCCTGGTATTAAAGCTTTGCATATGTTCTAATAATTCTCGACTCTGCACTCTCTTGACCCTTTCATTTCCTCCCGAAGTCAGTACTTTTGTTTTTCTTCGTATTGATTATCACTCTACAATACTTTCCTTCAGCTTCAGTGGTGTCTACACATTCTTTAATTCATGCTCACCTTTTGCAAGGAGATGTAGATGAAGCGAAGCAGTGGCGCATAGATAGCTCACCCTGTAAGACCGTCGGCCGGGCCATTCGATAGATTCTGAGTCAGAATTGCGGCCCTTCCTGCTGTCAGGAATTCTTAGTCGTAGCACCTGCCCCACAACGAGTGTCCTTGTACCGAAAAAAATATTAATTTTTTCCGCGGCGATTAGCTCCAATTATCGTGATGTCGGTCGGGTCGTTGCGTGTCGAAGGAACCGGCTGTTGCGTAACGAAGCGATGGCCATTACGCCCTGACCCACAGACCGAGAACAAAGGCGGCCCTCTGAACCCTTACGTGGCCGGGCGTCCTGTTAAACTGCGCCCGGTAGAGGTCGGCCAGAGGTCAGCTGCCGTCAGCTGGAAGGGCCGCGAGCGCTGCATCGGTGAAGAGGACTGCCGATCGTCCGACAAGAACTGGGATTCCAAGAATTTTACGATCGGAAGCGGTCATAACTTATTTTGTTTTCTGTCGGACGCAATCACAAGGTTTTTACTGACGACCTGATCCCCTGAATCTACAGTGGAAAATATAGTTAAAGCTTTTTTTGCGAAAAAATCGGCCAAATGTTTTGCGAAATAATTTGTCTCAAAGTAAGAAATAGACTAGATTAGAGAAACACTTGATGAACCTCATTGTTGTACGTAATTCCGAGAATCATTCAAAGGTGCGTCAAATGTTTCTCTGTTCTGCTTTTTACTTTTAGACAAATCATTTTACAAAGCATTTGACCATTTTTCAACTTTGAAGTTTGTTCAGAAAAAAAGGCTCTGAGCACTATAGGACTTAACTTCTGAGGTCATCTGTCCCCTAGAACTTAGAACTACTGAAACCTAACTAACCCAAGGACATCACACACATCCATGCCCGAGGCAGGATTCGAACCTGCGACCGCAGCGATCACGCGGTTCCAGACTGAAGCGCCTAGAACCGCATCCATGCCCGAGGCAGGATTCGAACCTGTAGCGCCTAGAACCGCTCGGTCACTCCGGCCGGCGAAGTTTGTTCAGAGAGCGTGATGTTATGGACACTTCATTTCCTTTCCTAGCGCCTTCTCTTCTCGAAATGTCCTGAATTTAATACTTGAGTCGAAGGAAATCACTTTGACAGTTAAATATCACACCAACGTAACTTCGTACGCAGAAAATAGCTAGATCTTGGAGAGACGAACTTTTTGACGCTTCGTTTCGTAGATAGCTGTTCGTGAAATATTTCAGTTTTCCCTCAGTTCACTAACTACCTTTTTGTTAATGAACCTGATTATTTTCAAGCAAATAAACCTTTTTCTCTTTGTAAACCATAGACCTCGCACTGGTCAATTTTATGCTCCATATATCCATTCCCCACTCTTCGTTTCGCTATGGAGATTCAGACAGAAGCCCATTCCGAACGGGACTGCCAGTTATAGGAGTTAAGAGGTGCTCCTGTAATTTAATGAAGACGTTAGTCCTAAAAGACCAGCACTCAACAGCCGTTCAGAGTCTCAGAAAGTTGACTGATCAGCTCCCGCGGCCAGAATCGCTTATGATGATGAGCAAATGTCAGCTTAGGCCCAAAAAAAAGTCCTCAATCGTTGGAAGTCGATTGGCTTCGGCCGACAGTCATTTTCCTCTGGCTGCAGCCGACGTTACGCACGCAGCTGACAGCAGTGTGTGAGGTAGCCATTGTTCTCTCTTTCTGACTGTGTGTTTTACTTCGCTCTATTTACATAGAAATAATGATTTCAGTTTCGATCGCGAACGTCGTCGAATCGGCTTTTACGACTTGCGCTTGTAGAAGCAGCGGCTTGTTCGCCCCGCACGCCTAACTTAACGTCTACTGAAGTACCAGCGCCGAAAGAGAAGCAAAAAGTGAAACTGAAAACCAATTTTTATTGGCGAATGGTGTGAGGTTTACTCACGGCTTCACAAAGGTAGAGGCGATTAGCTACAGCGCTCTCTGCATTGTAGGCTTCTCAAAAAAATGGTTCAAATGGCTCTGAGCACTATGCGACTTAACTTCTGAGCTCATCACTCGCCTAGAACTTAGAACTAATTAAACCTAACTAATCTAAGGGCAGCACACTCGTCCATGCCCGAGGCAGGATTCGAACCTGCGACCGTAGCGGGCGCTCGGTTCCAGACTGCAGCGCCTAGAACCGCACGGCTAGGCTTCTCACAGTTTAGTGTCTGTCACTGAGGCGAAACTGACGTTAGAGACACACGTTAAAAATCCGTATTATGTTCAGTTTAAAACTGTAATGTTCGAAAAAAATTCTGACTTCTTTTTTCAGAAATCTGGCAAACCTGATTGTGTAATTTATATGGATTCTTGTTGCTCCACTCAGTCATTAGACCAAACATTTAAAACGTAGTTAAATTCTATAAAAGGCGATAAAAATTGAAATTTTCGTTACTCGCTAATAGCAACTAACTTTTTTTCTTTTATTTAATTTTCACGTTTGTTATCAAATGGAAGCATCTGAAGGGGTAGCTTCGGCTGCCTGTGGGAAACGGTGTTCTCCTTGAACGCACTGTCTCGCCTTTCCTTGCGGATGTGAGAGAAATATGTGTGTGTGTGTGTGTGTGTATGTGGTATAATGTAGGTGAGTGTATCAGATGAGTGTGGTGGTGGTTTTGAGTTGGGTGATGATGATGACGATGATGATGATGATGATGATGGTGTTGATGAGAGGAAGGAGTGTTTGGAACGCGGTGACGACTCACAGCAGCGAGGGCGCCGCCGAGCTTGACGTCTCCATTGGACTGACGGACCACCGTCGACATCGTCACCTGTGTTCGTGAGGCACTACGGACAGGTTTGGAATTTAATGCACGACACAGGCGCATAGGCTGATTCTCAGTAACTTTGCGCTACCACTTCTCCCCCCTAGCCGGCAAAATATTGGCAGTGAAGATTTCATTCGCGACGAGGATTCGAATCGGCTTCACTCCGTGTCGCGCGCCATCACATACACGTACTTTAGCGATCTTGCCAACAGAGGCGCGTGGAGAAACGGTACACGTAAAAACACACGCACCAAGCAACCAACCAAACGACCGACCGACCGGTCGACGGACCGACAAATTGGACGTGTGCAAGCGTTCTGACCGACCGACCGACCGACCAACCTGTCGGGATGTCGGGCGAGTTGGACCACCTGACAGCCGACCTGTCCCTTGCCCCACACCCGACAAACTGTGCTGTGTGTAGCGCTGCCAACAGCCTGACTAAAGTTCGTCTTTTGTCACTGCGCGTCAAATTAAATGCTGTTCTGATTTACAGCGGATGAAACTTTAAGGAATTTTAAAGACTGCAGATCTTCGTGGGACTCGTCGTGTTACAAGTATACTTTTACCATGACACTCCACAAGCCACCGTAGAGTGCGTGGCTGAGGGTACCCTGTACCACTAATTGTCAATTCCTTTCCTGTTCCAGTCGGAAACAGAGATGGAAAAAGGACTTTCTGTGTGCCTCCGTATGAGCCCTAATTTCTCGTATATTATCTTCGTGGTCCTTAAGCGCAATGTATGCTGGCGGCAGTGGAATCGTTCAGCAGTCAGCTTTCTCGGAAGTGTTCGGCGAAAAGAACTTCGCCTTCCCTCCAGGGATTCCCATTTGAGTTCCCGAAACATCTCCCTAATACTTACGTCTTGCTCGAACCTACCGGTAACAAATCTAGCAGCCCGCCTCTGATTTGCTTCGATGTCTCACGAATAGCTCGCACCAGCGTCCTATAAGCTGCCTCCGTTACAGGTGAACGAACCACTCTTTCCTAAAATTCTCGCAATAAACCGAACTTGACCATTCCCCTTTTCTATCGCGGTTCTCACTTGCTCTTTGCGCGTCATATTGATTTGCAATACAGATGCAGAAAATGAAGCACTGTTTACAATTTTTTAACGAATCCGTAATGGTTTCTTGTGGCACATAGTATGAATAAAAGACTGTACACCTACCGTATTTCTGATTTCAGGTTTTCTTCCCGATACTTAAAGGAAATGAAATCTTAACACCGAAAAATCGACATTTGGTGGACGTGACTCCATCAAATGTACTTGGTTCATTTGTGTAAGTGTTGAAAAAATTTCAGTCTATATCCAAGCCCTTTGCTGTGAAAAGCAGTGTGTGAGAATTTTTTACAGTTCTCCAACAGTTGCTAAATGCTTCCTTTCTTATGTGTATGTTGCTGTATTTATTAGATAATGTGCGCCACCATTATGTGTAGTCTTTCTTCTTCGAATCTAAAATGAATTTCTTAAACTTACAGGACTCTTTTACGCTACATACATAAATATATTAATAACGTTTACATCAATGTCTTTCGTTTTATTTATTTTGCTTTGTCGCGATGTGTACCTTCAGTCAACTATAAATCACTTTGCATGTACCGGGAATCATTTTAGTTGACAGTTGTAAGGATACAACAGCGCTGAATTTGAGGTCATGCTATTTTCTACCAGTGTCTAAAAATCGTAATGTAGCTAACAGCCTCTCCTTGCCGCCCACAGCCTCACTCGTGTCTGTATTCTTTTTCGTTAAGAAGGGTTTGATGATGTCCAGCGGCTCTGAAACACACGATTCATCCAGTCTTAGACAATTACGAAAATTATTGGCTTCCAGCTGCTTAACTAACAGAATGTGCGTGAAAATGTTTCCTTACTAAGTCACTCCTTTGCCCACTGCTTTCTCTCAGCTTTTCTTGGTCTTGTTACCTCTAAAACAACAAAGGCAAACATCCTATTTTGTTTCTGCGTAAAACCTAGCGGAATCGCCTAAAACATGAATTCAATGAAATGAAGATTAAGAAATCGCAAGAAGAGAGCGTCACTGTAAACATGGAGTGCAGTCGGTCGGGACGTGTGTAGGCTGACGCGAAATTGGTCGGTTGGTTTGTCTCTCTGTCGGTCAGTCGGTTGGCCAGCCGATAAACTGGCGCGTGAGTAGGGTGGTGGTGGTTAGTGTTTAACGTCCCGTCGACAACGAGGTCATTAGAGACGGAGCGCAAGCTCAGGTTAGGGAAGGATTGGGAAGGAAATCGGCCGTGCCCTTTCACAGGAACCATCCCGGCATTTGCCTGAAACGATTTAGGGAAATCACGGAAAACCTAAATCAGGATGGCCGGAGACGGGATTGAACCGTCGTCCTCCCGAATGCGAGTCCAGTGTGCTAAGCGTGAGTAGGGGCCTTAATTCGTGCAGCTGCATATGCTTATTAACATAACACAACACAGCAGCGAGATGCGGAGAACCTGAGCCGCCCTAACTTATACTATATTATATATTCAGACATCACCTGTAATCTGGGATGGGTGCTTTTCACGGCTCTCTCTCCATGTCAGTTTCAATGCATTTTCCATATTCTCAGCATTTTCAGTGTTTCACTCCATTTGTCTACAGCCGATATTGTAGAGAACCGTGCCTCTAGTACGGTGTTACAGGATTTATAATTTAGACACCAAGCAGCCACACGTGTACTCTGAAGCACGGCAGCTTGAGTGCCACGGTTGTGATATTAAATTGTTTCCAGTGTTAAAAAGAATGAAATGCCTGAAATATTAGACACAACATCTTAGTGAAGACAGCCACTCTTGGAATATTACAGTCATGGCAGTCAAAGTGTTAAAAAAGTTTATTCAAATAAAACCAATAGCGGTTTCGTCTACGGCTCTTGGAGATTTCCTTGCTTTCTTGCTGAAGCTACATTTTGTGCTTGTTATTAATTTGGTGCAGTGGTTTATATGTCTGTGTGTGACTCATTCGTTCTGTATTTGTGTTCCGCATTTTAAAGTAGACACATTTTTGCACATGCACTATGTGAGTGCAGCTTAATTCTCCGGAAACCACGACAACGCACACAATTTGTAACAAATTAATATACGGGGTGTGGCTGTGAAATAACGGGATTGATGCTGTCACAGAGTCGGAAGATAAGCCACCAGTAGTCGTGAAGCCATTTCAGCCGAATGCGGCATCTCTGTCCGTGTGGCCGTGGCCTTCGTTTCTGTAGGATCTGCTATTTTATTTTCCCGAAAATGATAAGTGCAGTAACAGAGCAACGAATTGTCGTGAAGTTTCACACGAAACTTAGAAAAACTGCCACTGAAACCTATCTTTTACTAAAACAAGCGTAGCTGGAAGATTGTTGATCACGTAAGATACTTTTTGAGTGGTTCGTGCGTTTCCAAGATGGTCGACAAGGTCACTCGAGACCGAGACGCCCTTCTACATCAAAAATGGATGAGAGTATGGAAAAACTAGGTAATCTCATTCGATCTGACTGTCGGTTGAGAATTCAATAAATTGCTGAAACTGTAGGAATTGACAAAGAATGCGTAAGGCAAATTTTACATAACCAATTTAACATGAGAAAAATATATGCGAAAATGGTGCCGAAAGTTCTCACGACCGAATGACAAAAATCTCGTTAAAATGTTCGTTTTTACACTTTGAATACCATTGAAAAGATCCTAATTTCTTGAAAAGAGTGATAACATGTACAGATTCTTGGTTTTTCACTTTTGATCCAGAAACCAAGCGGCAATCTAGGTGCTGGATTGCCCAACTTCACCGAATGAATAAGTAAAGAATTAAAGAGACGATGACTGCTTTTTTCGGTATACATGGAATTGTGTACCTTCATCGGATTGCTGAAGGTAAACTGTTAATCAGCATTACCGCCTTGAGGTTCCTGCTCTGTGAGAAAAAGAGACCAAAAAAAAAAAAAACGCCCGAATTGTGGAACAACAAGTTAGTGATTGTGGATGAAGACAATGCACCGGCTCACACCGCATTGTCTGCTAAGATGTTTATAGCTCAGTGTTGGGTCACCCACCACACTCGCCTCACCTCACTATGTGACTTTCACCTACTCCCCAACATTTCAGTCCACTGAAGCAGTGAAAGAAAAGCCGGCACCCTCATCAAGGAGCTCACAGAGGAAGAGTTCCAGTACGGTTTGCGTCAATGGAACATTCGCATGGAGCGTTATAGAGACAGAGGAGGAGAGTATATTGAGAGTGACAGTAACTAAATGTGTATGTTTTTAAATAAAAGTTTCCAGTAATAGTCTCATACCTCCGTCCCTCTGACGGAGATCAAATTGCAATTTCTATCGTTGCACATGATTAGAATCGCTCCTGTAATTTCGTGTTTCATATTTTTTCAAAATAACTGAGGCACATAGTCTTCTCCTTATTACCTTTTGTCCCGCGACTAACATCATGTAATAATGCATTTTTATATGCTCTGCAATTTTTGTTATGATAATAACATTATATAACTAAATTTATATTTTTATTTAGAAGCGATAGGTCCATATTCCTTTGCTAGTTATGTTTACAGTGTCTGTCTTTTAGCAATCTGTGTTGGGAAGCGGTTGGTTTCGTGATGTGTTGATAGCATGCCATTACATATACATTCGCGTTTTCACAAGTCGAACCTCGCAACCTAAATATCCGATTACTGTTTCTATGTAATGCAAATGATTTGTTGCATTACACTTCATTCTATCACTGAGCTTTTCCGCTCCCCAATCTCGACTCTACACCTCACTCTAAAAGAAATCAGAAAACAGCAGGTAGTCTTTGGCCTAGTATAACATCAAAATTCTAATTATCCCTGCTTTTATAATGTCCTCGCTCTGTGGTCACTGTGATGTGTCCCACCTCTGACCATTTAGCTTTCGGGGAATTAAGAGTTCAATCATTTTATTACACATTCATTCTCTGAGGGGTACGTTATACATTGTACATCGTGGGTGTCTAACTATGTAGCTTACAAAAGAACTCATTCGGCCAGTACTTGAGTATTGCTCTTCAGTGCGGGATTGGTGGAAGAAGTAGAGAAGATCCAAACAAGGGTAGAGCATTTCGTTACAGGTTAGTTTAGTAAGCGAGAAAGCAAACTGTAGTGGCAGGCGTTACAAAAGAGGTGTTCTGCATCATGGTGTTGTTCTGAGAATGTACGTTCGTAAAAGAGGCAACCAGTATATTACTTCCTTCTACGTATACCCGACGAAAAGACGGTGAAGATAAAATTGCGAAGATTCGAACCTGGGCAGAGGCTTAACAGCAATTATTCTACCCAGGATCCAACACGACTGGAATGACAAAGGGTATGCTACCTTTGTAAATCTTTGCGACCTTTGTAAATCTTTGTATAATAATTTATTACGTTATGGTTGTTTAAATATGTATAAAATATTCACATTACCTGTTTCGGCTAGTAGTTGCCATCGTCATGCGTCGTAAATTCTTTAAAAAGTTTCATGCGGATATATAACAAACACATTAGACACGTCGAACATCATGAGCGTTTTTTTACGATGCGATGTTATGACTTACTTTCATCGAAATACAGTAATTACTTCATGAAGTTCGAAGTGCCAAAATGTTGTTGTTCTACAGTGTTCCTAAAAGGACTAGTCATCAACTATTATTCAAACTGTGTGCCGCTACTATTAAACATAGAGATAAATCCTTCGCTACGCAACCGCCTTTGGCTCACGCAGGCTCTGAGCACTATGGGACTTAACATGTATGGTCATCAGTCCCCTACAACTTAGAACTACAGAAACCTAACTAACCTAAGGATATCGCGCAACACCCAGTCATCACGAGGCAGAGAAAATCCCTGACCCCGCCGGGAATCGAACCCGGGAACCCGGGCGTGGGCTCACGCAGACTACACCTTCAACAGCCTCTCAACAACTGCCTCTGCTTGCGACTCTCTGCGTCACTGGGCATTGTCGCCCTCCAAAGAATAACCACTTACAGATTTTACACAGCAGTACCCTCACAAGTGCATACCTTTAAGACTTAGGAGCACTTGTTCATCTTCGCTGCTGCGAAACACATCTGTGCTATTGAACATGCTCATGGCTCTTAAGGCATGCCTTTTAGAGTCCATGTTTACTAGATCTTTTTGTTTTTCCTTCGAATGATCGCTCGTGTCATACCGCTGACAACTGATCATTTCTCCAGGGACACACTGTCATCTGTACGAAGCTGTTTTAGTAGATTTATTACACATGAAGATGAAAACGACTACCTGAAACTGGTATATGAATATTTTATACATGCACTAACAGTAAAAAATATCAACACAAAAAAAAATGTAAATGTCATGTGACTAGGGCTTCCCGCCGGGTAGACCGTTCGCCGGGTGCAAGTATTTTGGTTTGACGCCACTTCGGTGATTTGCGCGTCGATGGGGATGAAATGATGATGATTAGCACAACAGAACACCCAGTCCCTGACCGGAGAAAATCTCCGATCCAGCCGGGAATCGAGCCCGGACCCTTAGGATTGACATTCTGTCGCGCTGACCACTCAGCTACTGGGGATGGACGCCAGAAATAATTAATATAAATGAAATTTTGGGAATACATTTGTCTAGGTAACATGTTTAAGCGATTAACGTTTCAAGATCAAAGGTTACTGTAAGCGCAAGAAAAGCCATTGTAAATGCGAACTGCTGGTACATTAAGAACCGGTGTAACCACCAGAATGGTGAGTGCGAGCATACACAAGTGTCTGCATTGCGCTGTATAGGTGGCGGACATCAGTTTTTATGATGGTATTCCATGCAAATCAGTACAGGGACAGTTAATGCTGTCTGTGGATGATGCTTGAGTTTTTGTCCGACGATGTCCCATATGTGCTCGACTGGGAACAGATCTGTTGATCAGGCAGGCCAAGGGAACGTGTCGACACTTTGCAGAGCGAGGTGGGTTAGAACAGCGGTACGTGGGCGAGCGTTGTACTGTTGGGTAACACCCCCTGGAAGTCGAATCACCAGACTGACATCCAACTTTGCAGTCAGGGTGCGTGGAATAACCATGAGAGTGCTCCTATTGCCAGGCCATAACTCACGGTGTAGGTCCAGTGTCTCTGACACACAGACGGGTGTTCTGCTAAACAACACACAGCCAGCACTGGCACTCAGACAGAACTGGCAATCATCAAAAAACACTGACCTCCACCCTGCTGTCACTTGACACCAGTGAAGTCAGGGGAATGCACACTTGGACTTGTCTTTCAAGTAATCGATTTGTAACAGTTCGTTGTGCAACTACTGGTCAAACTGCTGCTGCACGTGCAGATGGTGCGCCAGAGACGTACCCCGAACGCGGCCATCTTGCCTCTCTGTTGTGCAACGTGGCCTTCCGAAGCCCCATCTTGTTGCGACCGCACGTTCTCGTGACCACCGCTGCCAACAATCGTGTACAGTGGCTACATTCTTGCCAAGTACTAAGGCAGTGTCACAGAAGGAACCTCCAGCTTCTCGTAGCACTATTACTTGACCTCGTTTAAACTGAGTAAGGTGTTGGTAATGGCGTCTTTGTTGCCTTACACCACCTCACCAGTCTCAATCTCTCACGATCTTTACAGCGTGTATTTAAAGCAAACCTGATTTGCAGCCACATAGTGGCGCTACTAGCGAAATTTGAATAGGCATCATCTGTCAGATGCAGAAACACAGCTACCAACTTTCGTTTAAGGCTCACAATTCCTTGGTGTTAAGATTTTTTTTTTCTATCAGTGTATTTAAATGAGCGGGACGTAATAAATTATTATACAAAGAAGTGAAAGTTGTGTACGAAGTACTCTCGGCCACACACTGTAAGGTGGCTTCCAGAGTGCAGTATAGATGTAGATGTGCTAAGGAATCCATGAAAAGGATGCGAAAGGCAAATTGTAGTGTAGACATTCTAGGATTTGGGGGTGGGAGGAGGGACGGGGAGAGAGAGAGAGAGAGAGAGAGAGAGAGAGAGAGAGAATTTTGGTGGTTTCACTATCTATGTACCATTGGCATCTAGGAGAGGATAGATTGTAGGTGTGAAGTATAGTAGAGGGACTGGATCCTCAGATTCGTCCAGTCAGTGGTTTTCCTCTATTCTTAAGATAAACAAATCACAACAACATGGCGTCGCTGTAACCGTTGCGTACAGTTGGTGGGGACGTGTGTAGGCTGACATATTAGTCGGTTTGTTGGTTGGTCGGTCGGTCGGTCTGTCTGTTTGTTGGTCTGTCGGTCGGTTTGTTGGTCGGTCGGTCTGTTGGGTGGTTCGTTGCTCTTTCGGGTTGGTTGGCTGTTCGGTTACTGAGGCTCCCCAAGTCATGCTACATACTCAGATATTACATACAACGTGGAATGGGCGTTTTTCACTATTGTCTATCTACGTGTGTTTATGTATTTTAGATATGCTTTTCATCATTTTGAATGTATTACACTAATCGTCAAAAGCAGACATACTGAGAACCACAGCTCCAGTACAGTGTTACAAGATTTATAATGTAGACAGCAACTCTGAGTGCCATGCACCTGATATTACGTTGTCTTGAATGTAGCCTGAAATATTACGGGTGCGACATCTTAGTGAGGACGGCCACCGCTCGTTGATATTATCGGCATGGCACTCAAAAGTGTTAAAAAGTTTGTTCGAATCAAACCATTACCGGTTTTGTCCTTCTTGAGATAGGTCTTTCAGATTTCCTTGCTTTTCTGCTGAGGCATCATTTTGCACCACTCGTTACTGGTTTGGCACAGTGGAGTACATTTATGTGTGACGAATTCATCAGTATTTGTGCATTACAGTAAGCACGTTTTTGCATGTGCAGTGTGTGAGTCCAGTTTAATTCTCTGGAAACCACTATAACACATACAATTTGTAACTCACTAATATAAGAGGAGTGGCTATAAAATAACGGGACTGGTGCTGTCACAGAGTAAGTACGCATGTGCCAAAGGTGAACGACCAATAGCTGGGAAGTCTTGTAGGTCGAATGCGGCATCTCTGGTGTCTGTAGGCAAGTCAGTGTGGCCGTGGCTTTCGTTTGTGTAGGAGCTGTTATTTTGTTTGCACGGTAAAACGAGAAGTGTAATGACAGAGCAACGAAATGTCGTGAAGTTTCACACGAAACTTGGAATAACTGCTACTGAAAACTATTTTCGACACATACTTCTTTTAGTAAAAGATTATTGATCACGTACGCGAGTTTTTGAGTGGTTCATTCGTCTCCAAGAAAAGACGTTGAAGATCACTCGTGCCTGCGACGGCCTTCAACATAAAAAAATGGATGAAAGTATCGGAAAACTAGATAATCTCATTCGATCTGAATGTCGGTTGAAAATTCGATAAATTGCTGACACTATAGGAATTGACTAAGAATGCTTAAGGCAAATTTTACATAACCATTTTAATATGAGAAAAGTATGTGCTAAAATGGTGCCGAAAATTCTCACTATAGAACAAAAAGAATCTCGTAAAAATGTTTGTACTTACACTTTGAATACCATTGAAAAGATACTGATTTCTTGAAAATGACAACATGTGGTAAATCTTGGTTTTTCACTTAAATCCAGAAATTAAGCGCCAGTCCATTCACTGGAAGAGCCTAACTCCACCGAGAGCGAAAAAAGCTGGAATGAGCAAATCAAGATTGAGGGCGATGATGATTGTTTCGTTCGATATTCGTAGAAATGTGTATCTTCGCAGCTTCCTAATAGTGAAACTAGTAATTAACATTACTACGTGGAGGTTCTTGCTCGCCTCCATCAGAAAATGAGAAGCAAAACGATTGGAACCGAGGATTCTGCATCAAGACAATGCACTGGCTCATACCTCATTGTCTGTTAAGGCCAGGCTTTCATTCAAAACGATCGAAAATTCGATTTTTTTATTGCATTTTTGAAAGGTATGTGTTTCTAGAATGCTGAGACGAAAAGATTTTTTAATCCGTGGGTTAAAAAAGTTTCTACACTCATTGTTCGAAGCAGTGTCATTGGCTGCTATGGAACTTTCTGAGCCGCAGAGAAAGAAAACTTGTCATGCTGTGACACACGTTTCACAAAATGATTTATACAAGTATTCCAGTACGCATGCAGACATATTCACCGAAAAAGCCAACGAACAACGTGTGCAGCGTATTCAGCTCAGACAGATCGGCTTTTCTCGCCAAGAACGAGGGAACTGCTCTCCAGGAAAAAAAATGGCTCTGAGCACTATGGGACTCAACATCTTAGGTCATAAGTCCCCTAGAACTTAGAACTACTTAAACCTAACTAACCTAAGGACACCACACACACCCATGCCCGAGGCAGGATTCGAACCTGCGACCGTAGCAGTCCCGCGGTGCTCTCCAGGAACAACTGGAGTTAAAGGAAGGGTTGATGAACACTTTTGGAATTGCAGTCTAAACGTAGGTAACGAAAGCACTTTTGTCAGACTTCGGTCAAAACACAATCTTCGGTCCGCCATATTAGATTGGCTATTTTGAATATTGAAAATATAACTCCAGATTTGTGTTCAGCGACATCAAAAACATGTAATAACATTTACTTTTTATGGTAATTGAACTAAAAGTTTTCCCTAAACTTTAAATAGATTTTCATCGACAAACGATTTTTCAAATGCCGTGCTGCATAAAAAGGAGAACGGTTCAACCTATTAACTTCAAAATTTGACTCCGAAAAATAAAAAATTCTTGGGAGCTTATACTAAATGAAATTTGCTAATATTAACTCTCTTTTGTAAAACTATAAAGAGTGAAAAAACGCAAAAATCGAAGTTCGAGTTAGCACCATATTGTCAAATTTAAGGTTATTTCATTTTGGTTAGATATAACCTCCCCTAAATTTAATGTAGTATCCACTGACGTTATCCGTTTTTGATTTCAGAAAACTCCTGAAGAACTATAGTGCACGCAGTTGGGCACTTCAAACTCGCAGGCCATTGAACGAAACCATAATTATGGGCGCCATTTTGTTTTTATTGAAAATCTAAAGTAACGTTAAAAATAAGATCGATCATAGTCCCCAAACAGATCCTTTGTAAGTCTTTTCATGGTCTCAGAAGAACTTCGCAAACTTTATCTGTTTTTTGCTCGTTGAAAGAAGAACCTGGCCTTAAGAGGTTCCCAGTAAAGTACACCTTCCCAGTGTTGGCCACCCACCTAGCACCATGTGCAAGTATGTTTGTGAAATAAAATGTTTTACAGAATTATCTCGTAATCTTACAGTTACACCTCGTATCGCTCAATGTCAGAGATAAAACTGTAATCTGTATCTTTGCAAATGATTAGCATCGCGTCTGTAACTTCATGTTTCATATTTTTGAAGGTAACTGAGGAATGTAAAGTCACTTTCGTATTACCCTTTTTCCTCGCCTGCCCTCATGTAACGTTTCCATTTTCTTATTCTCGGGAAAAAAAGGTTCAAATGGCTCTGAGCACTATGGGACTTAACTTCTAAGGTTATCAGTCCCCTAGAACTTAAAACTACTTAAACCTAACTATCCTAAGGACATCACACACGTCCATGCCCGAGGCGGTTCCAAAATGTAGCGCCTAGAACAGCTCTATCCTCTGCAATTTTGTTCATAATAATAATAATAATAATAATAATAATATCTAACTTGAGTTATGGTTTACTTAGAAAAAGTAGCTCCCTATTCGTTTACCAATGATGTAATCAGAGACCGTTTGTCTTTCAGCTATTTAACTACGTTGGGGAGTGGTTGGTTTGGTCCGTGTTGATAGCGCGCCGTTATACATTATATATTCACTTTAAGTGAAGACACTGAAATACGAGGGTTGCCCAGAAAGTAAAGAACCGTATTTTTTCTTCAACAATTCTTTATTGAACATAATGAGAAATACACACAAACCCTATGTTTCCACGTTTTCTGCATCCCATTCTATGGCCTTCCTCCAGCGCTAAAGAAGGGAGTGTATGCCCTGTCGGGAGTGTATGCCCTGTCGGTAGTGCTCCACTGTGTGAATCGCCCCCTCATCGACCTCAAAATGTCTTCCACGAATGGCATCCTTTAATGGCCCAAGGAAGCGGAAGTCCGAGGGGCTAGGTCAGGTGTGACAGCCGTGGATGGTCTCGCCGACCACTGCTAATTGGGGAGCTCCGCCGAACCGCCTTCTGATGTACTTCTATCGGCATGATGTACTTCTCCATAGACGCTGCACAAGCGTTTGTGAATATTCCCCACAGTTTCTTTCTCTGCAGTTCAATGACTGGACGTTGCTTGTAACATACATTACCTAAAGACGCCATTTTGAAACTGTCCTGCAGCTACGCTATCTAGCGGAAGTGACGGAAACTTGGCGCGCTCACTCAGTAGACTTCCAATAATACATGCGTAACGTTTCGCATTCGTAGCATTGTTTTTGGCTGAGAAAAGAAAGCGGTGCATTACTTTCTCGGCAACACTCGTAGCACGCAGCACATATATGGTGAATCCGTGGTGACGTTACAAACTTCGAGGGATGATGAAGAGAAGTAAATGTACTCGTATCTGCAAAGTTATACATGCGTGGGTGGGGTGGAGGGGGGGGGGGGACAACTTTGAAATCTTCAGTGTCAACCCCATTTTTTTATTGCAGATTATGGTTCTATGGCAAACTCTAGATACGTTTTGTGAGAAGCATTTTCTTCGTTTCTCCACAGACAGCGCCGTAATCGAAGGAATAGAAATGGATACGCAATCGGAATTTTGTACATGCTACTCAATGGCCTATGAATTTCAACTCCACCTCCATGCTGCGAGGGTAGGACGGGCCAGTGTTTCATAGCTTCTAACAGGAAACCTCATTCGCAACGCTGTATTCCTCCGACACATCTAATGGAGGTCTACTCTACGCGCCACAGTGGCCGTGGCTCGAGGCGAACGCTACTGTTCCTTTCCAATCAGAGTAAGTGTTCAAACGTAGTACCGCCAAATTCAATCCACATAGCGATCCGCTTTTCAAACGACCATACAGAGGCTCTGAGCACTATGGGACTTAACATCTATGGTCATCAGTCCCGTAGAACTACTTAAACCTAACCTAAGGACATCACACAACACCCAGTCATCACGAGGCAGAGAAAATCCCTGACCCCGCCGGGAATCGAACCCGGGAACCCGGGCGTGGGAAGCGAGAACGCTACCGCACGACCACGAGCTGCGGACGACCATACAGAGGACAGAATGGTATCTGCGGGGTTGTCAGCACAGGCATTTCTGATGCGGTCGACCTTGCATGCACGGCCAGTTGGCACTTGTCTTATCCTCACAGAAAGAAATCCGGCGACTTAGCGGGCCAATTAATGGGGCCACCGACCAGTGTAAGCACGGTCCTATACCTCCCGTGCTTCAGTTTCGTAATGCGCCGGGCAACCGTCATACTGAAACCACATATTTTGTCGCACGTTCAGGACAACATCCTCCAGTAGCGCCGGTAGTTCCTGTTCCAAAAACGCTCGATATTTACGTCTATTCAAAGTGCCGTCGATAAAATACCGACCAATGAGTTTGTTACCCACGATGCTACACCATACGTTAGTTGACCAAGGACGCTGGTGGTCAACTTACCGTAGCCAGTGGCGGATTGCCTACACTCCAGTAGTGCGTGTTACGCCGGTCAGCGGTACCGCGGTTTGTGAAAGTAGATTCATTGGAAAACCGTAGCTCCGCAAAGAACGTGGGGCTCGTTTGCGCTTGTTGACGAGCCCGTTCACTGAACCCCGGCCGGCGCCGTCAAATTCTCGATGCGGTGACACGTGGTACGGAGCAGTACAGTGGCATACCGGGATCGCGGTGCAACTGCCGGCCGCTTATCCGCAGGTTGTGGTACGCTGCCGCTAGTACAGCTACTTCATTAGCTTCTCCTATAACACTGTCGCTTCATTTCCTCTTGCCGGTCTGTGCGCTGCCATCACACACGAAGGCGTTCACAACGTTGTAAAAGAACGAACTTGAGCGAGCTTTCTCTGGAAAACGCTCGGCATACGAGGGAACACCAGCCTCAACCAGAATCATTTCAGTTTTTTCTTCTGTGGTTGCAACATTCACCGCCCACTCGCTCCGGTCGCAACGTACTGCCTGCTACGACACGTCGTAGTTCGCTACATGGCCACGGTGGCGCCTCGAGTAGTCCGCCGTTCGATACGGCGGAGGAATACAACATTGCGAGTCGTGTTTGTAATTACAAGTTATGAAATACTGGCTTGTCCTACCTTCGCAGCCTGGAGGTGGGTGGGGTCCCATGTGGCACTGGATATTCGACGGCCATTGACTAGCAAAGTAGTAAATTACGATTATGTACCCATTTCCATGCCTCTGATTTCAGCGCCGTCTGGGGCGAAACGAAGAAAATGCTTCAGACGAAACATGCGGAGATTTTGCCGTAGCATTGTAATCTGCAATACAAAACAGTGGTTCCAATTGAAAAGTTAAAAGTTGTTCCCCGCCACCCACGTATGGGGTAGGATGGTGGGTCGAGTGTGATATCGTTGGACGGCCTCCTGAGAGACAAAAAAAAAAAAAAAAAAAAAAAATACATTCACGTTTTCCCAAGTCGAACCTTGCAATCTACATTTCCGAATACTCTTTCTGTGTAATACAGATGATGTGTTGCATTATACACTACTGGCCATTAAAATTGCTACAACACGAAGATGACGTGCTACAGACGCGAAATTTAACCGACAGGAAGAAAATGCTGTGATATGCAAATGATTAGCTTTTCAGAGCATCACAGAAGGTTGACGCCGGTGGCGACACCTACAACGTGCTGACATGAGGAAAGTTTCCAACCGATTTCTCATACACAAACAGCAGTTGACCGGCGTTGCCTGGTGAAACGTTGTTGTGATGTCCCGTTTAAGGAGGAGAAATGCGAACCGTCACGTTTCCGACTTTGATAAAGGTCGGATTGTAGCCTATCGCGATTGCGGTTTATCGTATAGCTACACTGCTGCTCGCTTTGGTCGAGATCCAATGACTGTTAGCAGATAATGGAATTGGTGGGTTCCGGAGCGTAATACGGAACACCGTGCTGGATCCCAACGGCCTCGTATCACTAGCACTCGAGATGACAGGAATCTTATCCGCATGGCTGTAACGGATCGTGCAGCCACGTCTCGATCCCTGAGTCAACAGATGCGGACGTTTCCAAGACAACAACCATCTGCACGAACAGTTCGACGACGTTTGCAACAGCATGGACTATCAGCTCGGAGACCGTGCCTGCGGTTACCCTTGACGCTGCATCACAGACAGGAGCGCCTGCGATGGTGTACTCAGCGACGAACCTGGTTGCACGAATGGAAAAACGTAATTTTTTCGGACGAATTCAGGTTCTGTTTACAGCATCATGATGGTCGCATCCGTGATTGGCGACATCGCGCTGAACGCACATTGGAAGCGTGTATTCGTCACCGCCATACTGGCGTATCAATCGGCGTGATGGTATGGGGTGTCATTGGTTACACGTCTGGGTCACCTCTTGTTCGCATTGACGGCACTTTGAACAGTGGACGTTACATTTCAGATGTGTTACGACGCGTGGCGCTACCCTTCATTGGATCCCTGGGAAGCCCTACATTTCAGCACGATAATGCACGACCGCATGTTGCAGGTCCTGTACAGGCCTTTCTGGATACAGAAAATGTTCGACTGTTGCCCTGGCCAGCACATTCTCCAGATCTCTCACTAATTGAAAACGTCTGGTCAATGGTGGCCGAGCAACTGGCTCGTCACAATACGCCAGTCACTACTCTTGATGAACTGTGGTATCGTGTTGAAGCTGCATGGGCAGCTATACCTGTACATGCCATCCAAGTTCTGTTTGACTCAATGCCCAGGCGTATCGAGGCCGTTATTACGGCCAGAGGTGGTTGTTCTGGGTACTGATTTCTCAGGATCTATGCACCCAAATTGCGTGAAAATGTAATCACATGTCAGTTCTAGTATAATATATTTGTCCAATTTATACCCGTTTATCATCTGCATTTCCTCTTGGTGTAGCAATTTTATTGGCCATTAGTGTACTTTATATTTTTATAGTGCACCATCACTAAGCCTCTCCGCTTCCAATTACGACTCTGCACTTGACTCTAAAAGAAAAAAAAAATCGGAAAACAGCAGGTAATGTCTTTGGCGTAGTAGGAGTCTTCTTAATAAAGGGTAACATTAAAATTATGATTATCCCTTTAATGTGCTGCTTCTCTGGTAACTGTGATGTGTCCTAACTCTGAACATTTGAGTTTTCAAGGATTAAAGTTAATCACTTTGTTACTCATTCCTTCTTTGAGGGATACATTCGATGTCGGCCCGAGACTCGTACCTGGTACCTCTGGATGTTCGGGCAAGTGTCCTGCTGACTCAGAAACCGAAGCACGTCTGACGACCGGGTCTGGCGCCCATTTCTAACCTGCCAGTAAGTTCCAGATCGGCTACAGAGTGACATTTCATTCTGGAAACAATCCCCACGCTGTGGCTAAGCCGAGTCTCCGCAGTATCCTCTCTTCCAGTAGTGCTAGTCCTGCGAGATACACAGGAGAATTGTTGTGAAGTCTGGAAGATAGAAGATGAGCTACTGGATAAAACTATGAGGGTAGCATTTTAATCGTGGTAGGTAAACTACTTGCCTGCAAATGAGGGACTTGTTCGAATCCTGATGTGGTACACAATTTCAATCTGTCACTTGTAATCTGTCACGTGTTCCATTTGATTATAAGACGATGACGGTGTCATATGTGTTTCAACTTCATCAGTCACAACGATATATTTTCCATTTTAGACGTGGACTTCGCACCTGTGGTGTTTGTGCCTGGACCTACTCTAAACTCTCATGACGGTCGCTCCACCCAACACTGATGTGTACAATATACACCGTACTAACCATATATCAGATTATTAACAGATTATTTTGTGATTCAGCTTGATATTGACCAAGGACATGGAGTTAGAAAATTGCTTAATTACGAAGTAAAATGTTTACTTCAAAATGGAGCAATAGTCTACGCAGGAAAATGGCTTGTTTCAGGAAATTTACAATCCCTGTAGATCCGTACAGAAAAAATACTACTACAAGAATAAAAGAAACAATGGTGTTGTTACACCTGAGTTTGCGGATAGTGTAGGACACACGGAGGTGTTGAGTATATAGCCTACAAGGTAGCTTACAAAAACTCATTGGGCCGCTACCTGAGTGTTGCTCGTCAGTGTGGGATCCATACCGGATATGGTTGATGGAGGAAGTAGAGAAGGTCCGGTAAGGGCAGGGCGTTTCGTTACAGGTTCAATTACTAGGGGAGGAAGTGTCACTGATATGCTCAGCCATCTACAATGGCATTCTGCATTACTGTGCTAAAATTCCGAGAATGTACACTATGTGATCAAAAGTATCCGGACACCTGGCTGAAAACGACTTACAAGTTCGTGGCGCCCTCCATCGGTAATGCTGGAATTCAGTATGGTGTTGGCCGACCCTTAGCCTTGATGACAGCTTCCACTCGCGCAAGCATACTTTGAATCATGCGCTGGAAGGTTTCTTGGGGAAAGGCAGCCCATTCTTCTCGAAGTGCTGCACTGAGGAGAGGTATCGATGTCGCTCGGTGAGGCCTGGGACGAAGTCGGCGTACCAAAACATCCCAAAGGTGTTCTGTAGGATTGAGGTCATGACTGTGTGCAGGCCGTGCGTTAGGAACAGCTGATCGATCGTGTCCAAAGATGTATTCGCCATCCCCGAATTGCTCTTCGACAGTGGGAAGCAAGAAGGTGCTTAAAACATCAATGAAGGACTGTGCTGTGATAGTGCCACGTAAAAACAAGAAGGGTTGCAAGCCCTCTCCATGAAAAACACCACCGCCTCCGAATTTTTCTGTTGCCACTACACACGCTGGCAGATGACGTTCACCGGGCATTCGCCATACCCATACCATGCCATCGGATCGTCACATTGTGTACCGTGATTCATCAGTCCACACAACGTTTTTCCACTGTTCAATCGTCCAATGTTTACGCTCCTTACACTAATGGAGACCTCGTTTCGCATTTCGCATTTACCGAGTGATGTGTGGCTTATGAGCAGCCGCTCGACCATGAAATCCAAGTTTTCTCACCTCCCGCCTAACTGTCATAGTATCTGCAGTGGATCCTGTGTGACTGACTGGATAGATATCTGCCTATTACACGTTACGACCCTCTTCAACTGTCGCCGGTGTCTCTCAGTCAAGAGACGAGGTCGGCCTGTGCGCTTTTGTGCTGTACGCGCCCCTTCACGTTTCCCTTCACTGTCACATCGGAAACAGTGGACCTGGGGATGTTTAGGAGTGTGGAAATCTCGCGTACAGGCGTATGACACAAGTCACATCCAATCACCTGCCCACGTTCGAAGTTCGTGAGTTCCGCGGAGCGCCCCATTCTGCTCTCTCACGATGTCTAATGATGTCGCTGGTATGCAGTACCTGGCAACAGGTGGCAGCACAATGCACCTAATATGAAAAAGTATGGTTTTGGTTGTGTCCGGATACTTTTGATCGCACAGTGTACGTGTATCTCACGAAAGGTAAAACTGGGGAGATTCGAGATCGCACAGAGGCTTACCAGCAGATGTTCTTCCTGAGAACCGAAGCGATTGCAACAGCAAAAGAGGGCAGTGAAAGTATTTTGAAAATTGATGCAGTGCCAATCCTAAGCGTACAAACTTTGTAAGTGTTTGTGTAATAATTTATTACATCACCATCACTTATATAAATACTCACATTACCGGTTTCAGCTAGAATTGCCATCTTCACGTGTGACAAATCCACTGAAAAAACCTCATACAGATGTACAGGGGATAAGCAAACTGACGTGAACAGTGGTAGAAATGGGGTGGTTGTGTTTGACGGTCAACAGCGCAGGTAAGGCACGAGTCCCACTGGAGTGCGGACTAGGAACCAGAGCAGGTTGCTTACGGGTAGTGCGCACTTCGTGACTGCATTCAGAGGCCGAGGTCGAGCGCAGTGAAAGACCTAACAAGAATTCCAAAGAGGACAGATTGTCGGGGGCATCAGTAACCGAGAGAGCCATCACACACCATAAGGTGGCTTACGGAGCGTAGTGTAGATGTTGATTTAGACGTGGATATAGATGTAAAGTTAATTAAGAATCCATGAGGAGGATGCGAAAGGCAAGCTGAAATGCAGACTGTCCAGAATTTCGAGAGAATATTGGTGGGCCGGCCAGAGTGGCCGAGCGGTTCTAGGCGCTACAGTCTGCAACCGCGCGACCGCTACGGTCGCAGGTTCGAATCCTGCCTCGGGCATGGATGTGTTTGATGGCCTTAAGTTAGTTAGATTTAAGTAGTTCTAAGTTCTAGGGGACTGATGACCTCAGAAGTTAAGTCCCATAGTGCTCAGAGCCATTTTTTTTTTTTTTTTAAATATTGGTCGTTTCAGTATCTGTGTAACATAGGCATGAGAGAGGATAGATTGTCGATTGTAGATTGTAGTGGTTGGATTGAATCCTCTGGTTCGTCCAGTTAGTGGAAAAATGTAAGTTAATGCGGATGAGTAGAAAGACCAAACACCTAATGTTCCGATACTGCATTACTTGTGTCCTGCTTGAGGCAGTCACATCGTTTAAGTGTCTGGGTGTACGCTGCACAGCGATATGAAATGGAACGAGCATGTAAGGACTGTGACAGTGGAAGCTTCAGTTTATTGGGGGAATTTTAAGAAAATGTGGTTCATCTGTAAAGGTGAGAGTATATAGGACGCCGGTGCGAACCCTTCCTGAGTACTGCTGGAACGTTTGGGATCCACGCCAGGTAAGACTGAAGGAAGACATCGAAGCAATTCAGAGGCGGGCTGCTACTGGCAGGTTCCAACAACACGAAAGTGTTACAGAGTTGCTTTTTGGAAATCAAATGGGACTCCCTGGAGGGAAGGCGACTTTATTTTCGAGGACAGCTATTGAGAAAACGTACAGAACCGGCTGACTGTAGAACAATTGTATTGCCGTGAATATGCATTTTGCGAAGGGCCACGAAAGTAAGATACGAGAAGTTAGGGCTCATGCTGAGACATGTAGACAGTCGACTTTCGCTCGCTATATTTGCCAGTGGAGTGGGGAAGGAAGTGACCAGTACTCGTACAAGGTACTCTTCGCCACGCGCCGTAACGTGGCTTGTGGAGTATCGATGTAGAGGTAGATACCCGAGGGTCCCTCCAAAAGAAATGCACACTGTTTTTGTAAAAATACAGTTTTCATTCTGCATGTGTGAAAGTTTTACAGTGTGTAGATATATCCTTCCAGCTTGTTTTCATAGTTCAACCTGTTCCCGTGAGTGACGCCGTCACAGCATGTCTTCAAGATGGCTGCTACACTTGATCTTCATCAGAAGCAACGTGCTGTCATAGAATTCCTGTGCTGTGAAAGCGAGACAGTGGGAAACATCCACAAGAGATTGCAAAATGTGTATGGAGATGCTGCTGTCGATCGCAGTACAGTTACGTGATGAAAGCGGGCACGGCAATATTGAGGATTGTCCTCGCAGCGGCAGGCCTCGTACTGCACACACTCCAGACAATGTGCAGAGAGTTAACGAATCGGTGACTGCTGACAGACGCATCACAGTGAACCAATTGTCACGCTACGTTGGGATAGGGGAGGGAAGTGTTTGCAGAATATTGAAAGTGTTGCCGTTAAAAAAGATTTGTGCCAGGTGGGTTCCCAGGATGTTGACAGTGGCTCACAAAGAAACAAGAAAAACGGTATGCAGCGAACTTTTGGAACAGTACGAGAATGGTGGACATGAATTTCTTGGAAGAATTGTGACAGGTGTTGAAAGATGGCTCCATCAGCTTTCACCAGAGTCGAAGAAGCAATCAATGGAGTTGCATCATGCAAATTCGCCCAAGAAAAAAATCTTCAAAACCACACCTTTTGCTGGGAAAATTATGGCTACGGTGTTTTTCGATTCCGAAGGACTCTTTCTTGAGGACATCGTGCCAAGTGGAACCACCATAAATTCTGATGCATATGTGACGACACTGAAGAAACCTCAAGCTCACTGAGTCGTGTTCGACCACATCGACAAAAGCAGGTTGTTTTGCTGTTGCACGACAATGCACGGCCACATGTCAGTCAAAAAACCGTGGAAGCGAACTCGGATGGACAACACTAAAACACCCGCCTTACAGTCCTGACCTGGCTCCATGTGACTATCATCTCTTTGGGAAACTCAAAGACTCTCTTTGTGGAACAAGGTTTGAAGATGGTGACTCCCTTGTGCACGGTGCCAAACAGTGGCTCCAACAGGTTGGTCCAGAGTTTTACCGTGCGGGTATACAGGCGCTGGTTCCAAGATGGCGTAAGGCAGTTGACAGGGATGGAAATTATGCGGAGAAATGAAAATATTGTTCCTAAAGGATGTATCTACACACTATAAAACTTTCAAACAAGTAGAATAAAAGATGGATTTTTTAAAAAAATAGTGTGCATTTCTTTTGGAGTGACCCTCGTAGATATGGTCTGTCCTGCGCTTTGTGTTGGGTGACTACCAAGTGGGGTTTCCACGTTAGTCTCCACGATAGTTCGAGATACTTAGTAGTGTCCGGTAGCAGGATAGGACTGCTTGGAATGGGTAGACGGGAGACACGTGCGCAGGACATGCTGGGGTTCGGAGCTGTTTACCTCTATGAGCCGCTGGCCCACAGGTGTCGCCGCGGCTCTGGGACATTATACAGCAGAGCAGAGCAGAGCTGCCCCGCACACCGGAAGTGGCGCCCTGGGAAGGCCGCCCGTTGTTCGTGACGTAAGCGTGACGTCACGGCCACGTGCCGCAGTTCCGCCACCGCCAGGGGCCGCGACGCCCGAGCCTCGTTTTCTCATTCCGTGCCTCACAAATGTCTGGTGAAAACCTGTGACTGTAAACACGATTTGTTTATAAAAGCTTCTTTATATAATAACGCCTTGCGCTACGAGTCGCGATTTCCTTTTTATTTATATTTTGCACGACACGTTTCGGGAAATGATTACCATTTTCAAGTGCGTTTCCTGTGTGCTGTGCCACTTATTCGTGATGTTTCCGATCTGCGACCTGTCGCACTGTTCTGTTATCTTCACTGCAATATCTAAAAATATGCCCACAATTTTTAATCGATCTTTGTACAGATTTGGTGGCGAAATTTGGAAAGAACTGCTTACCGTCTTGTTGTAGTCCACTTGTGCAGAGAACCACAAGTATTAAACATCACACTCAATTTACGTGCACAGTACGAGAATTGCAAACTTTGATAAACAAACAGTTAGAAATATATGTACACAAGTTTAAGGTTGAATAACCACTGTTTTTGTTCTACTGATCTTCGTTTAAAATGGTTCAAATGGCTCTGAGCACTATGCGACTCAACTTCTGAGGTCATCAGTCGCCTAGAACTTAGAACTAATTAAACCTAACCAACCTAAGGACATCACACACATCCATGCCAGAGGCAGGATTCGAACCTGCGACCGTAACGGTCGCTCGGTTCCAGACTGTAGCGCCTAGAACCGCACGGCCACTCCGGCCGGCTATCTTCGTTTATTTCAAACTAATTTTCGGTTCATTGGGCCATCTTCAGGAAGATAAGCCTGAAACCAGTTTGAACGAAACAGAAATCAGTAGATCAAAACCAATATACTTGCTATTCAACCTTAAGTATGGAATTGTTCTACCAAGAAGTAATGTACCCACCAGAGATAACGCTATAGACCGCTCAGAGTACGATAGACTTTCGAACACAGGATATTTATCTTCTTAGTCTGGAGTATTATTTGCTTACGTAAATATTTACAATGGTGCATATTTGTATGCATCACTGTTTTTATTAACGTAAATATACCATAGAATCCACTAATTTAGTACTGGAGGGCAGCTTGGAGGGTAAAAATCGTAGAGGGAGCCCAAGAGATGAATACACTAAGCAGATTCAGAAGGATGTAGGCTGCAGTAGGTAGTGGCAGATGAAGAAGCTTGCACAGGATAGAGTAGCATGGAGAGCTGCATCAAACCTGTCTCTGGACTGAAGACCACAACAACAATAACCAGCGAATCAACTGAAGAAATCCAACTACCCGTTTTTCATTTAATGTTTAATATTCATATTTTTGTAATGTTAATATATCCCCAACTCGTCCAACAGATGCATTTCATGACCTAAATTGAGTTGGTAGAGTATTTTCACATTTTCGTTACTTTTCGAAATCCTCCATTGTGTGATGAGCTGAGGTGTTTCCATTTCAGTGATGAAGAAAGCCAAGAGAGCCACGGAAATGGAAACATCTCAGCTCATCACAACGTCAGAAGAACAAAGTGAGTGACCGTTACAAAACATTTTCATCCAAACATCAGTCCAGCTTCCAAAGTGACATCGCCTCTTACTAAGTTTTCTCTTCTTCCACAGGATAACCACAGCATTTATGAAATGCCTATGTAACATCAGCATGACCTTATTGTGAAATTGTTTTTGTAATGCCATTTAGCTTGAAGATGAGGTATTCCCTCGAAACATGTCGCAAAAGAAATAAACATTACAACAGTTAACAAAGTTTGTGACTGGTAGCAGTAATTTAAAAAACCTTGACATATTTCTGTGTTTCTGTTTCTTGGTTTTATTCCCGTTACTTATTGAAAATGAAATCTAAAAACCTGAAATATCGACGTACAGTGAATGTTACTTCTTTAAATATACTAGCTTCATTGTTACAAGTGTTACAGCCTACATCCAAGCCCTCTCCTACGAAGAGCAAATGTGGGAATCATTTTTTATGCATCTTCTGTTATATTTATTACATGATTTAAGGCACCACAATAAGTAGTCTTTCTCATTCGATTTCCAAATGCGTTTTTAAAACTTACAGTCATATTTTATGCTACAAACATAAATAAATTTATAATGTTTACATAAAAGTCTTATTTTTGCTTTACTGTATTTCCTTGGGCTATTATAAATCAAATTGTAGGTTTCAGGAATCATTTTAATTAATAATAGTGGAGGTGGAACAACAGTGAATTTCAGGTCCACTTAACTTCTGCCAATCGCTAGAAAGCGTAATGTAGCTAACAACTTCTCCTTGCAGCTTGCAGCCTCTCGCAGACCGGATTCTTTTTTGTTAAGAATGGTTCAATGATGTTCAACGGCTCCGAAAATCATGATTAATCCATTCTGAAAACATTACGAAGATTATCGACTCCCAGCTACGTAAGTAACAGAACGTGGGTGAATTTCCTTCCTTGCATAAGTCACTTCTTTGCCCACGGCTGTCTCTCGGCGTTTTATGGCCTTGTGTCTTTTAAACCAGGCAAGGCAGATCCTCGTTTTTGTTCCTGTGTGAAACCAAGCTTGATAGCGTAGAACTTAAACTGATCTGTGCGACACGGCGGCGTTGTAACCGCGGAGTGGAGTTGGTCGAGACGTGTACAGGCTGACGTTAAATTGGTCGGTCGGTCGGTCCGTGTGTGTCCTCGGTTGGTCGGTTCGTCTGTCGGTTCGTTGGTCTGTCTGCCTGTTGGTCCGTCGATTTTTCAGTTGGTCTGTTGGTCGGCTGGTTGGTTTGTCGTCGGTCCGTCGGTTGGACGATAAATTGGTGCTTGTGTAGGGGCCTTAAATGGATTTAATTGTCTTTAACAAACATAATGATGAACGATCGATGTTGTAAATGGAAAATGTAATGATGGTCACCTAGTTCTTACTTTACCTCATACAACTAACATCGATTTTAAAGTAAAACATTAACGCTGTAACAAAATGCATCGGTGGAACTGAGAAGTTATTTGTCTATCCAACACGATTTTCTTCAAATGGTTCAAATGGCTCTGAGCACTATGGGACTTAACATCTGTGGTCATCAGTCCCCTAGAACTTAGAACTACTTAAACCTAACGAACCTAAGGACATTACACACATCCATGCCCGAGGCAGGATTCGAACCTGCGACCGTAGCAGTCGCGCGGTTCCGGACTGCGTGCCTAGAACCGCTAGACCACCGCGGCCGGCACGATTTTCTCATGTGAATATGTGGGAATAGTAATTTGAATTTGCATCTGATTTCATCTCAAGAACATTGATATTTCTTTTATAATCAAGTCTTGAACATTTAGGAGTTGTCCAACTTTGAAATGAATCGGCGTTCGATTGCTAAAGGCAAAGGCAGAGGTAATGTTCAAAATGTTCAAATGTGTGTGAAATCTTATGGGACTTAACTGCTAAGGTCATCAGTCCCTAAGCTTACACACTACTTAACCTAAATTAACCTAAGAACAAACACACACACCCATGGCCGAGAGAGGACTCGAACCTCCGCTGGGATCAGCCGCACCGTGCAGAGGGAATACCAAGTTGTTAATTTTTAGGGGCACGGAACTTTTATGGAACTAGTGATATGTAAAATGTTTGAAATTTTGTCTTTCTCTACTTCCGAGCTTGTAGAAAGTTAATCTAACTATTTCACTGAATTAGTTCAAATTCGTTGTGGTACGCCCCTCTGGAAAGGATGTCTGAAACGGCCAAGCTGAATTACTACATGTACCTGATTGAAAGTTTTCGTCTGCTGTGTGTTTGGTATAACGGTCACTGATGCTGTATGTTTAAATAATAACATAAAAAACCATGTGGCGCCATAACACGGGGTACTCCACTGTGGTCGTGTTCTTCATTACAACTTGGCCCATACTTCATATGGGAAAGAATCGTCGGAAAACTGAAAGGAGGACGAATTGCGACGAGTGTAGCCCAGAGTGCGAAACTGCTCACAGCATCGTCTCACGTACGTGGGGGCGTTCCGAAGCACAGGCATTACTGTCCGAAGGGGGAGAGGCGGTCGACGACGGTCAGCCGCTGCACTGTGCAGCAGACGGGAAGGGACGATTGTCCGACAGCGGGTGCAGCTGCGACTACATCTAACAGGAGCGTAAGGCACGCAGTCTCGCTCTCCATAGTACCGTGGCGACTGCACGGAGGTGGGCTCTCTGCCCAGGGACGAGTACGCCGTGTTCTGTTGACACTCGCACATCGGTGGCAGGAACATAGGCACTGAACCAACCAAACAGGGCTGCTGTCACGTGCACTTCTGGGACGGGAGCGCATTCAGTAGTGGTTCTGGACATACTCTCTTACTTAGGTGGGGACGAGTAACGCGCAGACGAACGTGGTCATTTTACTGGTCCAAGTATTATGGTGCGGTGAACCGTAATGTTGTACAGGCCCTCTCACCTCTAAACCTTTGAACACGGCACACTCACCGGTCACTGTCATTGTGACAATCAACTCCCTCCCCATATACGTCCCCACAATAGGCTTTCGCTTCATTTCTTACGGATGACAATGCGCGACCGCATGCAATGGGGTAGCTGGTGGAGCTCTTTGAACGATAGGATATTCGCCGAATAGAGTGACCTGCCCATTCTCCCGACTGCAGGACGCATGTAATGGATTTGGCTCCAATAAATCGATTTTTCAAAAATATTATTTTCGTAATGTACAGAGTTTAATGTATGTCTTGTATAAATTTTATCTTGACATGAAATGTTTCAAAATATGAAAACGTCAAAGTGTGCACTGGGAGGCCTTTCCATCTTTTCACACACTTGGGAAACAGTGATGGAGCTCTCCTTATTTCAAAGCTATAATAGGCAATAAACCATAGACTACAGTACTCCAACAGAAAAGTTGGAATATGTTGGCGACATCCAAAAGAAGCTCGGTGGTAGGCTCCGTCACTTACCAAAGGAGAAGAAATGTGAATCGTTGAGAATATAGAATGGGATAGCTAGACGGAAACATTCAGTCATGTTCGAGACAATGAAGTGTGCTGAGTGGGCACTTTACTTTCACAAGCTATCCTCCGACCAAAGACCGTCACGTAATCTGTTTCCTAAAAACAACTGCTGCGAGTACAGCACAGAAACGGAAAGCTGTTCATATAAGCACTCAGTACCAAAACTTGTTGTGAATGAAGCCGACATTCAGGTTTCTTGCAAACGCTGATTCATTGAGGAAATGTCTTAATGGCAACACAGAAAATTCGAATGAAAGCCCAGTTATGTTGATCGCCAGGTTCTAGTCAAGTGGTGGTCCCATCCCAGTACCGCTGTGAGACCGTTATTTCTTGATTTCATTCTTTGGTGACCAGGCTTGCTGTACATCTACATCTACGTGATTACTCTGCTATTCACAATAAAGTACCGGTACCTGGCAGAGGGTTCAGTGAACCACCTTCAAGCTGTCTCTCTACCGTTCCACTCTCGAACGGCATGCGGGAAAAACGAGCACTTGAATTTTTCTGTGCGAGCCCTGATTTCTCTTATTTTATCGTGATGATCATTTCTCCCTAAGTAGGTCGGTGCCAACAGAATGTTTTCGCAATCGGAGGAGAAAACCGGTGATTGAAATTTCGTGAGAAGATCCCGTCGCACCGAGAAACGCCTTTGTTTTAACGATTGCCACTCCAATTCACGTATCATGTCTGTGACACTATCTCCCCTATTTCGCGATAATACAAAACGAGCTGCCCTTCTTTGTACTTTTTCGACGTCATCCTTCAGTCTCAGCTGATGCGGATCCCACACCGCACAGCAGTACTCCAGAATAGGGCGGACAAGCGTGCTGTAAGCAGTATCTTCAGTAGACCTGTTGCACCTTCTAAGTGTTCTGCCAATGAATCGCAGTCTTTGGTTTGCGTCGTTCACATTCCTAACCTGGAGCCTTACTAGGTCGTCGACTGTTCTGCAGTTGACGTACTCCGACGAACGCAGTCTTGCTTGTAAGGAGTTGTGCTCTCTTTGTCGCTGTGGTGCTCTAAAGCAGTACTCTTCAACAGTCATAGAATCCGCTACAGTTGTACAAAATCATTTATTTCTCAAAAGGAAAGCACAACATGTGACTCACCATCAGGTGCATATTACGTACAATGTGAGTCCACAAAGGATGCACCTGAAGATGAGACACATGCCATGAATTCGGGTTGTGCTCCACTTTTGAGAAATAAATAATTTTTACAACTGCAGCGGATTTTATCGTTGATAACTGTGGATGTCTCGCCAAAAGAAACGTGTAGAAAATATAGTACTCCTTACGCATCAATGTTTCCTGAAATTTTCGAAGCTGAGTGTGCGCTTATTCTCTGGGGACAGAAGGGGAGGGGGTGAGTCGTTTTCCTGTTTAACGCCGACAGTGCCCGAGTGCTGGAGAATCAGTTGGGGTTACGTGCAGCCGCGTCGGACATAAATCGCCTGAAGAATTTGCTGACGAGTTGTTCACGAATTGGAAGTATTACGTCGGTTTGTGCGGTAGAAGTAATATGCGACTCGGTTTATTCGCGGAAAGACGCACGGAATTATTTATGAAATTTGTGGACCAAATAGCATCGTGGCTGGTCAGTAACTTCTGTTGGCGGAACATGTTCATATTTGAATAGATACGAAACGGCTTCTGAGAACGGTGATAACCTGTTAAATTAATATGGAAATGCAGTGCAGCAATGGTCACTTCAGCACCAGTGTGAAACGAGCTTACTTGTTGATACAAGAGTAGATCGCTGTTAAGGAGTTGTTACCTGCCAAAATTATGATCAAGTGGCTCGAGGGGCGTTCAATAAGTAATGCAACACATTTTTTTTCTGTAAACACGTTCGTTTTAGTCAGGATTCCAATACACTATATTATTCCCCACTCTTTTGGCTGAAAAACCCTATTTCTGAAAATATCTCCGTCCTTGCGCTGCAGTGGTTCAGAACGGCCTAATCCCCGGCCAAAAGTCGAGAAGTGAGAATAATAATTCCAAAATTTCCAGTTTTAGGTTTTTGGGGTCGCTGACTACGAATTTGATATCAAAATTTTGAAACTCAAAATGGCGGACATTTTGGAAAAATAACCACTTTATCGGTCCGAAAATTTGCACCAATAGGTTTTCGAGGTCGCTGACTACGAAATTGATATCAAAATTATGGAACTCAAAATGGCGGACATTTTGGAAAAATTATCACTTCATCGGTCCGAAAATTTGCACCATTTGGTTTTCGGAGTCGCTGATTACGAATTTGATATTAGATTCATGTCATTTGAAATTCCATACTGAAAAACAATATTGTTGAATATGTAAATCTCTATTTTATTTTACGTACATAATTCCATACAATACATTGGATTAATTAAAAATCATAATTTGGGTCAGATAGATCCGTCGTACATGTTTCGATTTCTGCTCATGGTAAGCTACTGTTTGTGACATACTCTTCTGGTGTTTCCAGTAGACGTTCTAGTACATCAGAAGGTAATAGTGCATTATTTTTCATTTTTAATTTTTGAAAATTAGTTATCGATGGGTCCGAAGACGCAAGAAGCCTACGAAAAACGTCGGACATTGTCTTCTCTCGCGTACATTTCCGAGAAAAATTTTCGCGGTACCGACGAATGTCCTTGTTCCTCGCTTCTTGAGTGTCCTTGCAAAGTTTATTGTCCATGAACAATGCTTGAAATAATATTTGTAAACATATTTCGATATTTCTATAAAAATGGTCATTACGGTTGGAATTTTGTTTAAAATCTTTATTCACAATGCTACACCGTTGCTATAATATACCGTATTTATCTCCACAATACTTTAGAAAGAGATAGATAACATCTACGAAAAACCCTCCATACCTGGGACCTTTCAAGCCTCAGGTATGGAAAGTTGAGGAGAGAATATCGGCATGAGTCACAGTGCGTAATGCGCATGACAGCGTGCAAGGCAACACTACAATCGTTATTATGCAAAATGGGCAACTTTCGAGCAGCTAATTCTTGAAATTTCATTAACAGATAGTTGAGCAAACATGCCCCTGTCAATGCCAGCGTTAAAATGTGTTAAATTAGTTTTTTTTTTTTTTTGTATCTACACAAATGTATTTCTAAAGAAACGAAACAACATGATAATCACGACTACATTTAGCATAACGTTTCATACATGACAACAAACATTTTCGAAAATTAAAGTACATAAAATGTTTCTACATACCTTCTGCAACATTTTCCATTTTGGAAAATAGGAATCGGACGCGTCGTTCTAAAATTCTGTATGATTTTCTGAAGCACTGTATGGCTGGGCAGTGAAGCGCCGCGCGTGTGTATCTACGAGAGGAAACTTAACGACTGTCGCAGGGCAGCAGGTATACAATATTGTGACCTCTGCTTATACTATCTGAATGCCCCAGGCTCTCCCTACAAGAATCCATTCGAAACATATCGACCTTTCAACCTTCATTCCTCGACTTTTGGCCAGGGACTCGGCCGCTCTGAACCGTTGTGCGCCGCCTTATTGGGAGGGCTGGTACGCCCGCGTGGGACCACACTACACCGCTGGTCAACGTCTTGTTGTCCCCTCCATCCACCTACTGCTTCCCGCTGGGTGCCTTCTCCACTCTGAGGACAAACACGTAGAAATCAGAAGGGCTGCACGCTGGATGAGGGAGGCAGGCCGGTGAAGTTTTGCAAGTACCTCTCTGTTGCGCAGACTTGGGTGGGCATTGCATTGTCATGGAGAGGAGTAAATTAGTTTGATTGCTTCTTTCTTTTTCCAGCGAACACCCTGAAGTCCTTTCTCCAGTTCCCTAAGGGCAGCACAGTTCACTTCAGAGTTTTGTTGCACCACGAGGGAGGGCATCAAGCAGAAGGCCGCCAGCACGACTTCATCGGCTTTGAACTTTTTCCTCGGAGGAGAGGTGGTGTGGCTGCCGCTTTGTTTCCGGCTCGAAGTGATGTTCATCGCCTCTCACGATGTCCGACAAAATATTGTCACGATGAGCCTCGTAAGGCGCCAGCGACTCCGCACAGATGGTCCGTCGTTGCTCTCAGCAGGAACCCAACGGGCGCACACCTCTGATTAGCCCAGCTGGCTGACGGGTGTTTGAGCACTGCCGACAAAGACGCCCAGTTGAGCAGCGGGCTCTTTCACTGTGGTCCGTCCGTGGCGTCTAATGAGGCTGTCCGCACGTCCCGACGTTGCAGTACACGTTTGAGTGACCTTGTTCCGATAATGACAGACGTCTCGCCCAACGATTCGCCGCGCTTTTGTTCACTGCCAGTCACCGTGGATAGCGCGCAGGCGCCTATCAATGCCTGCGATACTCTGTTCTTCCGCAAAAAGAAAGTTAAAAGCAGATCTCTGGTTGAAAGGCACCTCCGCTACAGACGCTGTTCTGAAGGCCACGTATAGCGCCACCGCCTGCAGGAACTTCATCAAACTGTAGGACAGGGGCTGGAGCGGGAACAAACTCTGCACTACGTAAGTCGGCCTGAAACTGCCGGTAGACGTATGTGACCATTATTATTAATTTAATGCTAACAAGAAAGCGCAAAATCTAAGTGTTAGAACCGGTACATATCATTTCATAGCAAAAGTAACTTTGACAGTTTGTTCCTTACTCATACATTTACGAATCAAGAGGTGTGACGCATAATTTAAACTTGGAAAATGGGAACGTTGGTCGTGAGGTGGTCTACGAAAAACCGCTACTTAAGCGCGCTCGCACTTGCTAGCTCAACCACGTGGTGCAAGAGGGCACCACCTTACCGCACTGCAGCTGTGCAAACGCCAATATATTTACTAAAAATTAAAACAGTAACCAATAACAACTAAAGTTACATGTTGTGTTCCTGCACATAGGCATATTGAAACATACGTCAGAGTAGTACAAAGTACACTACTGGCCATTAAAATTGCTACACCAAGAAGAAATGCAGATGATAAACGGGTATTCATTAGACAAATATACTAGAACTGACATTTGATTACATTTTCACGCAATTTGGGTGCATAGAACCTGAGAAATCAGTGCCGGCCATAGTGGCCGAGCGGTTCTAGGCGCTACAGTCTGGAACCGCGCGACCGCTACGGTCGCAGGTTCGAATCCTGCTTCGGGCATGGATGTGTGTGATGTCCTTAGGTTAGTTAGGCTTAAGTAGTTCTAAGTTATAGGGGACTGATGACCTCAGCAGTTAACTCCCGTAGTGCTCAGAGCCATTTGAACCATTTGAGAAATCAGTACCCAGAACAACCACCTCTGGCCGTAATAACGGCCTTGATACGCCTGGACATTGAGTCAAACAGAGCTGGGATGGCGTGTACAGGCTTCAACACGGTACCACAGTTCATCAAGAGTAGTGACTGGCGTATTGTGACGAGCCAGTTGCTCAGCCACCATTGACCAGACGTTTTCAATTGGTGAAAGATCTGGAGAATGTGCTGGCCAGGGCAGCAGCCCAACATTTTCTGTATCCAGAAAGGCCCATACAGGACCTGCAACATGCGGTCGTGCATTATCCTGCTGAAATGTAGGGTTTCGCAGGGATCGAATGAAGGGTAGAGCCACGGGTCGTAACACGTATGAAATGTAACGTCCACTGTACAAAGTGCCGTCATTGCGAACAAGAGATGACCGAGACGTATAACCAGTAGCAGCCCATACCATCACGCCGGGTGATACGCCAGTATGGCAATGAAGAATACACGCTTCGAATGTGCGTTCACCACGATGTCGCCAAACACGGATGCGACCATCTTGATGCTGTAAACAGAACCTGGATTCATCCAAAAAAAAAAATGACGTTCTGCCATTCGTGCACCCAGGATCGTCGTTGAGTACACCATCGCAGGTGCTCCCGTCTGTGATGCAGCGTCAACGGTAACCGCAGCCATGGTCTCCGAGCTGATAGTCCATGCTACTGCAAACGTCGTCGAACTGTTCGTGCAGATGGTTGCTGTCTTGCAAACGTCCCCATCTGTTGACTGAGGGATCGAGACGTGGCTGCACGATCCGTTACAGCCATGCGGAGGAAATGCCTGTCATCCCGACTGCTAGTGGTGCGAGGCCGTTGGGATCCAGCACGGCGTTCCGTATTACCCTTCTGAACTCAACCGGTTCCATATTCTGCTAACAGTCATTGGATCTCGAGCAACGCGAGCAGCAATGTCTGCGATACGATAAACCGCAATCGCGATAGGCTACAATCCGACCTTTATCAAAGTCGGAATCGTGATGGTACGCATTTCTCCTTCTTACTCGAAGCATCACAACGACGTTTCCCCAGGCAACGCCGGTCAACTGCTGTCTGTGTGTGAGAAAGCGGTTGGAAACTTTCCTCGTGTCAGCACGTTGTAGGTGTCGCCACAGGCGCCAATCTTGTTTGAATGCTGTGAAAAGCTAATTATTTGTATATCACAGCATCTTCTTCCTGTCTGTTAAATTTCGCGTCTGTAGCACGTCATCTTCGTGCTGTAACGATTTCAATGGCCAATAGTGTAAAAGAAAGTACATTACAAAACTGTAGAAAAATATTTTGTCTCGGAAAGACATGACATGTCAGAGATTACAAAAGGATTTCTTTAGATTTGCAATTACACTTCTGGACAGTTCGTCAAACATAAAATCTTAAGACATTTATCCCGTCCTGTAGTTTATTATTGCTGCTATCCGTGTGCCAAAAATGTTTACTGCGCGTTAGATCAGTAAAAAACAACAGCAAAAATACATGTAGTGTGCCTGCACTTAAAAAAAATAGTAAAGAGGAAGGTGATTGTTTGCCTGTACTTAAGCATAATTAAAGAAGCATCACGGTGATTGTTTGCCTGTACTTAAGCATAATTAAAGAAGCATCACTGTAATACATGGGCACGAGATTGTATCTTTCAATATATTGTCCGCCCCTGGTAGCTGAGTGGTCAGCGCGACGGAATGTCATACCTAACGGCCCGGGTTCCATTCGCGGCTGGGGCGCAGATTTTTTGCGCTCATGGACTGGGTGTTGTGTTGTCTTCATCGTCATCATTTCATCCCCATCGACACGCAAGTCGCCGAAGTGGCGTCAACTCGAAAGACTTGCAGCAGACGAACGGTCTACCCGACGGGAGGCCCTAGCCACACGGCACGGCAATATATTAAATTAATTATTTATCTTTAACGTATAACGTATCAAAATTAAAGAAAAAATTGTCTTGATTCACTAATCAGAGTAGTTTACAGGGAAAGGACAGTACACTTCAAAGTTCAAAATTATATTTTTTTTTATTAAAAAGGTAACATCTCATAATTACAAAAGGACTCGTTTCGATGTGCCATTGCACTTCCTGACTAACCAACAACCTGCACCGTTGATGAACCTCACTAACCACTGTAGTAAAGGGACAGCTGGTCGTCTATATACCCAGTTTAAGCAAAATGGTTACGAAAGTTATGATAGTTTTACGTGCCTCTCACAACAAAATAACTTTAAATTATATGTCACACCTTCTGGTTCGTGAATCTATCAGTAAGGAACTAACTGTCAAGTTATTTTTGCTATGAAATTGTACGTATCGTGTCTGACACTTGGATTTTCCGCTTTCTTGTTAACATTTGGTGTTTTAAAGATGTATAACTAATTATTTGTTATACTGTTTACACCAGGAAATCTGATGAGCGGAGCCCAAAACATGTCATCTCGAATAAATGCATCAAAGAACGACTAGTGCCTGTTTATTTGGGACTACTCAGCTTTTCTAAAATCCAGTCGATTATATAAATTGTGCACTTTTTCCACCGAAAGGGGCGAGAAAGAATGCGTTGAATTACTTACTGAACACCCCTTGTAATATTTGATTTGTACTGTTATTTTTGAAAGTGATAGTTTCTATTTCCAATTGACAGACTTCGATGTTCGCAATTACTGTGTGTAAGAGACACTTGTTGGTATCAGGAACGTGGTTGGGTATATTTAATAACTAAGCATGTTCTTCCTGTAAAGCTTCCATGTAGGAGTTCGACAGCCACCAAATTAGTGAGCCAAAATACATTAAGAGGAGTTCTGCATGGTGCATCAGACACAGAGAGGGCATTTCCGGCTGGGGAAGCCTTCTCCTTTACACGAGTTAAGCAAATTTCTGCACTTGTTCCAACTCTTGGGACACATTCGCCTCTCCTGCGTCTCACGCACACAGCATCCTCGCTTTGGTCCATTGCTGCCTCTTTACCCACACGTCGCAGCTTCGCCTCCGTGCAGTCCATATCCTCTCCCAAAGGAACTCAGTCGCCTTCCGCTGCCAGAGCGCGAACTTATTCGCGAGACCTTCCGACTGCAACCTGCCCTTCCCTCCGCCGCCCGCCCATCCCAAAGGAAGGCTCGAGTCCAGCCTTTCTTCCCCCAACTGGAGCCCCACTCCTCCCCAGAGACATGCGTCACAACTCTCTCTGACATCCCACAAGCACAGCCCTCATCCTTTTCCATCTAACATCTTCCCCACTAGCTCCTCCATCACAATCTGCATCCTGGACTCGGGTAGGCGCGTCGGCCCCGGATCGAATCCGCCCCGCGGCTTGACGATGGCAACCAGTGTGCCTGCCAGCCTGGATGTGGTTTTTAGGCGGTTTTCCCACATCCTGCTAGGTGAATGCTGGGCTGGTCCACACGTCCCGCCTCAGTTAAACGGCTCGGAGACATCTGAACACATTCGCACTATTCCGTGGACTACACTAGCCACAGACAGTTGGGGTACACTACTTCCATCCCAGGAGGAACGGGGTGGTGGTAGGAAGGGCATCTGGCCACCCTTAAATTAACCTTGCCACATCCGATTAACCATGCCGACCCTGCGTCGTTGCGGGAAAAAGGCACAAGCAAAAGAAAGAAGGAAACGGATAATTCCTAGGATTAATCGTAACGATGTGGAATGGGTCAATTTAGATTCACATTACACATTCATATGTAAGTATGGCTACATGATGACCAATTACAAGGTTTTTTTTTAAAATACCGATCCGTAGTATTCCGTATTAGCGTTTGACACAGTGCCCCACTGGAGACTGTTAATGAAGTTTCCAACGCACAGAATAGTTTTCCAGATATCTGAGTAGCTCAAAGACTTCTTAAGCAACAGGGCCCAGTACACTGCCGTGGACGGCGTCAGGAGGTGAGACAGGCCAGCTGATATTTTCTACACACACAAATGTTCTGACCGACAGTGAGGGCAGCAGCCTGCAGGTATTCGCTGATGATCCTGTGCCCCACGGGAAGCTCTCCTCGTTGAGTGACTGTAGGAATATACAAGATGACTTGGACAAAATATCTAGTTGGTGCGATGAACGATAACTGGTTCTAAATGTAGAAAAATGTAAGTTGATGCGGATGAGGAGGAAAAATGAACCCGTAATGTTCGGATTCAGCATTAGGAGTGTGCTGCTTGACACAGTCACGCCAATTAAATATCTGGGCATAAAGTTGCAAAGCGATATGAAATGGAACGAGCATCTGAGGATTGTAGCAGGAAAGGGATATGGTCGACTTCGGTTTATTGGGAGAATTTTAAGAAAGAGTGGTTCATCTGTAGAAGAGGACGCAAACAGGACGCTGGTGCGACCTACGATTGAGTACTGTTAGAGTGTATGGGATCCCCTCCAGGGCCGTCGATGAGGCTGATAGGAGGATGATGAGGACAGCACAACACCCAGTCCCTGGGCGGAGAAAATTCCCCGACCCAGCCGGGAATCGAACCCGGGCCCAGAGGACTGACTATCCATCAAGCTGACCATTCAGCTACTGGGGGCAGACCAAGCCGGATTAAAGGAAGACATTGAAGCAGTTCAAAGGCGATTTGTTAACAGTGGATTATATCAGCACGCGAATGTTACGGAGGGGACGACGTTCTTTTCGGAAAACGCTATTGAGAAAATTTAGAGAATCCGCATTTGCAGCTGTCTACAGGATTCCTCTACCGCCACCGTACATTTCGCGTAACGCCCGCGAAGGCAAGATTAAAAAAATTACGACTTGTACAGAGGTATTTGCCTCGTTTCGTTTCCGAGTGAAAAGGGAAAGAGAGGACTATCAGTCATCTAAGTACCCTTCGCCATACATTGTATGTTGGCTCGTGGAATATGTTGTTGTTGTTGTTGTTGTGGTCTTCAGTCCTGAGACTGGTTTGATGCAGCTCTCCATGCTACTCTATCCTGTGCAAGATTCTTCATCTCCCAGTACCTACTACAAACTACATCCTCCTGAATCTGCTTAGTGTATTCATCTCTTGGGCTCCCTCTACGATTTTTACCCTCCACGCGGCCCTCCAATACTAAACTGGTGATCCCTTGATGCCTCAGAACATGTCCTACCAACCGATCCCTTCTTCTGGTCAAGTTGTGCCACAAACGTCTCTTCTCCCCAATCCTATTCAATACTTCCTCATTAGTTATGTGATCTACCCATCTAATCTTCAGCATTCTTCTGTAGCACCACATTTCGAAAGCTTCTATTCTCTTCTAGTCCAAACTATTTATCGTCCATGTTTCACTTCCATACATGGCTACACTCCATACAAATACTTCCACAAATGACTTCCTGACACTTAAATCTATACTCGATATTAACAAATTTCTCTTCTTCAGAAACGCTTTCCTTGCCATTGCCAGTCTACATTTTATACCCTCTCTACTTCGACCATCATCAGTTACTTTGCTCCCCAAATAGCAAAACTCCTTTACTACTTTAAGTGTCTCATTTCCTAATCTTATTCCCTCAGCATCACCCGACTTAATTCGACTTCAATCCATTATCCTCGTTTTGCTTTTGTTGATGTTCATCTTATATCCTCCTTTCAAGACGCTATCCATTCCATTCAACTGCTCTTCCAAGTCCTTAGCTGTCTCTGACAGAATTACAATGTCATCGGCGAACCTCAAAGTTTTTATTTCTTCTCCATGGATTTTAATACCTACTCCGAATTTTTCTTTTGTTTCCTTTACTGCTTGCTCAATATACAGATTGAATAACATCGGGGAGAGGCTACAACCCTGTCTCACTCCCTTCCCAGCCACTGCTGCCCTTTCGTGTCCCTCGACTCTTATAACTGCCATCTGGTGTCTGTACAAATTGTAAATAGCCTTTCGCTCCCTGTATTTTACCCCTGCCACCTTTAGAATTTGAAAGAGAGTATTCCAGTCAAAATTGTCAAAAGCTTTCTCCAAGTCTACAAATGCTAGAAACGTAGGTTTGCCTTTCCTTAATCTTTCTTCCAAGATAAGTCGTAAGGTCAGTATTGCCTCACGTGTTCCAGTATTTCTACGGAATCCAAACTGATCTTCCCCGAGGTCGGCTTCTACTAGTTTTTCCATTCGCCTGTAAAGAATTCGTGTTAGTATTTTGCAGCTGTGGCTTATTAAACTGATTGTTCGGTAATTTTCACATCCGTCAACACTTGCTTTCTTTGGGATTCGAATTATTATATTCTTCTGAAAGTCTGAGGGTATTTCGACTGTTTCATACATCTTGCTCACCAGATGGTAGAGTTTTGTCAGGACTGGCTCTCCCTAGGCCGGCAGTAGTTGTAATGGAATGTTGTCTACTCCGGGGGCCTTGTTTCGACTCAGGTCTTTCAGTGCTCTGTCAAACTCTTCACGCAGTATCGTATCTCCCATTTCATCTTCATCTACATCCTCTTCCATTTCCATAATTTTGTCTTCAAGTACATCGCCGTTGTATAGACCCTCTATATACTGCTTCCACCTTTCTGCCTTTCCTTCTTTGCTTAGAACTGGGTTTCCATCAAAGCTCTTGATATTCATGCAAGTGGTTCTCTTTTCTCCAAAGGTCTCTTTAATTTTCCTGTAGGCAGTATCTATCTTACCCCTAGTGAGATAAGCCTCTACATCCTTACATTTGTCCTCTAGCCGTCCCTGCTTAGCCATTTTGCACTTCCTGTCGATCTCATTTTTGAGACGTTTGTATTTATTTTTGCCTGCTTCATTTACTGCATTTTTATATTTTCTCCTTTCATCAATTAAATTCAATGTTTCTTCTGTTACCCAAGGATTTCTACTAGCCCTCGTCTTTTTACCTACTTGATCGTCTGCTGTCTTCACTACTTCATCCCTCAAAGCTACCCATTCTTCTTCTACTGTATTTCTTTCCCCCATTCCTGTCAATTGTTCCAGTATGCTCTCCCTGAAACTCTGTACAACCTCTGGTTCTTTCAGTTTATCCAGGTCCCATCTCTTTATGTTCCCACCTTTTTGCAGTTCTTCAGTTTTAATCTACCGGTTATAACCAATAGATTGTGGTCAAAGTTCACATCTGCCCCTGGAAATGTCTTACAATTTAAAACCTGGTTCCTAAATCCCTGTCTTAC